>NC_089731.1:19128530-19486655 GCF_035083965.1 Branchiostoma lanceolatum
TACTACATATTGATGTTAACCGCTCGGAATCGCTTGCAAATGACTTAGAACAGCTTATTAGGCCGTTCTACGTCGTTTTCAATGCAAATCCGCTTTTTCCCAGCCAAAAAATTTCAAAGTGATAATTTGGCTCCAAACCCCTGTTTTAAGGCCTATTTCGACGTTTGGTGAGCGAAATACGGCTTTGCCGGTAAAATTTCATCTTGGCTTTTTTTTCTCGCAAACCGCTCGGAATCGCTTGCAAATGACTTAGAACAGCTTATTAGGCCGTTCTACGTCGTTTTCAATGCAAATCCGCTTTTTTCCCAGCCAAAAAATTTCAAAGTGATAATTTGGCTCCAAACCCCTGTTTTAAGGCCTATTTCGACGTTTTGGAGCGAAATACGGCCTTTGCCGGTAAAATTTCATCTTGGCTTTTTTTCTCGCCAAACCGCTCGAATCGCTTGCAAATGACTTAGAACAGCTTATTAGGCCGTTCTACGTCGTTTTCAATGCAAATCCGCTTTTTCCCAGCCAAAAAATTTCAAGTTGATAATTTGGCTCCAAACCCCTGTTTTAAGGCCTATTTCGACGTTTTGGAGCGAAATACGGCCTTTGCGGTAAAATTTCATCTTGGCTTTTTTTTCTCGCCAAACCGCTCGAATCGCTTGCAAATGACTTAGAACAGCTTATTAGGCCGTCTACGTCGTTTCCAATGCAAATCCGACGTTTTTGCGAAAAGAAATTTCAAAGTGCTAATTTCGCTCAAAACCTCTGTTTTAAGGCTTATTTCGCCGTTCTGAAGCCTAATACGGCCCTTTGCCGGTAAAATTTCATCTTGGCTTTTTTTCTCGCCAAACCGCTCGGAATCGCTTGCAAATGGACTAAGAACAGCTTATTAGGCCGTTCTACGTCGTTTCCAATGCTAATCCGACGTTTTTTGCGAAAAGAAATTTCAAAGTGCTAATTTCGCTCAAAACGTCTGTTTTAAGGCTTATTTCGCCGTTCTGAGGCCTAATACGGCCTTTGCCGGTAAAATTTCATCTTGGCTTTTTTCTCGCCAAAACCGCTCGGAATCGCTTGCAAATGACTTAGAACAGCTTATTAGGCCGTTCTACGTCGTTTCCAATGCAAATCCGACGTTTTTGCGAAAAGAAATTTCAAAGTGATAATTTCGCTCAAAACCTCTGTTTTAAGGCTTATTTCGCCGTTCTGAAGCCCTAATACGCCTTTGCCGGTAAAATTTCATCTTGGCTTTTTTTCTCGCCAAACCGCTCGGAATCGCTTGCAAATGACTTAGAACAGCTTATTAGGCCGTTCTACGTCGTTTTCAATGCAAATCCGCTTTTTCCCAGCCAAAAAATTTCAAAGTGATAATTTGGCTCCAAACCCCTGTTTAAGGCCTATTTCGACGTTTTGGAGCGAAATACGGCCTTTGCCGGTAAAATTTCATCTTGGCTTTTTTTCTCGCCAAACCGCTCGGAATCGCTTGCAAATGACTTAGAACAGCTTATTAGGCCGTTCTACGTCGTTTTCAATGCAAATCCGCTTTTTCCCAGCCAAAAAATTTCAAAGTGATAATTTGAGGGCTCCAAACCCCTGTTTTAAGGCCTATTTCGACGTTTTGGAGCGAAATACGGCCTTTGCCGGTAAAATTTCATCTTGGCTTTTTTTCTCGCCAAACCGCTCGGAATCGCTTGCAAATGACTTAGAACAGCTTATTAGGCCGTTCTACGTCGTTTTCAATGCAAATCCGCTTTTTCCCAGCCAAAAAATTTCAAAGTGATAATTTGGCTCCAAACCCCTGTTTTAAGGCCTATTTCGACGTTTTGGAGCGAAATACGGCCTTTGCCGGTAAAATTTCATCTTGGCTTTTTTTCTCGCCAAACCGCTCGGAATCGCTTGCAAATGACTTAGAACAGCTTATTAGGCCGTTCTACGTCGTTTTCAATGCAAATCCGCTTTTTCCCAGCCAAAAAATTTCAAAGTGATAATTTGGCTCCAAACCCGTTTTAAGGCCTATTTCGACGTTTTGGAGCGAAATACGGCCTTTGCCGGTAAAATTTCATCTTGGCTTTTTTTTCTCGCCAAACCGCTCGGAATCGCTTGCAAATGACTTAGAACAGCTTATTAGGCCGTTCTACGTCGTTTTCAATGCAAATCCGCTTTTTTCCCAGCCAAAAAATTTCAAAGTGATAATTGGCTCCAAACCCCTGTTTTAAGGCCTATTTCGACGTTTTGGAGCGAAATACGGCCTTTGCCGGTAAAATTTCATCTTGGCTTTTTTTCTCGCCAAACCGCTCGGAATCGCTTGCAAATGACTTAGAACAGCTTATTAGGCCGTTCTACGTCGTTTTCAATGCAAATCCGCTTTTTCCCAGCCAAAAAATTTCAAAGTGATAATTTGGCTCCAAACCCCTGTTTTAAGGCCTATTTCGACGTTTTGGAGCGAAATACGGCCCTTTGCCGTAAAATTTCAACTTTTGCTTTTTTTCTCGCCAAACCGCTCGGAATCGCTTGCAAATGACTTAGAACAGCTTATTAGGCCGTTCTACGTCGTTTTCAATGCAAATCCGCTTTTTCCCAGCCAAAAAATTTCAAAGTGATAATTTTGGCTCCAAACCCCTGTTTTAAGGCCTATTTCGACGTTTTGGAGCGAAATACGGCCCTTTGCCGGTAAAATTTCATCTTGGCTTTTTTTCTCGCCAAACCGCTCGGAATCGCTTGCAAATGACTTAGAACAGCTTATTAGGCCGTTCTACGTCGTTTTCAATGCAAATCCGCTTTTTCCCAGCCAAAAAATTTCAAAGTGATAATTTGGCTCCAAACCCCTGTTTTAAGGCCTATTTCGACGTTTTGGAGCGAAATACGGCCTTTGCCGGTAAAATTTCATCTTGGCTTTTTTTCTCGCCAAACCGCTCGGAATCGCTTGCAAATGACTTAGAACAGCTTATTAGGCCGTTCTACGTCGTTTTCAATGCAAATCCGCTTTTTCCCAGCCAAAAAAATTTCAAAGTGATAATTTGGCTCCAAACCCTGTTTTAAGGCCTATTTCGACGTTTTGGAGCGAAATACGGCCTTTGCCGGTAAAATTTCAACTTTTGCTTTTTTTCTCGCCAAACCGCTCGGAATCGCTTGCAAATGACTTAGAACAGCTTATTAGGCCGTTCTACGTCGTTTCCAATGCAAATCCGACGTTTTTGCGAAAAGAAATTTCAAAGTGATAATTTCGCTCAAAACCTCTGTTTTAAGGCTTATTTCGCCGTTCTGAAGCCTAATACGGCCTTTGCCGGTAAAATTTCCATCTTGGCTTTTTTTCTCGCCAAACCGCTCGGAATCGCTTGCAAATGACTTAGAACAGCTTATTAGGCCGTTCTACGTCGTTTTCAATGCAAATCCGCTTTTTCCCAGCCAAAAAATTTCAAAGTGATAATTTGGCTCCAAACCCCTGTTTTAAGGCCTATTTCGACGTTTTGGAGCGAAATACGGGCCTTTGCCGGTAAAATTTCATCTTGGCTTTTTTTCTCCGCCAAACCGCTCGGAATCGCTTGCAAATGACTTAGAACAGCTTATTAGGCCGTTCTACGTCGTTTTCAATGCAAATCCGCTTTTTCCAGCCAAAAAATTTCAAAGTGATAATTTGGCTCCAAACCCCTGTTTTAAGGCTATTTCGACGTTTTGGAGCGAAATACGGCCTTTGCCGGTAAAATTTCAACTTGGCTTTTTTCTCTCGCCAAACCGCTCGGAATCGCTTGCAAATGACTTAGAACAGCTTATTAGGCCGTTCTACGTCGTTTCCAATGCAAATCCGACGTTTTTGCGAAAAGAAATTTCCAAAGTGCTAATTTCGCTCAAAACCTCTGTTTTAAGGCTTATTTCGCCGTTCTGAAGCCTAATACGGCCTTTGCCGGTAAAATTTCATCTTGGCTTTTTTTCTCGCCAACCGCTCGGAATCGCTTGCAAATGACTAAGAACAGCTTATTAGGCCGTTCTACGTCGTTTCCAATGCTAATCCGACGTTTTTGCGAAAAGAAATTTCAAAGTGCTAATTTCGCTCAAAACGTCTGTTTTAAGGCTTATTTCGCCGTTCTGAGGCCTAATACGGCCTTTGCCGGTAAAATTTCATCTTGGCTTTTTTTCTCGCCAAACCGCTCGGAATCGCTTGCAAATGACCTTAGAACAGCTTATTAGGCCGTTCTACGTCGTTTCCAATGCAAATCCGACGTTTTTGCGAAAAGAAATTTCAAAAGTGATAATTTCGCTCAAAACCTCTGTTTTAAGGCTTATTTCGCCGTTCTGAAGCCTAATACGGCCTTTGCCGGTAAAATTTCATCTTGGCTTTTTTTCTCGCCAAACCGCTCGGAATCGCTTGCAAATGACTTAGAACAGCTTATTAGGCCGTTCTACGTCGTTTTCAATGCAAATCCGCTTTTTCCCAGCCAAAAAATTTCAAAGTGATAATTTGGCTCCAAACCCCTGTTTTAAGGCCTATTTCGACGTTTTGAGCGAAATACGGCCTTTGCCGGTAAAATTTCATCTTGGCTTTTTTTCTCGCCAAACGCTCGGAATCGCTTGGAAATGACTTAGAACAGCTTATTAGGCCGTTCTACGTCGTTTTCAATGCAAATCCGCTTTTTCCCCAGCCAAAAAATTTCAAAGTGATAATTTGGCTCCAAACCCCTGTTTTAAGGCCTATTTCGACGTTTTGGAGCGAAATACGGCCTTTGCCGGTAAAATTTCATCTTGGCTTTTTTTCTCGCCAAACCGCTCGGAATCGCTTGCAAATGACTTAGAACAGCTTATTAGGCCGTTCTACGTCGTTTTCAATGCAATCCGCTTTTTTCCCAGCCAAAAAATTTCAAAGTGATAATTTGGCTCCAAACCCCTGTTTTAAGGCCTATTTCGACGTTTTGGAGCGAAATACGGCCTTTGCCGGTAAAATTTCATCTTGGCTTTTTTTCTCGCCAAACCCGCTCGGAATCGCTTGCAAATGACTTAGAACAGCTTATTAGGCCGCTCTACGTCGTTTTCAATGCAAATCCGCTTTTTCCCAGCCAAAAAATTTCAAAGTGATAATTTGGCTCCAAACCCCTGTTTTAAGGCCTATTTCGACGTTTTGGAGCGAAATACGGCCTTTGCCGGTAAAATTTCATCTTGGCTTTTTTTCTCGCCAAACCGCTCGGAATCGCTTGCAAATGACTTAGAACAGCTTATTAGGCCGTTCTACGTCGTTTTCAATGCAAATCCGCTTTTTCCCCAGCCAAAAAATTTCAAAGTGATAATTTGGCTCCAAACCCCTGTTTTAAGGCCTATTTCGACGTTTTGGAGCGAAATACGGCCTTTGCCGGTAAAATTTCATCTTGGCTTTTTTTCTCGCCAAACCGCTCGGAATCGCTTGCAAATGACTTAGAACAGCTTATTAGGCCGTTCTAACGTCGTTTTCAATGCAAATCCGCTTTTTCCCAGCCAAAAAATTTCAAAGTGATAATTTGGCTCCAAACCCTGTTTTAAGGCCTATTTCGACGTTTTGGAGCGAAATACGGCCTTTGCCGGTAAAATTTCATCTTGGCTTTTTTTCTCGCCAAACCGCTCGGAATCGTTTGCAAATGACTTAGAACAGCTTATTAGGCCGTTCTACGTCGTTTTCAATGCAAATCCGCTTTTTCCCAGCCAAAAAATTTCAAAAGTGATAATTTGGCTCCAAACCCGTTTTAAGGCCTATTTCGACGTTTTGGAGCGAAATACGGCCTTTGCCGGTAAAATTTCATCTTGGCTTTTTTTCTCGCCAAACCGCTCGGAATCGCTTGCAAATGACTTAGAACAGCTTATTAGGCCGTTCTACGTCGTTTTCAATGCAAAATCCGCTTTTTCCCAGCCAAAAAATTTCAAAGTGATAATTTGGCTCCAAACCCCTGTTTTAAGGCCTATTTCGACGTTTTGGAGCGAAAATACGGCCTTTGCCGGTAAAATTTCATCTTGGCTTTTTTTTCTCGCCCAAACCGCTCGGAATCGCTTGCAAATGACTTAGAACAGCTTATTAGGCCGTTCTACGTCGTTTTCAATGCAAATCCGCTTTTTCCCAGCCAAAAAATTTCAAAGTGATAATTTGGCTCCAAACCCCTGTTTTAAGGCCTATTTCGACGTTTTGGAGCGAAATACGGCCTTTGCCGGTAAAATTTCAACTTTTGCTTTTTTTCTCGCCAAACCGCTCGGAATCGCTTGCAAATGACTTAGAACAGCTTATTAGGCCGTTCTACGTCGTTTTCAATGCAAATCCGCTTTTTCCCAGCAAAAAATTTCAAAGTGATAATTTGGCTCCAAACCCCTGTTTTAAGGCCTATTTCGACGTTTTGGAGCGAAATACGGCCTTTGCCGGTAAAATTTCATCTTGGCTTTTTTTCTCGCCAAACCGCTCGGAATCGCTTGCAAATGACTTAGAACAGCTTATTAGGCCGTTCTACGTCGTTTCCAATGCAAATCCGACGTTTTTGCGAAAAGAAATTTCAAAGTGCTAATTTCGCTCAAAACCTCTGTTTTAAGGCTTATTTCGCCGTTCTGAAGCCTAATACGGCCTTTGCCGGTAAAATTTCATCTTGGCTTTTTTTCTCGCCAAACCGCTCGGAATCGCTTGCAAATGACTAAGAACAGCTTATTAGGCCGTTCTACGTCGTTTCCAATGCTAATCCGACGTTTTTGCGAAAAGAAATTTCAAAGTGCTAATTTCGCTCAAAACGTCTGTTTTAAGGCTTATTTCGCCGTTCTGAGGCCTAATACGGCCTTTGCCGGTAAAATTTCATCTTGGCTTTTTTTCTCGCCAAACCGCTCGGAATCGCTTGCAAATGACTTAGAACAGCTTATTAGGCCGTTCTACGTCGTTTCCAATGCAAATCCGACGTTTTTGCGAAAAGAAATTTCAAAGTGATAATTTCGCTCAAAACCTCTGTTTTAAGGCTTATTTCGCCGTTCTGAAGCCTAATACGGCCTTTGCCCGGTAAAATTTCATCTTGGCTTTTTTTCTCGCCAAACCGCTCGGAATCGCTTGCAAATGACTTAGAACAGCTTATTAGGCCGTTCTACGTCGTTTTCAATGCAAATCCGCTTTTTCCCAGCCAAAAAATTTCAAAGTGATAATTTGGCTCCAAACCCCTGTTTTAAGGCCTATTTCGACGTTTTGGAGCGAAATACGGCCTTTGCCGGTAAAATTTCATCTTGGCTTTTTTTCTCGCCAAACCGCTCGGAATCGCTTGCAAATGACTTAGAACAGCTTATTAGGCCGTTCTACGTCGTTTTCAATGCAAATCCGCTTTTTCCCAGCCAAAAAATTTCAAAGTGATAATTTGGCTCCAAACCCCTGTTTTAAGGCCTATTTCGACGTTTTGGAGCGAAATACGGCCTTTGCCGGTAAAAATTTCATCTTGGCTTTTTTTCTCGCCAAACCGCTCGGAATCGCTTGCAAATGACTTAGAACAGCTTATTAGGCCGCTCTACGTCGTTTTCAATGCAAATCCGCTTTTTCCCAGCCAAAAAATTTCAAAGTGATAATTTGGCTCCAAACCCCTGTTTTAAGGCCTATTTCGACGTTTTGGAGCGAAATACGGCCTTTGCCGGTAAAATTTCAACTTTTGCTTTTTTTCTCGCCAAACCGCTCGGAATCGCTTGCAAATGACTTAGAACAGCTTATTATAGGGCCGTTCTACGTCGTTTTCAATGCAAATCCGCTTTTTCCCAGCCAAAAAATTTCAAAGTGATAATTTGGCTCCAAACCCGTTTTAAGGCCTATTTCGACGTTTTGGAGCGAAATACGGCCTTTGCCGGTAAAATTTCATCTTGGCTTTTTTTCTCGCCAAACCGCTCGGAATCGCTTGCAAATGACTTAGAACAGCTTATTAGGCCCGTTCTACGTCGTTTCCAATGCAAATCCGACGTTTTTGCGAAAAGAAATTTCAAAGTGCTAATTTCGCTCAAAACCTCTGTTTTAAGGCTTATTTCGCCGTTCTGAAGCCTAATACGGCCTTTGCCGGTAAAATTTCATCTTGGCTTTTTTTCTCGCCAAACCGCTCGGAATCGCTTGCAAATGACTAAGAACAGCTTATTAGGCCGTTCTACGTCGTTTCCAATGCTAATCCGACGTTTTTGCCGAAAAGAAATTTCAAAGTGCTAATTTCGCTCAAAACGTCTGTTTTAAGGCTTATTTCGCCGTTCTGAGGCCTAATACGGCCTTTGCCGGTAAAATTTCATCTTGTTTTTTTCTCGCCAAACCGCTCGGAATCGCTTGCAAATGACTTAGAACAGCTTATTAGGCCGTTCTACCGTCGTTTTCCAATGCAAATCCGACGTTTTTGCGAAAAGAAATTTCAAAGTGATAATTTCGCTCAAAACCTCTGTTTTAAGGCTTATTTCGCCGTTCTGAAGCCTAATACGGCCTTTGCCGGTAAAATTTCATCTTGGCTTTTTTTCTCGCCAAACCGCTCGGAATCGCTTGCAAATGACTTAGAACAGCTTATTAGGCCGTTCTACGTCGTTTTCAATGCAAATCCGCTTTTTCCCAGCCAAAAAAATTTCAAAGTGATAATTTGGCTCCAAACCCCTGTTTTAAGGCCTATTTCGACGTTTTGGAGCGAAATACGGCCTTTGCCGGTAAAATTTCATCTTGGCTTTTTTTCTCGCCAAACCGCTCGGAATCGCTTGCAAATGACTTAGAACAGCTTATTAGGCCGTTCTACGTCGTTTTCAATGCAAATCCGCTTTTTCCCAGCCAAAAAATTTCAAAGTGATAATTTGGCTCCAAACCCCTGTTTTAAGGCCTATTTCGACGTTTTGGAGCGAAATACGGCCTTTGCCGGTAAAATTTCATCTTGGCTTTTTTTCTCGCCAAACCGCTCGGAATCGCTTGCAAATGACTTAGAACAGCTTATTAGGCCGTTCTACGTCGTTTTCAATGCAAATCCGCTTTTTCCCAGCCAAAAAATTTCAAAGTGATAATTTGGCTCCAAACCCCTGTTTTAAGGCCTATTTCGACGTTTTGGAGCGAAATACGGCCTTTGCCGGTAAAATTTCATCTTGGCTTTTTTTCTCGCCAAACCGCTCGGAATCGCTTGCAAATGACTTAGAACAGCTTATTAGGCCGTTCTACGTCGTTTTCAATGCAAATCCGCTTTTTCCCAGCCAAAAAATTTCAAAGTGATAATTTGGCTCCAAACCCGTTTTAAGGCCTATTTCGACGTTTTGGAGCGAAATACGGCTTTGCCGGTAAAATTTCATCTTGGCTTTTTTTCTCGCCAAACCGCTCGAATCGCTTGCAAATGACTTAGAACAGCTTATTAGGCCGTTCTACGTCGTTTTCAATGCAAATCCGCTTTTTTCCCAGCCAAAAAATTTCAAAGTGATAATTTGGCTCCAAACCCCTGTTTTAAGGGCCTATTTCGACGTTTTGGAGCGAAATACGGCCTTTGCCGGTAAAATTTCATCTTGGCTTTTTTTCTCGCCAAACCGCTCGGAATCGCTTGCAAATGACTTAGAACAGCTTATTAGGCCGTTCTACGTCGTTTTCAATGCAAATCCGCTTTTTCCCAGCCAAAAAATTTCAAAGTGATAATTTGGCTCCCAAACCCCTGTTTTAAGGCCTATTTCGACGTTTTGGAGCGAAATACGGCCTTTGCCGGTAAAATTTCAACTTTTGCTTTTTTTCTCGCCAAACCGCTCGGAATCGCTTGCAAATGACTTAGAACAGCTTATTAGGCCGTTCTACGTCGTTTTCAATGCAAATCCGCTTTTTCCCAGCCAAAAAATTTCAAAGTGATAATTTGGCTCCAAACCCCTGTTTTAAGGCCTATTTCGACGTTTTGGAGCGAAATACGGCCTTTGCCGGTAAAATTTCATCTTGGCTTTTTTTCTCGCCAAACCGCTCGGAATCGCTTGCAAATGACTTAGAACAGCTTATTAGGCCGTTCTACGTCGTTTTCAATGCAAATCCGCTTTTTCCCAGCCAAAAAATTTCAAAGTGATAATTTGGCTCCAAACCCCTGTTTTAAGGCCTATTTCGACGTTTTGGAGCGAAATACGGCCTTTGCCGGTAAAATTTCATCTTGGCTTTTTTTCTCGCCAAACCGCTCGGAATCGCTTGCAAATGACTTAGAACAGCTTATTAGGCCGTTCTACGTCGTTTTCAATGCAAATCCGCTTTTTCCCAGCCAAAAAATTTCAAAGTGATAATTTGGCTCCAAACCCCTGTTTTAAGGCCTATTTCGACGTTTTGGAGCGAAATACGGCCTTTGCCGGTAAAATTTCAACTTTTGCTTTTTTTCTCGCCAAACCGCTCGGAATCGCTTGCAAATGACTTAGAACAGCTTATTAGGCCGTTCTACGTCGTTTCCAATGCAAATCCGACGTTTTTGCGAAAAGAAATTTCAAAGTGATAATTTCGCTCAAAACCTCTGTTTTAAGGCTTATTTCGCCGTTCTGAAGCCTAATACGGCCTTTGCCGGTAAAATTTCATCTTGGCTTTTTTTCTCGCCAAACCGCTCGGAATCGCTTGCAAATGACTTAGAACAGCTTATTAGGCCGTTCTACGTCGTTTTCAATGCAAATCCGCTTTTTCCCAGCCAAAAAATTTCAAAGTGATAATTTGGCTCCAAACCCCTGTTTTAAGGCCTATTTCGACGTTTTGGAGCGAAATACGGCCTTTGCCGGTAAAATTTCATCTTGGCTTTTTTTCTCGCCAAACCGCTCGGAATCGCTTGCAAATGACTTAGAACAGCTTATTAGGCCGTTCTACGTCGTTTTCAATGCAAATCCGCTTTTTTCCCAGCCAAAAAATTTCAAAGTGATAATTTGGCTCCAAACCCCTGTTTTAAGGCCTATTTCGACGTTTTGGAGCGAAATACGGCCTTTGCCGGTAAAATTTCAACTTGGCTTTTTTTCTCGCCAAACCGCTCGGAATCGCTTGCAAATGACTTAGAACAGCTTATTAGGCCGTTCTACGTCGTTTCCAATGCAAATCCGACGTTTTTGCGAAAAGAAATTTCAAAGTGCTAATTTCGCTCAAAACCTCTGTTTTAAGGCTTATTTCGCCGTTCTGAAGCCTAATACGGCCTTTGCCGGTAAAATTTCATCTTGGCTTTTTTTCTCGCCAAACCGCTCGGAATCGCTTGCAAATGACTAAGAACAGCTTATTAGGCCGTTCTACGTCGTTTCCAATGCTAATCCGACGTTTTTGCGAAAAGAAATTTCAAAGTGCTAATTTCGCTCAAAACGTCTGTTTTAAGGCTTATTTCGCCGTTCTGAGGCCTAATACGGCCTTTGCCGGTAAAATTTCATCTTGGCTTTTTTTCTCGCCAAACCGCTCGGAATCGCTTGCAAATGACTTAGAACAGCTTATTAGGCCGTTCTACGTCGTTTCCAATGCAAATCCGACGTTTTTGCGAAAAGAAATTTCAAAGTGATAATTTCGCTCAAAACCTCTGTTTTAAGGCTTATTTCGCCGTTCTGAAGCCTAATACGGCCTTTGCCGGTAAAATTTCATCTTGGCTTTTTTTCTCGCCAAACCGCTCGGAATCGCTTGCAAATGACTTAGAACAGCTTATTAGGCCGTTCTACGTCGTTTTCAATGCAAATCCGCTTTTTCCCAGCCAAAAAATTTCAAAGTGATAATTTGGCTCCAAACCCCTGTTTTAAGGCCTATTTCGACGTTTTGGAGCGAAATACGGCCTTTGCCGGTAAAATTTCATCTTGGCTTTTTTTCTCGCCAAACCGCTCGGAATCGCTTGGAAATGACTTAGAACAGCTTATTAGGCCGTTCTACGTCGTTTTCAATGCAAATCCGCTTTTTCCCAGCCAAAAAATTTCAAAGTGATAATTTGGCTCCAAACCCCTGTTTTAAGGCCTATTTCGACGTTTTGGAGCGAAATACGGCCTTTGCCGGTAAAATTTCATCTTGGCTTTTTTTCTCGCCAAACCGCTCGGAATCGCTTGCAAATGACTTAGAACAGCTTATTAGGCCGTTCTACGTCGTTTTCAATGCAAATCCGCTTTTTCCCAGCCAAAAAATTTCAAAGTGATAATTTGGCTCCAAACCCCTGTTTTAAGGCCTATTTCGACGTTTTGGAGCGAAATACGGCCTTTGCCGGTAAAATTTCATCTTGGCTTTTTTTCTCGCCAAACCGCTCGGAATCGCTTGCAAATGACTTAGAACAGCTTATTAGGCCGCTCTACGTCGTTTTCAATGCAAATCCGCTTTTTCCCAGCCAAAAAATTTCAAAGTGATAATTTGGCTCCAAACCCCTGTTTTAAGGCCTATTTCGACGTTTTGGAGCGAAATACGGCCTTTGCCGGTAAAATTTCATCTTGGCTTTTTTTCTCGCCAAACCGCTCGGAATCGCTTGCAAATGACTTAGAACAGCTTATTAGGCCGTTCTACGTCGTTTTCAATGCAAATCCGCTTTTTCCCAGCCAAAAAATTTCAAAGTGATAATTTGGCTCCAAACCCCTGTTTTAAGGCCTATTTCGACGTTTTGGAGCGAAATACGGCCTTTGCCGGTAAAATTTCATCTTGGCTTTTTTTCTCGCCAAACCGCTCGGAATCGCTTGCAAATGACTTAGAACAGCTTATTAGGCCGTTCTACGTCGTTTTCAATGCAAATCCGCTTTTTCCCAGCCAAAAAATTTCAAAGTGATAATTTGGCTCCAAACCCCTGTTTTAAGGCCTATTTCGACGTTTTGGAGCGAAATACGGCCTTTGCCGGTAAAATTTCATCTTGGCTTTTTTTCTCGCCAAACCGCTCGGAATCGTTTGCAAATGACTTAGAACAGCTTATTAGGCCGTTCTACGTCGTTTTCAATGCAAATCCGCTTTTTCCCAGCCAAAAAATTTCAAAGTGATAATTTGGCTCCAAACCCGTTTTAAGGCCTATTTCGACGTTTTGGAGCGAAATACGGCCTTTGCCGGTAAAATTTCATCTTGGCTTTTTTTCTCGCCAAACCGCTCGGAATCGCTTGCAAATGACTTAGAACAGCTTATTAGGCCGTTCTACGTCGTTTTCAATGCAAATCCGCTTTTTCCCAGCCAAAAAATTTCAAAGTGATAATTTGGCTCCAAACCCCTGTTTTAAGGCCTATTTCGACGTTTTGGAGCGAAATACGGCCTTTGCCGGTAAAATTTCATCTTGGCTTTTTTTCTCGCCAAACCGCTCGGAATCGCTTGCAAATGACTTAGAACAGCTTATTAGGCCGTTCTACGTCGTTTTCAATGCAAATCCGCTTTTTCCCAGCCAAAAAATTTCAAAGTGATAATTTGGCTCCAAACCCCTGTTTTAAGGCCTATTTCGACGTTTTGGAGCGAAATACGGCCTTTGCCGGTAAAATTTCAACTTTTGCTTTTTTTCTCGCCAAACCGCTCGGAATCGCTTGCAAATGACTTAGAACAGCTTATTAGGCCGTTCTACGTCGTTTTCAATGCAAATCCGCTTTTTCCCAGCCAAAAAATTTCAAAGTGATAATTTGGCTCCAAACCCCTGTTTTAAGGCCTATTTCGACGTTTTGGAGCGAAATACGGCCTTTGCCGGTAAAATTTCATCTTGGCTTTTTTTCTCGCCAAACCGCTCGGAATCGCTTGCAAATGACTTAGAACAGCTTATTAGGCCGTTCTACGTCGTTTCCAATGCAAATCCGACGTTTTTGCGAAAAGAAATTTCAAAGTGCTAATTTCGCTCAAAACCTCTGTTTTAAGGCTTATTTCGCCGTTCTGAAGCCTAATACGGCCTTTGCGGTAAAATTTCATCTTGGCTTTTTTTCTCGCCAAACCGCTCGGAATCGCTTGCAAATGACTAAGAACAGCTTATTAGGCCGTTCTACGTCGTTTCCAATGCTAATCCGACGTTTTTGCGAAAAGAAATTTCAAAGTGCTAATTTCGCTCAAAACGTCTGTTTTAAGGCTTATTTCGCCGTTCTGAGGCCTAATACGGCCTTTGCCGGTAAAATTTCATCTTGGCTTTTTTTCTCGCCAAACCGCTCGGAATCGCTTGCAAATGACTTAGAACAGCTTATTAGGCCGTTCTACGTCGTTTCCAATGCAAATCCGACGTTTTTGCGAAAAGAAATTTCAAAGTGATAATTTCGCTCAAAACCTCTGTTTTAAGGCTTATTTCGCCGTTCTGAAGCCTAATACGGCCTTTGCCGGTAAAATTTCATCTTGGCTTTTTTTCTCGCCAAACCGCTCGGAATCGCTTGCAAATGACTTAGAACAGCTTATTAGGCCGTTCTACGTCGTTTTCAATGCAAATCCGCTTTTTCCCAGCCAAAAAATTTCAAAGTGATAATTTGGCTCCAAACCCCTGTTTTAAGGCCTATTTCGACGTTTTGGAGCGAAATACGGCCTTTGCCGGTAAAATTTCATCTTGGCTTTTTTTCTCGCCAAACCGCTCGGAATCGCTTGCAAATGACTTAGAACAGCTTATTAGGCCGTTCTACGTCGTTTTCAATGCAAATCCGCTTTTTCCCAGCCAAAAAATTTCAAAGTGATAATTTGGCTCCAAACCCCTGTTTTAAGGCCTATTTCGACGTTTTGGAGCGAAATACGGCCTTTGCCGGTAAAATTTCATCTTGGCTTTTTTTCTCGCCAAACCGCTCGGAATCGCTTGCAAATGACTTAGAACAGCTTATTAGGCCGCTCTACGTCGTTTTCAATGCAAATCCGCTTTTTCCCAGCCAAAAAATTTCAAAGTGATAATTTGGCTCCAAACCCCTGTTTTAAGGCCTATTTCGACGTTTTGGAGCGAAATACGGCCTTTGCCGGTAAAATTTCAACTTTTGCTTTTTTTCTCGCCAAACCGCTCGGAATCGCTTGCAAATGACTTAGAACAGCTTATTAGGCCGTTCTACGTCGTTTTCAATGCAAATCCGCTTTTTCCCAGCCAAAAAATTTCAAAGTGATAATTTGGCTCCAAACCCGTTTTAAGGCCTATTTCGACGTTTTGGAGCGAAATACGGCCTTTGCCGGTAAAATTTCATCTTGGCTTTTTTTCTCGCCAAACCGCTCGGAATCGCTTGCAAATGACTTAGAACAGCTTATTAGGCCGTTCTACGTCGTTTTCAATGCAAATCCGCTTTTTCCCAGCCAAAAAATTTCAAAGTGATAATTTGGCTCCAAACCCCTGTTTTAAGGCCTATTTCGACGTTTTGGAGCGAAATACGGCCTTTGCCGGTAAAATTTCATCTTGGCTTTTTTTCTCGCCAAACCGCTCGGAATCGCTTGCAAATGACTTAGAACAGCTTATTAGGCCGTTCTACGTCGTTTTCAATGCAAATCCGCTTTTTCCCAGCCAAAAAATTTCAAAGTGATAATTTGGCTCCAAACCCCTGTTTTAAGGCCTATTTCGACGTTTTGGAGCGAAATACGGCCTTTGCCGGTAAAATTTCATCTTGGCTTTTTTTCTCGCCAAACCGCTCGGAATCGCTTGCAAATGACTTAGAACAGCTTATTAGGCCGTTCTACGTCGTTTTCAATGCAAATCCGCTTTTTCCCAGCCAAAAAATTTCAAAGTGATAATTTGGCTCCAAACCCCTGTTTTAAGGCCTATTTCGACGTTTTGGAGCGAAATACGGCCTTTGCCGGTAAAATTTCATCTTGGCTTTTTTTCTCGCCAAACCGCTCGGAATCGCTTGCAAATGACTTAGAACAGCTTATTAGGCCGTTCTACGTCGTTTTCAATGCAAATCCGCTTTTTCCCAGCCAAAAAATTTCAAAGTGATAATTTGGCTCCAAACCCCTGTTTTAAGGCCTATTTCGACGTTTTGGAGCGAAATACGGCCTTTGCCGGTAAAATTTCATCTTGGCTTTTTTTCTCGCCAAACCGCTCGGAATCGCTTGCAAATGACTTAGAACAGCTTATTAGGCCGTTCTACGTCGTTTTCAATGCAAATCCGCTTTTTCCCAGCCAAAAAATTTCAAAGTGATAATTTGGCTCCAAACCCCTGTTTTAAGGCCTATTTCGACGTTTTGGAGCGAAATACGGCCTTTGCCGGTAAAATTTCATCTTGGCTTTTTTTCTCGCCAAACCGCTCGGAATCGTTTGCAAATGACTTAGAACAGCTTATTAGGCCGTTCTACGTCGTTTTCAATGCAAATCCGCTTTTTCCCAGCCAAAAAATTTCAAAGTGATAATTTGGCTCCAAACCCGTTTTAAGGCCTATTTCGACGTTTTGGAGCGAAATACGGCCTTTGCCGGTAAAATTTCATCTTGGCTTTTTTTCTCGCCAAACCGCTCGGAATCGCTTGCAAATGACTTAGAACAGCTTATTAGGCCGTTCTACGTCGTTTTCAATGCAAATCCGCTTTTTCCCAGCCAAAAAATTTCAAAGTGATAATTTGGCTCCAAACCCCTGTTTTAAGGCCTATTTCGACGTTTTGGAGCGAAATACGGCCTTTGCCGGTAAAATTTCATCTTGGCTTTTTTTCTCGCCAAACCGCTCGGAATCGCTTGCAAATGACTTAGAACAGCTTATTAGGCCGTTCTACGTCGTTTTCAATGCAAATCCGCTTTTTCCCAGCCAAAAAATTTCAAAGTGATAATTTGGCTCCAAACCCCTGTTTTAAGGCCTATTTCGACGTTTTGGAGCGAAATACGGCCTTTGCCGGTAAAATTTCAACTTTTGCTTTTTTTCTCGCCAAACCGCTCGGAATCGCTTGCAAATGACTTAGAACAGCTTATTAGGCCGCTCTACGTCGTTTTCAATGCAAATCCGCTTTTTCCCAGCCAAAAAATTTCAAAGTGATAATTTGGCTCCAAACCCCTGTTTTAAGGCCTATTTCGACGTTTTGGAGCGAAATACGGCCTTTGCCGGTAAAATTTCATCTTGGCTTTTTTTCTCGCCAAACCGCTCGGAATCGCTTGCAAATGACTTAGAACAGCTTATTAGGCCGTTCTACGTCGTTTTCAATGCAAATCCGCTTTTTCCCAGCCAAAAAATTTCAAAGTGATAATTTGGCTCCAAACCCCTGTTTTAAGGCCTATTTCGACGTTTTGGAGCGAAATACGGCCTTTGCCGGTAAAATTTCATCTTGGCTTTTTTTCTCGCCAAACCGCTCGGAATCGCTTGCAAATGACTTAGAACAGCTTATTAGGCCGTTCTACGTCGTTTTCAATGCAAATCCGCTTTTTCCCAGCCAAAAAATTTCAAAGTGATAATTTGGCTCCAAACCCCTGTTTTAAGGCCTATTTCGACGTTTTGGAGCGAAATACGGCCTTTGCCGGTAAAATTTCAACTTTTGCTTTTTTTCTCGCCAAACCGCTCGGAATCGCTTGCAAATGACTTAGAACAGCTTATTAGGCCGTTCTACGTCGTTTCCAATGCAAATCCGACGTTTTTGCGAAAAGAAATTTCAAAGTGATAATTTCGCTCAAAACCTCTGTTTTAAGGCTTATTTCGCCGTTCTGAAGCCTAATACGGCCTTTGCCGGTAAAATTTCATCTTGGCTTTTTTTCTCGCCAAACCGCTCGGAATCGCTTGCAAATGACTTAGAACAGCTTATTAGGCCGTTCTACGTCGTTTTCAATGCAAATCCGCTTTTTCCCAGCCAAAAAATTTCAAAGTGATAATTTGGCTCCAAACCCCTGTTTTAAGGCCTATTTCGACGTTTTGGAGCGAAATACGGCCTTTGCCGGTAAAATTTCATCTTGGCTTTTTTTCTCGCCAAACCGCTCGGAATCGCTTGCAAATGACTTAGAACAGCTTATTAGGCCGTTCTACGTCGTTTTCAATGCAAATCCGCTTTTTCCCAGCCAAAAAATTTCAAAGTGATAATTTGGCTCCAAACCCCTGTTTTAAGGCCTATTTCGACGTTTTGGAGCGAAATACGGCCTTTGCCGGTAAAATTTCATCTTGGCTTTTTTTCTCGCCAAACCGCTCGGAATCGCTTGCAAATGACTTAGAACAGCTTATTAGGCCGCTCTACGTCGTTTTCAATGCAAATCCGCTTTTTCCCAGCCAAAAAATTTCAAAGTGATAATTTGGCTCCAAACCCCTGTTTTAAGGCCTATTTCGACGTTTTGGAGCGAAATACGGCCTTTGCCGGTAAAATTTCATCTTGGCTTTTTTTCTCGCCAAACCGCTCGGAATCGCTTGCAAATGACTTAGAACAGCTTATTAGGCCGTTCTACGTCGTTTTCAATGCAAATCCGCTTTTTCCCAGCCAAAAAATTTCAAAGTGATAATTTGGCTCCAAACCCCTGTTTTAAGGCCTATTTCGACGTTTTGGAGCGAAATACGGCCTTTGCCGGTAAAATTTAATCTTGGCTTTTTTTCTCGCCAAACCGCTCGGAATCGCTTGCAAATGACTTAGAACAGCTTATTAGGCCGTTCTACGTCGTTTTCAATGCAAATCCGCTTTTTCCCAGCCAAAAAATTTCAAAGTGATAATTTGGCTCCAAACCCCTGTTTTAAGGCCTATTTCGACGTTTTGGAGCGAAATACGGCCTTTGCCGGTAAAATTTCATCTTGGCTTTTTTTCTCGCCAAACCGCTCGGAATCGCTTGCAAATGACTTAGAACAGCTTATTAGGCCGTTCTACGTCGTTTTCAATGCAAATCCGCTTTTTCCCAGCCAAAAAATTTCAAAGTGATAATTTGGCTCCAAACCCCTGTTTTAAGGCCTATTTCGACGTTTTGGAGCGAAATACGGCCTTTGCCGGTAAAATTTCATCTTGGCTTTTTTTCTCGCCAAACCGCTCGGAATCGCTTGCAAATGACTTAGAACAGCTTATTAGGCCGTTCTACGTCGTTTTCAATGCAAATCCGCTTTTTCCCAGCCAAAAAATTTCAAAGTGATAATTTGGCTCCAAACCCCTGTTTTAAGGCCTATTTCGACGTTTTGGAGCGAAATACGGCCTTTGCCGGTAAAATTTCATCTTGGCTTTTTTTCTCGCCAAACCGCTCGGAATCGTTTGCAAATGACTTAGAACAGCTTATTAGGCCGTTCTACGTCGTTTCCAATGCAAATCCGACGTTTTTGCGAAAAGAAATTTCAAAGTGATAATTTCGCTCAAAACCTCTGTTTTAAGGCTTATTTCGCCGTTCTGAGGCCTAATACGGCCTTTGCCGGTAAAATTTCATCTTGGCTTTTTTTCTCGCCAAACCGCTCGGAATCGTTTGCAAATGACTTAGAACAGCTTATTAGGCCGTTCTACGTCGTTTCCAATGCAAATCCGACGTTTTTGCGAAAAGAAATTTCAAAGTGCTAATTTCGCTCAAAACCTCTGTTTTAAGGCTTATTTCGCCGTTCTGAGGCCTAATACGGCCTTTGCCGGTAAAATTTCATCTTGGCTTTTTTTCTCGCCAAACCGCTCGGAATCGTTTGCAAATGACTTAGAACAGCTTATTAGGCCGTTCTACGTCGTTTCCAATGCAAATCCGACGTTTTTGCGAAAAGAAATTTCAAAGTGCTAATTTCGCTCAAAACCTCTGTTTTAAGGCTTATTTCGCCGTTCTGAGGCCTAATACGGCCTTTGCCGGTAAAATTTCATCTTGGCTTTTTTTCTCGCCAAACCGCTCGGAATCGTTTGCAAATGACTTAGAACAGCTTATTAGGCCGTTCTACGTCGTTTCCAATGCAAATCCGACGTTTTTGCGAAAAGAAATTTCAAAGTGATAATTTCGCTCAAAACCTCTGTTTTAAGGCTTATTTCGCCGTTCTGAGGCCTAATACGGCCTTTGCCGGTAAAATTTCATCTTGGCTTTTTTTCTCGCCAAACCGCTCGGAATCGTTTGCAAATGACTTAGAACAGCTTATTAGGCCGTTCTACGTCGTTTCCAATGCAAATCCGACGTTTTTGCGAAAAGAAATTTCAAAGTGATAATTTCGCTCAAAACCTCTGTTTTAAGGCTTATTTCGCCGTTCTGAGGCCTAATACGGCCTTTGCCGGTAAAATTTCATCTTGGATCTTTTCCTCGCCAAACCGCTCCGAATCGTCTATTTTTGAATAGCTTATTAGGCCGTTCTACGTCGTTTCCAATGCAAAACCGGCGTTGTCCCGCAAAGAAATTTCGAGGTGATAATTTCGCCCAAAAGCTCTGTTTTAAGGCCTATTTCGCCGTTCTGTGGCCTAATACGGCCTTTGCCACCGCCAAATTTCTTTTTTGGAAAATGTCGGATTTGCATTGGAAACGACGTAGAACAGCCTTATAAGCTGTTCTAAGTAAAAAACGAACGATTCGGAGCGGTTTGGCGAGAAAAAAAGCCAGAATGGATTTTTAACCGCAAAGGCCGTATTAGGCCTCAAAACGTCGAAATATGCCTTAAGACGTAGGTTTTTTGGCGAAATTGTCACCTACAAATTTCTTTTCGGGAAAATGTCGGATTTGCATTGGAAACGACGTAGAACAGCCTAATAAGCTGTTCTACGTCAAAGGGAAATTGTACATCAGCTTTGCTTCCCTCAGGGATTGAATGATAAAACTTAAGCTGAATGCAGATATTAATGTTATTGTGCTCTCTGTCATCTTGGCAAAGAAGTTGTACTCTCACACAAAATCTCATTTTTTTATGGCTGTATGTGTGCAACAAGTAACTAGTAACAAGTGGCTAGGACATTCCTTTTTCAAAAACCAACATGTATTGGAGTGCAGAAAGGGGATGCAGTATCAAAATCTGTGCATTGCACACTTTGGAATACATGTTTTATGTTTTCAACTCCACAAAACTGGAAACAGAAAGTTACATTTCAGTTCTACATTTATATTTTGGGTCCATACATATACTATATTTGTCATGTTTGTACATATATTCAAAGAATATTGTACATGTGTGTGTCTATAGGTAATGTATACAGATAGATAGATAGATAAAGAGAGAGATATTTATGCACAAAAAGACCTACCGTATTTATGAGCAAACATTGTGGTAATGCACACTTCACGAATGAATGCTATAAATGAATAGTCATACAGACTTTAATGTTTACAACTGTTTATTAGACTTCAATATCATACAGATGTACCAAATATAATAAGGAAAATGCAAAATTTGTTAGGCTATTAATATTACAATGTATTTTGAATCTCTAGAATGTTTTTTTTTTTAAATTAAGCATTAGTCAAATATGCTTTGACAACAGGCAATATTCCAACTGTGTGCCTACCAGACTCTGACTGTTTAAGAATGACACAGAGCTACAATCAAGACATACTGTACAGTACAATATAATATCTTTAGCTTGATGTTTGGCAGTATAACATGTATTATATCCATTTCATATAAAAGCAGTTATATTCAATATAGTGGCATTGGTGCATTCACATAAAAAACAATGTATTACAGTGATAACACTGTGTCCAATTACAAATTCCAGCTAGAAAATTCCTACTAGTACTTTGTTGTTGATCCGTCGGTAGGCTAACTGTATACGGCAAAATACTTTCCAAATTCTTTTAGCACAATAAAACTTTTATAAGCATCATCATCTAATACAATTTTATACATTGTAAATGTATACACAAAAACATATTCTATGCATTTTTATCTTCACACAAAACATAAAAGTGACTTCATCTACCTTGATGATGATGATGACAGGTTTATTCAGTTCAGTAGACAAACAGATACAGGCCTCATAGCAGCCCTAGGGCTGAATTAACAGGCTTGTTTACATTATCAATAATCAAATTTACATATACATAAAAACATTTCATTGTTACCATCACAATTACAAAATTCTTCGGATTTAAAATCTTAATGTCATAATCTCTTACTGGTCAGTGCTGTTTAGCAGAGTTACCATGTAGTAAATGGGGCTCTTAGTGAACCTGACAGTATTTGCTCTAAAAGTCTGTAGTCGGTTACACGACCAAGTCTTTCTGCCGGAGATCGCTTCGCGGCACGGTGGGAGCCAGTCTCTGAAGATCGGGGATCTCAGAAGGGAGCGGGCATAACTTCTGCATAGTTCTAGTCGTCTTTGGGCCAGTGGTGTAAGGGAGAGTTCTGTCAGGGCTGAGCTGTAGCAGGTGTAGTTCTGTCTCAGGATGATCTTACATGCCCTCTTCTGCACTGTCTCTATTGACTTAGATTCGGCAACAGTCAGTCCCGGATGCCATACTTGGCATGCATATTCTAATACCGGACGCACGAAGCCGATATAAACAAGTACAAGGTCGTCGGTAGTAAGGCCATGCTTGGACAATGTTCTTAACATATAGAGACGTTTGCTGCCCTTCCCAACAATCATTTCGACGAGCTTGGTCCACTTGAGGTTGCTCTTAAGTATGATGCCCAGGATGCGCGCATATTCTACAACCTCCAGCTGAGTGGGACCCACTGTGATGACAGGTGGGGGTGGTGGATGCTTCATGAAACAGAACAGAAGCACTTTACATTTGGACGGGTTCAAAGTCATATGGTTTTCATTGGTCCATCTGGCTAAGCCGTCGATGTCATCTTGGATGGTAGGAACTCTAAGAACATGTCGTGGTTCTAATAACGACAAGTCGTCGACTACTAATACCTTCTGCCCTATTGGTAGTAGCCAGGTCTGGTCTGCTGTAGATAGGTGCCGTGGGGAGGGGGGTGTCTGGTCGCACCCTGTTGGAAGGCAGTCTGTGGGGGGAGAATTGGAAATGTGTTAAAAACTATCAACCCAATCCTGGATCAGGACATCTCGGTTGGGGCTGCACCCATCTTTCGGGAAGGACATAAAATGGGGGTCCTGTGTTCGAGGAGGTGCCTCGAGCACATTCAAGGGAAAGGGCTAGCAACCTCTCCCTGTAAAAATATACCCTGCTACTGAAACAGCAAGG
The DNA here is from genome assembly GCF_035083965.1 of Branchiostoma lanceolatum. Taxonomy (NCBI): domain Eukaryota; kingdom Metazoa; phylum Chordata; class Leptocardii; order Amphioxiformes; family Branchiostomatidae; genus Branchiostoma; species Branchiostoma lanceolatum. The sequence continues at coordinate 19,151,288 of NC_089731.1, forward strand.
AAACTTGCTGACCTGTGTGCCACTAGGCACTACAAGGGTCTGAATGAATTTAAAAAAAAAAACTTTTTGAAGGATCATGAAGGAATTATTAACGTTGTATGCTTAAATCTAGAAGGAAGATATGTGGAATTTAGAAAATCTGTTTAGTGTTACAGTCAAATGACATTTACATTCAATGATGATGAAAGTTATGACAGAAAAAGATACCATAATACAGAGGTAAGTATTACCGCACAATGTCATTATGCAAGAGGTTGACATATATGTACATGTATTCAACTATGTTTTCCTAAATACTACCGATAGTCTTAGAATTACCACTGATACAATGTTTTGGCATACTAGAACCAGTCTAGATGTGCAAAGCCACCTGCGGTATGCTAAAGGTTAAAATACACTTCTTACAGCATGCTGGTATGCTGCCGGTGACCCAGGTCTGGTCTGAGGTCTGGGTGGGTAAGCTGAAGAAACCAAACTTGCCTGCGAAAGAGGAAACAACTTTTAGAACAGGACACAACATAAGCCAACATACTTGGTCTCATGCCCTTTGTATGTCGATACAAAAATGTATTTTCACGAAAGTGTACAGTCAAAACGTGCCCAAGAAGACAATTAAGGGCACCAATAAAATCTGGCCTATGTACACAGGTGGTCACTATAGACAGGATTCTTAATGCTTGTGTCAATGGGAAAAATTATCGAAGGACCAGCAAGAAGTGGTCTGAAGCAAGAAGTGGAAATAAATAAATAAATAAATAAATAAATAAGAAGTGGTCATATTGCAATTTGCCAGGTGGTCGTAATGTAGAAGTGATCACTTGTGCACGTTTGACATTATTTCAGACATATCCAGATCACTGTACTTGGCAGAAATCCCATACATAGCCGAGTTAATTCTAGTAATGATTATCAAAGTGAAGTCTGATAATAATTAACAAAAATGCACTAAGCTTGAACCGGTATTGTAGACTACATGTACTTTGCAGATTTCATCCAAATCATAACATAAGACAAAACTTATTCTATTTTATCAACATTTTATGACTAATCTATTAGGGCAAAATTCTGCAAACTAGTTAACAAGATATGATGATATTGTGTTTGACCCCTGACCTTGTGCTGCGGAGGAACGTGCAGCTGCTGCTGGGGAGGGTGCGGCATCAGGGCCTGCTGGGACTGCTGCGGGTGTACCGCCTGGGGAGGGGCCATCCCTCGTAGGTGGGTCTACAGGAGGGGACAGGGCAACATTTTCTACACTCCAGAATAAGGCTATATGAAGTTTTTTTCCCAAGGAGAAGAGAGGAACAAGGTCAGAACACCCCCATGCCCTGACCATGCGCCCCCTTACTTAGTGTAGCAGATCCTCTGACAAGCATAAGATTCTGATTGACCAGAAATATTACACGGCCACATGTACAGATTGGCCACTAGTCTGTGACACATCTAACACTTATTTTAAGTTGTAAGAAGCCCCATAATGTCTCCTTTTAACTTAAAATAGATAAATAAAATAAGAAAATGATACCGTACCTGTTGTTCAGCGTATGCAGCTTGCTGACTGGGTGTTCCATGCTGAGGAGGCATGTAACCTAGAACGGCAGAGGACACCGTGGTTGCTAGGAGGTAAGCCTTCACGTCCCCTACAGTAGTGGAGAAATCATAGCCACTCAAGTTAAACAAAGCCTCCACCTCAGATGGTTAAACTTGAAGGAAATGTAAAGACAGAAACACAAAGGCAATTTAGTTCATCCACAAAATGAAAAAAAATTATGGTTGTAGAAAATGATAGCAATCCAAAGCAAATGCAAACAAAAAAGTAAATAAACCAACAGTTACACTATTAGTAAAATCATCAATTGAAAACAAGCATGCCCAACCCTCACACAAAATTACTGCCATTAACCCTCAAACCACCGTATGGGGGCAAAACTGACCCCAGGCGTATATCAACATGTGCCATTTTTACATTTCGAGTCGAAAACAAAATTCCTTCTATGAGTTTGTTTGTATATATGTCTCATAACTTCTCATAAGTTTTTACCAAGATTGGCTCGTTGTTGATTAAGTTATCCTAGAAAGTTTATGAGTGGTCCAGTGGGGTCAAAACTGACCCCAGCAAAATCTGCACTCATATTCCCGATTGTTTGATACTTATCATCTAGTAACATGTATGACAAGGGTTATTATGATCATAGTAGCAAAATATTATTTTGTAGAAACGTGAAAAAACAACATGTTTTAATGAACGTAAATATTTTTGACGTTGCGACGTATTATGACGTCATTTATGTGATTTTCTTGGCGAAAACCACCGAATTGGGTATTTTCATATAACTCTAAGGTACACGATAAAACGTTGATAGAAATTCTGCATGATAAATTATAATGTATTCAAAAACGTCATTTGTCAATTTGAACAGGAACGACGTCGAAATGACGTCATGAAAATTTCATTCATATCTAGCTACCACTAGTGAAATCCGCCATCTTGGTTCCGCCATCTTGAATTTTTTTAAATGCATTTTTTCATCAAATAACCTCAAAGCACAATAAAAATAGACTAAGACGTTTATATTAAGATTGTTTCGGTTACAATAAACATGGAAATGATGAAATTTGAGGTTGAAATAGCCGGTTATAGCTAATCTAATTATATCGTCCGCCATCTTAGATTTGGACCGATGACGAAATCAAATTTGCATAAATTATGAATATTGAATCATAAAAGTTATTGTTACTTACATTAGATGGTATTGACATTGGAAAATAAGTGCAGTTTAAAAAGACAACCCTAAAATTACATTTCTAAATCCAAAATTAGGGACTTTTTCCAAATATGGCTCTCAGGATCCGGTTGCCATGGTGACAAGAAAACATTCATTAGTTATTTCATTTATATCAAATTGTTGCCAACAAAATTTTAGCAAAGGTGACCAAGTCTGGTTGTTCTAGCGCAAGCCATTCAGATGCAATATCATATCAAGTGTTCACGCAGGCCTCAAAAGAGCCCGCTTGTCTGAATAGCGTCAGTTGCAAAAGACGATGTTCCCCCTTTTTGCATAAATTATGATAATAAGCAGAAATTATTCACACCTAATAATGTCAAACTGTCCCTTACAGATATATGGAACTATACATGTATGCAAATGAAAAAAAGAGTCACCAAAAAAGCTGTATTTGTAAAAAACATTTTGGGGTCAGTTTTGACCCCATACAGTAAGATTAGTCATAAAAAAGCTACGGTGGTTTGAGGGTTAAGAATTAAACATGCATAGTAAGTGAGAAAAAAAGGTTCCACAGAAAAGGCGACCAACTGAGAACAACATTTTACACAAAACTGTACGACAGAAAAGAACATCAAAAGTAATTTGTGTTGTTATACCAGCCAATCACCATGTAAAACGTCTTATGTTAGTTAGATATTAATTATACTTTTTGTAATGTTAATGGTCCGAGAGAAAGAGATCTGTTAAATCCTGTGATTCAATCTTTCTGCCTTACCATGTCAGTGTTTATCTATAGTGGTTACAACAATGATTTTCAGACAGTTGAATTACCTGTTGACCAAAGCTGATGAAAACACACAGCATCGTAATAACATTGTGCTTGCTTTACACAAGACATCATAAAACACAGTTACAAAACTGCAAAATCAACCAAGTCATGTTTTTGCAAGCAAAAAACAATGGACCAATCCCATAGCCCAGCCTACCTCGCTCAAAGTACACAAGTACAGGGTTCGAAATACAATTAAGCAACTTGCAAGTGATTTTCAAGATTTGCAAGTAAAAATAATATGAACTTGCAATTTTGCAAGTTGAAAATACCGGTGGATCATGTAAGCACCGGCCTGTAGTGTAAGCACTGCAAAACTTCCCAAGTTTCAGCCTCAAAGTTCCAAGTCAAAAATGCATGTATCATGTACATTTTCGCCAAAAATAGTTACTCAAATAACTGGATAAAATTTTGAAACAGACGTTTCAGATAGCATCTGCTAGAACTAGGTTTTTATACCAAACCTAGTAGTTTCCTGTAAACTTCAAACTGAAGGTTGTCATCCTTCTCTATGATGGTTGGGTTTGCGGATTCGATGGGGTGGTCTACAGGGGTGGGCTAGTGGGGTGGGCTACCTCAGCATCTATCCTTTCTGGACCTCAAGGCTGTGCATGGGGGTTTAGCATTGAATGGAATTTCCTTGAGGAAAAGATGGGTCACTCTGTGGGAGGGCCGGAAAGAATGCTTTATTTTGCTGAAGGATCATATTGCTTTGGGGATGCTACAGTGGGGGGTGGAGGTGGGCAATGAGCATACTGCATACATTTACATTGTGCAGGAGTTTGTTATCCCCAGTTTTAGATTTTTAAACATGGAGGACTATGTTCCCTGTTCCTTTATATACTGCTCAATCAGGCCAACAGGACAGTATAGCATTGTGGCTACAAGAAAGAAATGAGCAACAAAAGCAACACTATACATTGTACAAACACACACACACTTAACGATACAACATTCTAACCCACGCTCATGCACACTGACACACATAACCACAAATACATTGTACATTGTATGCAAGCACATGCATTCAGGTACATTCTAGTCTAAATGTGAGACATATGTTTTGAATTTTGTCAAACAAAGGCTCTCTCATTCCCTAGCTGTCCTATGCAACTTCCAGTTTATTTCCCCTTGAACCTCTTCCCTAAAATCCTAATTGTATACTGAGTACTTAGAAGTTTGTTTATGATAAATGGCTTTTCTACCAGTCTTGCTGCAACTACCCCCCCCCCCACCTGCCATATGATCAGCTGTTACCTTCCCTCTAGCCCACCCACAGCTTGACCCAGATCCTCTTCAAGGAAATTCCATAAGAGGCCAAACCCCCATGCACAGCCTTGAGGTCCAGAAAGGGTAGATGCTGAGGTAGCCCACCCCACTAGCCCACCCCTGTAGACCTCCCCATCGAATCCGCAAACCCTGCCTAGGAAGGGGAGCATATTGTCATAACTTGGCTCCTGTGTGCAGGTGTGAACTTGATGTTGTCATCTAGTTGGTTTATGTGGTCAGTCGTCCGCCACTCTCTTTTTTAGCCTACACCAAGTGTCGTCCACATAGCGGAACCAGTTGGCTGGGGGAGTGTCACTGAAAGTACTGAGGGCTTTGTTCTCAAAATTCTCCATATATAGGTTCACTACAATGGGTGATACCAGTGATCCCATAGCACAGCCGTGCAGTTGCTGGAAAAACTGTTGTTTGTAAGTGAAGTATGTGCACCCTAGGCAGAGGTCTCTAAGCAGTTCACAAAGGTGGTCCACAGAAAGGTTGGTTCTATCTGCAAGTGTATGCAAGGGTATGCAAGTGAAAAGCGAGCACATCATATGAAGTGATTATTTAGTCTTCTGCTACCTTGATCGCTACACAATAGTTTTTGCCATGTCTCTGACATCGAAATCTGTTGTGTAGCGATTTGAGTTACTTCAGACAACAAACCCTGGCTAACGAAGAGATCCAGATTGAATGCTGGGCACACTGAAGCACAGCCGGCTATCATAGTATGAACTTGAAGAGTCTTACAATCAAACAAAGGAATTGTATTGAGCAATATGTAAAATATTAGGAAAGGTATCGATGAAACCTAGAAGTGTTTTCTTTGGTACTCTGTTATTTGTGATAAACAGCCCATGGTGAGTGAAACAGGAAATGAATATCAGATGTGGGTCACTGTGACTCACATTACAAATAACAACCTGACAAAGGGGCAAGTCTAGACATGATCTCTGACCACGTGGCATGGCAGAACTGAGCTTTACAAAAAGCAAGTAAAAGTTAAACACAGATTTAAATCAGGGGTAAATCTCACTGTAAAGAGTCAGTATTCTCAAATGTATGGTATATGTACATTTTTGAATTCATTTGTTGAATTTCAAAGCACTGTTGACCCCGGTTAGGGGTCACAGCGGGGAACCTATGCCCAATTTTTCAATATTAATATAAGTACATTTTTTTGAAGTGGCGAGGAAGGTTATAATTTGAACAAGATGTGTACAGTTATTCTGTTCAATATTTATATACTCAACTGGTATGGCCCTCGGGCATGATGGAATAAAATTAACCTACGACTACCTGCTTATCATCTTCTTTTCCTCGGACAGAAGTAGCTTGGACATGGTTTACCTGTCAACTTCGTAATTTTCCGGGGGGTATGTTTATTCCGGGGGGTATGTTTATTAGATTTTGAAGATTTGTTCAGGGGGTACTTTAATTTATTCTGAGGCGTATGTTTATTTGGGAGATGAGAGTATTAGTAAATCTATATTTAGATGTTTAGTCTGAAAAGTTGCTATGTCAGGCGGAGTATGTATGCATAGCAAAAGCAGTTACATACCGACTATATTTTGCAAGTTTTGGCGGCGCCTCAGTGGCGAGCCAAATGGTATAGTATTGTGTGCAGTTTGCAAACATTCTAGGAATTGCACAGGCATTTGTCCACAGGCATTTTAAGCCAATAGAATGTTTGGAATGTTAGTCAGCAGTATAAAGGATAGAAAGCCATGCAGACCCCCTGGGGACAGAAAACCTAGACAGGCAACCACATCTGTGGACCAGATGTGTCAGGCTTATGTATACATGACCACTCAGATCCATTTATCTATTTCTGTATTCTTTTACTAGGGTAGCTCCCTCAGTGGCTTGGCACAGATTGTCAGGGAGGCCCTAGGCCTGTGAGTGTGTTTGTATTTGTGGCAGAACAGGTAATCATCAGCCCTTTTCGTTGGAAATCCTGTATGAACAGCACCACCCATCAGTGCCCTAAGCAGGGTACAGTAAAAATTAAAACAACATCTCTGGTATGTTTGGATGTTTGGTTTTGTCATCCAGGTTCCCTTGGGTAGTCTAGTATGTTTGGATGTTAGCCCCCTATGACCTCAGGTCCTGGAATGGTGGAATGTGGGTCATCCATGCCCCTTCTGGTATTCCATTGGTATCTAGGTCAGGGGTACCCCAGGAATGCAGAGGATAGAATGAGTATCATGCAGCTATTTTTAGATCGTACATGTAGGTCCTGCAGTGTTTGGAATGTTAGCCAGCAGGAAGTTCCTGGCATGAATTCCTAAGCTACTACGTATACATGTAGTAACATCGTGCCTATTCACCTTCCTGATGTCTATGGGGCATGAGCCATGTGTCTGTATTTGTCCAACAGAACAGGTACTCATCGCCCTTTTCGTTAGAAATCCTGTGTGAACAGCACCACCTTTCTCAGTATCAGTGCCCTAAGCAGGGTACAGTAAAAATGAAAACAACAACAACTACCATCGCCATGGCGATGTATTTTTTTTCAGTGCCAATCTTGTTCAAATTGCAAGTAAAATTTTGCAAGTAACCCAAAAAAAGTATTTCAATCCCTGCAAGTAGAAATGCAAAATAAAAGCCGGGAAATGCAAAAATGTGAATGACATTGGCTGAGCCAATATTGGCCATGCTATCATTGGTTGAACTTTGTGATATACAATCAGGATTGGTCCATTGTACTATAATTGTTTCCCATTGATATAGTACAGCAAAGAAGCCGTCCTTACCAGGCTGTTGTACTCTATACGCCTGCCCGTACTGTTCAGGCTTGTGTTGTGCGTATTGATACGTATACGCCGCCTGACCGTGGGCGTATTTTGAAGCGGCCTGGGTGACAGCGTACGCTCCCGTAGCAGCCTGGCTCGTCGCATACTGGCTGTGCGGGGTCTGACTGACTTGGTAGGCCGTCTGTGATTGGCTGGTGGCATAGGCAGCAGCCTGCTGTGATTGGCTGGCTGCATAAGCCGGCTGTCCTGATTGGCTGGAGGGGTAGTGACTTGGTTGGCTGACTGGATAGGAGTGATGTGATTGGTCGTGGGCATAAGTGGTGTGATGCTTGACTCCGTACGGATGCTGCCCATGGGGGGTGGGGCGGGGAGGGTAGACCTGCACAACAGGAGGGGAGGGGCTTCGCTGCCGCTTCAATGCTCCACCCTGCCAGAAGAAGAGAAAACTACATTACAACGAACTCAGATCTACACATCATAAATAGAGCACAATCATAGTAGCAATGAATTTCAAAGTCTTAAATTGTAAAGCTAATTTTTCTCTATTTTCTCTCTCACATCTAGAGTAAGTCAAAAATCAAAATTCAAATGGATTATTCTTCAATTCAAGTATCCACCAATTATATAATCAACCAAACATGCGGTTTTCCAGCACTTAACTATAGCCCCGACAATGCCCGGACTACAGCAAAAATCTGAAAAACCATTGTCCAAATAAGTTGACTGTTAAAACCCTGAAAATTGTAGGAGGGCCTAATTTTCTTTTTTGAATCGTTACATTCATAAGAAATCTCAAATTGCGCTGCAGGCCACTTTTTATGGAGGTTATGAGGGAGGAGGTCCAAGGTAAGATTGGAAAAATAAATATTGTATAGTTTAATCACAGTAATAGGCAACTGAATGACATACATGAGAAGTAGAGGGAGGTGTGTGTGTCTGGTATATGGCTGCCTTGGGATGTTCCACTGGCAGTGGTGTTCTAGTCTGGACAGGAACACCTGGGTTAGAAGGCAAAAGTTTTGACTCCAATTAAAAAAAACTGTCCACAAGGAAGTTATTAACAGGAGGCCAAAACCTTTTGGTCTGTTCTACAAATGAAAGAAATACAAAATTGTATGAGATAGTTAACAGCAAATGTTTGTAATGGTAAAAAGTGGAACACCTATATTTCCATAAACCGTAGTGCAGTCACGGATATCCTAACACACTCACATACTAGTACTAGTATCACTCAGATATCTAGACTGATACATGTACATTCAAATAGTTTATCACACAATGTACATGAGAATGATACTGACCAGGCATGACCATATGTGCACCTGCTAGATGCATCCCCGACTGGTAGATGTGGTGGCCCATAGCAGCCATGTCACTGTAAGTATATTCAACATATTCATGAGATAGCCAATAGGGTTATGATATGACTTCTTTCTACTGCACACAAGTACAAATGTACTGGATTGGATTGGAAGCATCACATTTACATGTAGATGATCACAAACATACAGAAAACTGTTTTGAGTTCTCTGGGACTGCAGTACGTCAATGAAGGTAAGACATCCAGGTGACTGTTTCAAAATTTTACCCAGTTGCTTGAATAACTATTTTTCGTGTATCTTATTACCTGGATGTCTAACCTTCATCAACGTATCCACTATCTTTTGTCTGTTATTAAAAAGAATCTAAAGTCCAACAGATATCTACAGATCAATTCATAGTATCAAATAATAATACTTGTTGGATTTCTGACTCTTTTCAGCCACTGACAAAGGCTAGACCTGAAATGTCTGCTCGTCTACAAAATCTATTCAGTTCTTTGAGTAACTTTTCTATTGTGTAACCACCATAGTAACAAAATGTAAGATGGTGCCAACCATGCAGATAGTTCACAATTCACGGAATGGTATACAATGTCAGATAGAAAAGTCGAAAGTGAAAGGATGTTATGAATGATATGGTCCTTACATGTACCTTTGTTCCCTCATCCTGGCCTTGCGTTTGTCCTCCTCGTTAAGAACTCTCTTCAGCTGGAGGAACAGCTGATGTTTCTCCTCCTGGAGGGTGTCTAACTTCTTCTGAAGCTTGGCAATCTGATAGTGCAGTGATGAAGAATATGATCACGAAGCCATCTTTCACAACAATAACTAAATGTCTCTTTAGATTTAGTTCAACTAGATTACAATGAATTATGAAAAGCATCCATCAACATCAAGCTACTAGAGATATCATAAGCAAAGTTCATGCAAATACAAATCTTACCCAAGACTGTCTCCAGCTTTAGATTTTTTTTTCTGTCTCATTCATTGTTTGGGAGCACACGTTGTCACTTTTTGCTGTTAAATCTGTCATTATAAGTTTATAGTTTAAATTTTTATCCATTTCGTGTCCTGAAGCTTAAAATATTGGGACAGATGGAATAACTTTTTTCTGTCCCACCAAGTAAATTCCCATGTCCCATCCCAGAGACAGCCCGGAATACACAAATTTCGTCACAGGGGGATTTTGCTATTGTCTATGTCATCCTGCACGTCTTTAAAAACATAGAAGACGTTCGAACGATACTCCCTGAACCCGGTGGAAGCAGGTGTTGGATTACAATCTGACTGGAAAGAACACGCAGAAGCGGTCTCCAGTAAGTCAAGGAAAGTACTAGGGTTGCTAAGCAAACTCCAACACAAGCTACCTTGTAAAGCCATGGAGATTGCCTACATCACTCTTGTGCGCACAAAGTTAGAATATGCTTCCATCCTTCTTAGTAACAACAGTACCACTGCCAGCAAGTCCCTTGAGCAAGTACAGTACCACGCCGGACGCCTCGTCTCAGGTGCGATGGCACGTACGCCACAAGGCAAACTCCTGGAAGAGCTAGAGTGGGATAGTCTTGCAGTCAGAAGAGACTACAACAGATTACTGATCATGCATAAACTAGTATCAGGTCCTATGCCATCCCATCTCAAGCTGTTGATTCCCACCACTAGAGACAGCCAAAGACCACTGAATCTTCGCCTACGGAACGACACACACCTGCATGTTCTTCACTCCAGAACAAATACGTACAAGAACAGCTTCGTACCGTACACCACACGTCTCTGAAATACTCCGAATAGCCTTCCGAAGGAAGTGAAGGAAGCCGCACCCTTCAACCAGTTCAAGCAGAAGTGTAGAAACCACATGTTCACAGCTCGACATCATCAGAAGTACTGCAGGCTTGGTGATTGCTGCAGCAACATTCTTGCTACAGACTCCGTATTGGCTGGTGTCAGCTCAACTCCATGCTGGCTAACTTCAACCTTACCATGGCCACCTCTGCACGCAGTGGCAAGACAATCACTTACCACAACTGTGTATCGTCTGGTGGAACGAGGCTTTTGGACGCCTTTTACACTTACATTCTATCAACATATCGATTCTAGGCACTTCCAGCAGTTCCTCCTAGCCTTTTTCTATCTAAATATATTTTTTTAGTTAATTTCCAGACTCTGCAAACATTTCATTGGACATAACAGTTCACCCTTTTCTCTCTATGACCTCTGACCTCAGAATGTACTTGCCTATTTTATCTTGTGTATATAATGATGACTAAACGATGTTAAATTGGATTGTAAAATTGACTTCATGATTGATAGTAGTGTTGTATAAGTAGTGATGTGTAAATTGCCATTGCTTACATGTATGTATTTGTCTGTCCCTAACCGTTGACTCTCAAACATCAGCTATGCTGCCTCGAGAGTCAGTGTAGTGTACCGTGACATTTGACAATAGATAAATAGATGAAATACAATCTGACTGATTTACAGGAGATAAGTACTAAATAAGCCGCGAGGAAGGGGAATTATCCATCGACATTATATAGCGATATCCAGAAATGTGTGGGCGCCGGGCTCCTCACGGGAATACCCGTGACACGCCGGGCTATGTGACACCGGTCGGGGTTTGGGAATGTCGTTTCACCGCATTTTTACCGACGTGCGCGATGATATAGACAGTTTGTCAGCAAAGCCCCCCTATGACGAAACCAGTTTGTGTGGTTAAATTGGTTTATTGTACCCACCTCTTCTTTAGTCTGTTCCAGAGTCATGGACTCCTGCTGCTGCTGCTGTCTCCTCCTGTCCTCCTCACGTTTCCTCTCCAGGGCCTTGTCAGCCTCCTGCTCTTCTGCTCATGGAAAACAAAAATGTCTTCTTGTTTTCAGAAAACATAGTTTTAAGTGGAATAAGACATGAAAAATGATTTGCATTGTATTTGATCAAAGCTAGAGGGTAGGAATAAAACGAAAACAACATGTAACAAAGTAGTACAAGATGGCAAAAAGCAGAGAAGAAAACTTACCAACAATGGAAGACAAATAAATCATGCATACTTTTATATATATCCATTATTGTAGATGACCCAAATACTTCAAAAGTAAAACAGATAAGTGTAAATAGCTTTAAGTCATACATGTACCTAGGCCGTGATAACATTCAATACAGGTGTTCCTGATCTGCGATATTTTGGGTTATCACATAGGCTTCCACACGTACAATGAGCACATGTAGGCTTTCATAGGCTACAGGCTACTTGTATTAAATGTCGAGTGCGCCACTGTCAAAAATTTGAATACCAGCTTCCGAAGTTGGGAATTGCTGTTGTTGTTGCTTGAACTTGAAGACACAAAGTTCCTTCTTGAAGTTCCTTCTCGACGTTAACTTCTGGCACATTTTGCATTGAAGGCTCGTTCTCAATGAAATGTGCAAAATAGCGATTTTTAGGTTCGAAAATTTGATCAGCTCATTTTCCAAGCACACGGTCACCTACCTCATTTTTTAGGTAAACATCTCCTTTTATGATCCCCAAAATATGACAGCTAATTTATCACGGGAAGTCACCAAAAATTTCTGAGCTTTGTTTAGATGTCCTTGGAGTTTACCAATATTTTTGCGACAAAAATCTTGAACATCAGTTAATCAAATATTTCAATTTTGATTATGTCATGACATCGCCTTCAAAACCTATAGTTGAGAAGTCAGTATGTCTGCTAATACTTCTGTCAAATTTAGCGCCGTGTTGATGATTATAACTGTTTCATTTAAGAATAAGAATGTGTGGAATTGTTTTTGCATTTCGACTTGTTTAGCAATTTAACAGAGACGGAATCTGCTAGTTCTTGCAAAATGTTCCATCCTCCGTTGATTCGAATTATTTACCTCTTACAACATCTATAACATACTCAATGTTGCGAAGTGAATGCGAACTGATACTGCTTAGGAGAAGTAAAGCACTTGGACCAGAGGGGGGATCGTGGAAAAACGGTTACATACTGTCGTCAAAAAGCGTGTTCACCAGACGTAAGTCGCCAAGTTGTAATTGATCGAGTTCTGATTTCTTGGGACATACGGACTGGCAAACTATAATTGTTTAAGTAAATAAAAGGTACTTTTCTGCATCATGTGAACCTACCACGTAGATACGGTCAACGTATATTTCACAGTCTGGGCCACTGGGGCAAAAATGTCCGCCCATTTATCTCGTATTTTTCTCTCTTAAGCAGGCCAGAGTCACATAAATAAGGAACAAAACATTGATCGTACCAGTGTACTCAGTATGGCTACTCGTGTACTGAAATAGCATCTTCTTGACCTTTACAGTACGTGGGAGCAATGCCTTCTCTGATAACTTAACTGCTAGTAACCACAAAGAGCCAATTGTCTCATTTTCTGTTAAATTTCTGATCTGAGCGTTGAGGACAAATGAGTCGTACGCAGACGACTTACATATCATTTGTCCATCTGACAAAGCTCTGCAAACCTCATTTGTTGACGTTCTGATGCTGAAAGCGATATTCTGTTCAGCGAAAAATGAAGCTAATATATATACTGTATCAAATATGTTTCATGTTCCTACTCTTTCTCTAAGCTTGAATATTAGCAAGCCAGTTGGTCAGTACACAAGTCTCTGCACCTTTGTAATTTTGTGCCATGCAGATATGAAATAAGTTATCTTATTGGAAGAAAAGGGATACAAAAACTACCACTGTAAACGCAACATGAGCAACAATTGGGCAATGCCTGACACCTGATATCCCATGTGCCACGTTTGGGCAACACGTTGGCAACGTTTGGATAACACAATATGTCAGCGGGACTGTTTCTCGTTTGCAGAGTTCATCGCATTTTTTAAGACTTTATTTGAAGATAATCAATCCCATTATGGTGCATCCAAACATATCCAAGGCGGAAAGTTAGATATTACTTATTGTCTTGAGGTTTAAAAAAATTCAACTTTGAAAACAAAATCTGGAAGAAATAGTAGAATATTGGAATATGATAACCCTACAGAGGGTTATTCTCAGTTGAATCTATTATACTTTTCTATTCTAGGTAATGTATTTTCCGCAACCGGTGTAAGTTCCGTTACCAGTAACTAGGGGTGGATACCCGTTTGGCTTAATAAGGTCCAAGTCCAAGTTTTGGTCAAGAGATTTAGGTTCCGGTTCAGACCTGAACCTGATCCTGTACAGTTGATGTTTTGTTTTATTAGACCAATATCAAGCATAGAGAATTGATACTGACACGCACAACTATGAAAGTTTCTTGGCAAGGACTTTCAAGATAAACCAGTGTTTGATATTTGAATGTTGTACTTATTTCAGATGCCTTTTTTGTCAGAGGGGAGACTCGACACACTTTTTATCAGTAAAATGACGTATGTACGGGCATTTAGAAAATGGGCAGTGTTCCTACACTAGGCCTTGTTAACAACACAGAGCATCAAACGATGGTAACAGAGATTACATTAATAACTGTTATGTCTTTTGTTTGGGGAGGTGGTTCACAACTGATAGCAAACACTTCTTATTTGTTACTTTTAAAAGCCAGAAAAGTTTTGAGTCGTCATAAAAACGTAAGTTTGCACCTTATATGTGGCATATCTTAATGTCAGGAGCGTCTTACTTCAAAATCAAAGGTGTTTTTCTGTGCTGCACTAAGTATAGATGTGGCTTGAACCGCTTCTGTCCACTGCCACGGTAATTTCATGGTAATCTTATCTGTCAAAGTGGCCATCCCCCATTTTGTCCCCCTGACCTGTTATCCTAGCCAGGCTTGAACTGATTAGTACTGGTACAGTACTAGTACACCAGGGTTCAGGTATTTTGGACCTGTACCTAATTGATTGTACCGGTACTGTATCAGTACACTGTACCAGTACACAGCTCTACCATAGGTTCCAGCCATCCTGCGGTTTGGATCACCCTCCTGGCTGGTACCTAGGGTGATATGGAATACCCCGTGTTGTATTCTCTATTCATGATGATGAAACACCTTCAACAACAGGACTAAGGAATCTTAATCCTAACACAGAAGATGCCACACTAACAGTTAATTCTTCTACAGCACCCCTAGCTTACCCTGTCTCTTCTTCTCTCTCTCCTTCATGATGTGAGTCTTGAGTGCTGCCAACATGGGCTGACTCAGCTTGGGACGTTCCAGTAATGCTGGCATCTCTGATCTTATTTTTCACTGACCACAGACCACAGGAAGTGATAATGGGTTGTATTTCAGTGTGTGTGACCCTGTACTGTTTTGTGTCGACCTTAAAGACAAAATCAAGAAAGCTGATGAGTGATGAAGATATTGAGAGAGATACCAATCATATTTTTAACTGTACTGTTTTCAACTTCATCCCAAATGCACCCACAAACGCCCACTCTGGCGTAGCCCGCGCTGCACGAATCTGTTTTTTTGCCCGGAATATATTCAGGTTGTGCTCCCATTAATTACTCCTGTGTTTCAAGTCAATCCATCGATCCAAAGTTAAATAAAGCGAAGTTGAAGATTCTTACCTGGCTTTTTAGCGAATGCCCAGCAAAAATGGCTTTTTAGCTAATGCCCAATATATCAGCCAAAATATCAGCCATTGTGACACGGGCGCTAAATCTAACACCATAAACATGTTGAACAAGTTGTCCCCTGAATGTGTACTCAGTTTCCGTGCTGTACACGCCTATAAAGTGACGTTTTTTAACAAAATAAGCGGCGCTGGGAATCCACGGCCTCGGACCAGTCACTTGACCAGAGTCACTTACTTTTATTTAACTTTAGATCTATGGATTGCCTCTAAACTGAGGAGTAATTGATGGGAGCACAACCTGAATATATTCCGAGCAAAAAAACAGAGATTCGTGCAGTGCGGACTTCGCCAGAGTGGGCGTTTGTGGGCAATCGCTAAAAAGCTGGTCCCCAACCCAAAGTGGTAACCTCTTCCTTATTTCTGTACTTTTTTTTTGGTACGTTGTAGTTGGTATCAAGCTCTCATAATAGTAATTTTACCAACGACAATCTTACAGTTTTATAGATGAGTAATAAATCCATTTACCTGGGCCGCGAAAAAGTTTGATACGGGTGTCTCGGACTGTGTGATAATTTTCCGTATCACACGGTGTTCTAGACTTGTATCACACGGGCTTCCATAGAGTATTTAGAATGCATTTCGAGTGCACCGGTTGCGCCGCCGTCAAAAATTCGAATACTGGATTCGGAGGTTGGAATTAATGTTGTTACAGTTTTGCGTTCGAGGACACAAAACTCCCTCAACTTCTGCATTGAAATGTGTGTTTTCCCAGGCATAAATAAATCATCCCCAGTCCCAGCCCTCCCGCGGGTCGGATCGCCCTCCGGCCTACGGGCAATCCTACCCGTGGTTGGGCTGGTACCTCTGGTGATACGGAATACCCCGTGTTGTATTCTATATTTATGTCATACCTGGGCCGCAAAAACGTTCGATACGGGTGTTCCGCATCATGTGATAATTTTCCGTATCACACGGGGTTCTAAGTGGTATCACACGGGTTTCCATAGAATATTATGCATTTCGAGTGCGCCAGTTGCGCCGCTGTCGAAAATTTGAATGCCAGATTTGGAGGTTGGAATCAATGTTGTTACGATTTCTTTGTTAGAGGACACAAAAGTCTCTCAACTTCAGGCGCATTTCGCATTGAAATGTGTATTTTTTTGGGTTGGTATGACATAAATAAAATATACAACACGGTGTATTCCGCATCACCCTCGGTCCCAACCTTCGGGCGATACGACCCGCGGTCGGGCCAGTACCAAATCCCACGTCACTTTGCCCTCTGTTCTGGTTAAGATATGGGCGGTAAAGACAGGGCCATAGGCCGAGGCCCAAACAGAAGCAAAGCGTACGTGCTGATGTCACCTTCCCACGGCCACTAGCCTTTTCTTCCTTCCTCGTTTTTTTTCTAATGCTTACTCTCATAGAAAAGGAAAGAATTGTTTTCGTCTTCTCCAAACAAAATACCAATGACTTGACCAGACGGCTGTCACTATGGTTTCCTACAGGTGTAGTTGACACCCTGTGGTGCTCGATTACATAGCATAGCGTGTCATGACATGGGCTGGTTACCATGGCAGTGAGCCTCCTTGTGCGACCCACGCATTATCTGTTTCTGAATCCATCTCTTTGCCTGAAAATAGGCTGCATAACGCAATTCAATTGTAGGGCATCTAAAGCCTACCTAAAATATTCCAAAAGTGACTGCTTCTACGACCAGTGTTACAGATTACGTTCTGTTCTTGAGAGCGACCGCCCAGACACCGCATTCTATCCCACTGTGGGGCACCGACATGGAACAGTGTCTTAAAGTTGGCGGAACTCTTTGTTGTCTAATTACTCACAAAGGATGGGATGGTGTTTTACATATAGAGTGATCATCTTCGCGTGAATGATTCTAAAACTTCCGTGTGAATCCATGCCTCCAGCAATAGACTCACTTCCCTCTTTTTGGAAGCTTGCGGGAAAACTAAACTGCCAAGTTCATAAGCACGAATGTAAAAACCTTTTTGGATAACTTGCGGGAACCCAAACGCCTGGTCCAAGTTTCTCTGCATGCGAATGTCGTCTTGTTTTTTAGACACGTCTAAATTCCAATGGTCCTAACCCCTTATGTCGCACTATGGTTCACCTTTCGCGACACCAGAATGACATATGGCGGATGTGGTTATCTTACCCCTTCCCAGAGTGCATTAGTGACTTGGGATAGTACCAAATCCCACGTCACTTTGCCCTCTGTTCGGGTTAAGATATGGGTGGTAAAGACAGGGCTCACCCTTTCACCCTATCGGAAATACCGTGTTGCATTCTATATGCATCTTAGCCGTGGCGACTAACGAAGGGAGTTTTTGCTTGATATTACATATACTTTCCCTTCTTAGTCGTGGGGCACGACAGAAATTCACTTCTACTCAAGCGACGCCGGCCTTTTAACTTGCACGCCGGCCCGATTCTTGTTCTCCCTGAACTCCCAACGCCCTTACCTGCGTCGCCGGGCACTTTAGCAACGCCGGAAACCCCAAGTTAATCCACAACAGGGGTTGATGCGGCAGAAGTCAATGGAAAACAGCATCGGGGCCGCCATTTTCGTTCAAAAATACAAAGAGAGTGACGTCATCGCTTGTACAGCCTGATTGGTCTAGTACAGCCATGTGAGTAAACGCACCAATCAGGCTGTACAAGCGATGACGTCACTCTCTTTGTATTTTTGAACGAAAAATGGCAGCCCCGATGCTGCTTTCCATTGACTTCTGCCGCATCAACCCCTGTTGTGGATTAACTTGGGGTTTCCGGCGTTGCTAAAGTGCCCGGCAACGCAGGTAAAGGCGTTAGTAAATTCAGGGAGAACAAGGCGTGCAAGTTAAAAGGCCGGCGTCGCTTGAGTAGAAGTGAATTTCTGTCGTGCCCCATGACTAAGAAGGGAAAGTATATGTAATATCAAGCAAAAACTCCCTTCATTAGTCGCCACGGCTATATGCATCTTGAATTAAGTGATCACAGTCTAGCAACATCTTCTTCTTCGTTAGGTATTTACATACAGTCAAACCTGCCTAGGCGACCACCTTTTCAACGCGACCACCTGGCCATGGCGACCGCTTTTTCTCGGTCCCGAAAATTTTCCCCATAGGCACAAGCATTAAGCTGCCTGCCCAAGGCGACCACCCGTCCAACGCGACCGCGACCGCCACGAATCGGGAGCGCACAGAGCACAATCCCTGCCCATGGCGGCCGCCTAATTTTCAAGCTTGTGGTGACATCGGATCATTTTGCTGTCGGATTTCACGGAAATGTTTTCAAGACTTTGAAGGACAAAATAAGGACAAAAATATATGGAATAGTAACGTTATAACATCGATTCCTCCATGAAGTGTTTTAATAAAACGTTCCCCCTATAAACACTGTAAAGACAAATGTTTGTGATGTTGTTGTGCCTTTATAATCGTAATCTTATAGTTTACCGCAAACTCAAGCAAGTTCAGTTTAAAATCAATTTTCAAAACGAATACGTAGTGCATGGCGTCAAAAAGTCAGATTTCACAGAAATTACTATCTATATCTTGTATTTTCAACAAAAATGTGTCTGTGTCTTACTAAACTCCGCCGAGAAATGACTTCGCGGCGGGCAGAACACCGGGCGAGAAATGTTGTTCCTCGGTCCCGACGCCATCTTGGATTTGGCATGGCCCGCATTTAACGTACCGCTGACCTTTCTAAAACACGATGCTTTTGTGTATGAGCATTTACGAATACTCTAGTTATTGACGAAAATTAATATTCTTTTTTTCTTTTTATTTCCATGAATCTTACAAACCGTTCTGCTACACTGACTTACCTTTTGATGCGGTCGCATAGAGCTTGGCGGCGCGGCGCGACGAAATCACCGTTCCGTTTTCATCTTTAGTTGTCAGATCGAAAACTTTTTGACCCTTTTATCTACCGGTCGGCGCCCCAAAAAAGGCTGGGGCCAGGAGGTGTTTTCTAAGGATTTGTCTTAGGCCTTAAAACTTCGATGATGTGCGTGTGTGTGTACTATTTAATCTAACGTGTGAATGCGGGATGGTGCTGCGATCATCGAGGCAACCATTGTTTTGTAGTCAAAATTATTACGAAAATGTGTACACGATGTAGCGGTGTACAATTATTACAACGATAACGGAAAATGTAATTTTTGTAGCCTCTTTCTGTCAATGAGAAATTGAACTTGGTGGGGCTCATGCTGTCTAAATTCACATAATTTTCCATCCATTTACGTACTGTATTTGAAAACCTCGACCTGGAAACATGTCAGTGGAATCCTCTTCATGGCGACCACCTGTCCATCGCGACCGTTTTTGCTCGGTCCGCCGGGTGGTCGCCTTGGGCAGGTTTGACTGTACTACAATAACTCTTTGAGTAGAGTAGAATTTTCGGTCAGGTAGGACTGTTCCAGTTTAGACCGCTCTTCATTGTTGTTTGCCAGTTCCTGATGACATTTAACAACATCTACAAGCCTTTGATACCGTCTAATTTTTCTTTCAAAGATGCTGCCAGGTTATCATGAACTGTTGAGAATCCCTATGGAACTCATGCGTGACAGATGATGAAGGATGGGTGGGAGGGGGGCACAGGAGCGGTCACCTCTACCTTAAATTAGAACCGCCCGAAATTCGTTTTTCCATTCACAAGCCAAACAAAAGTATCATCATGTACAAAGATGCACACATGGTCTAAATCTTTCCCATTACTTACAAGTCTCCTCTTGATTTTTTTCGCAGACGTGGATTTCGAATTTCTTCCAAATATTTCATCTCAGGCGGCCATGTTTACTATCCCAGCATGCACCCCGGGAATGTCCGTAGGTTTTCGGTAGTTTCCGGAGGTTGAGATAATTCTTAAAAATAAAATTATCAATTGTTGAAAATTTACATTATCAGCCAAAACAGCTTACATTTTTATTCTTAACTTAAGGAAGATAAAAAATTGGCCTACATTTTCTGTCTGAATCATTTATTGGTAAAATTATATTTTCGAATATCTTCGGCATCCCTTCGGTAGTTTCCGGTCACAAGGTCACCCCCCGCGAAGCCACGTTCGGTCTCTCTCCCACTGCCCATCATGGCGCCCGTAAGTGAATTTTTGTACTCGGCCAAAAAACGGAACATTTTGTCGTTTTATACAACCAACCAAAAATTTAAGATAGAAAAAATGTGCCTGATATGATAATGAAGCGATATACGGTAGATCTGGATGGATTTTTTTTCAGAAAATGAAAAATTTAAGCTAGACTTTCAACATTTTTACCTCAACATTTTTTTCGAGCATGTGGCGTGCTAAGGCCTGCCCAAATTTTCCTAATTCAGGCTCCTTAAATTCCCATATATGCCACATTTTAGACCTCTATACTTTCTTAACCTCCGCAGAAATGTTCAATATTAATATTCATGTCATTATGGTACACTTGATTCCACATACGTTTTCATTTTCTGACGATAATTGCGTAATTTTCCTGCGCCCCCCTCCCACATGGCTTCAGTGTAGAACATTAGTACAACATGCAGAACTGGATCTTCTTGGACTTCTTTAGACACAGAAGTCACGGAAACAGAAGAACTTGTTAACATTTAAAGTTGGTTGTGCTGGGCGAGACTTGTTTCAAAAGGCTACATACCGTAAATTTATTCAAGTTCTCCCGAACTTAATTTCGCAACTGGAGGGAAAAGGTCTCGTTGCTGTTACTCTTCACTATAGTGTGAATACTCTAAGAGCCCTGTCTAAAAATGATTTGGCATAAAAAGTGTGTGTTTAGGTGGATAATGAATTCATTTTCATTGCCTCCACCTGATATAGAAAGGTTGTTTACTACTGACATGACTAGGTAGGAAAATTTCGGCATCCAAGCAAAGAGAGCAATTGGCCGTTCCAAAAAATAAATGAGGAGAGGGGGTTGACGACCTGGGACAGGATCTCACACAGTCACAGTGAGTGAGATGAGTTCAGCTAGAGGTCACAGCGAAAACTACAAATATGAAACCACCACAAATATTTCACAGTTTACAGAAGTAGAGGATATGTCTGTATCTTCCTTTTTTAAATCTACCTTTTGACATAACGTTTGACAACTCTTGTTGTACTGTCTGTACAGGCCAAAGTGAAGACGATGGCAGCCAAAGCAGGTACCAAAGGCAAGAAGAAGAAGATGTTGCTGAAGTTCACAATCGACTGCACACATCCCGTGGAGGATGGCATCATGGATGCATCCAACTTTGTAAGATACTTACAAAACTTTTTGAAATGTTTATCAGTCAAATTATTTTTGTTATAAAGTTGCGCTGTTGCAGGCCTATCAGAAGGAGAAAGTGGCCATTAATAGACATTATTACAAAGTTTTCATAGTCATAGTCAAGTGAATCACTGATGATCATGTGTATGTTAGTTCATTTATTCAGTGGAGTAAGACTATTTAAGTAAATTATAGTTTATAGCATTGTATTCATGAGCAATCCAGGGCTGTCTCCAAGACCCAGCCCTCCATCCCAGGGTGGAAATTAGGTTGTTGGGATGGACAAAAATTTCACCCCGTCCTTCCAAAAAATCTGAACTTCATAACATGAAACTGATGAAAGTGTATTTCCCTAAGCTTGAAAAGAGATTTAAGAGCCAATGTCTGTAAGGATCAAACAATAGTGATCACGGTCAAAAAAATTGATTCTGCTTATATTTTGCACAGAGATAGTACTTGGCCCACAATCCCTGAAAATATCTTTCTTCCCGCTCAACACTCATATTTGCCATGGTAAAAATAAACTACACAAATATCTTAGTTTGTCAGATTTTGTATTTCAAAGTTAGGAAAGATCTCATATTTTCTGAAATCACGAAAAATGACCTACTTCTGGTATCAACCACAGGGTATCACAACAAGAACCCAAACTTTGCAAGCAATCGTTTTGTAGCTATTATATGTATCTATATGTTGTATAAATTTCAAGCAGGAAAATTTTACGGCTTGAGACTCATAGCGTGTCAAAGTTAGGCAAAAATCAATGTTTTTTGTAGCCTTAAAACGTATTGTTTTGAGGATGCCCAAGCACTCAAAATAAATTTGTACATCAATATCACACCATGTTTCTAGAAGTAAATTTAAAAGCTTTGGTTTAAATAGTTTTTTGCTATTTTAACGCATTTGGGAGTGAGCGTGCTCAAAACTTTGCCAATTTCCATGTTGTCACCAAACAAAAATCTGTCAAAATGGCCCCAAAACTTGATTTGGCTGTTGCCATGGCTATGATGGGTGTTGAGAGGAAAGAAAGCTATTTTCAGGGGTTGTGGGCCAACTACTATCTCTGTGCAAAAATAAGCCAAATCAGTTTTTTGACCGTGAGCACTATTGTTTGATCCTTACAGACATTGGCTCTTAATTAACAGCAAACATTAACAACACCGGCTCCCAAACAATGAATGGGATGGAAAAAAATTCAAGAGACAGCCCTGGAGCAACATGATGTGCCAGAAAATATTGACAATTTGACAAAGTAAGTTGATTTGAAAACTTTTTCAAAACTTTATCCAGTTGCTTGAGTAATTATTTTTGGCGTGATTTGATTGATGCATACATGTGTATATCTAGAAATTTGCTTGTACTAATTGTTATCCGTTGTGATTAGGGTTCCCTTCCCTAGTCAGGATTAGGGTCCCCTTCCCTAATCCAAGGGATTAGGGCCACCTTCCCTAATCTTTACCCACTATGTCCCGCTTCCTTCCAATGGTGCAACAGGAGTCGTTCCTGCACGACCGCATCAAGGTCCAGGGGAAGACCGGCAACCTCGGCACTCAGGTCTCCATTGAACGCAACAAGAGCAAGATCTCCGTTCAGTCAGAAATCCCCTTCTCCAAAAGGTGTGTGCTCGTGTTGGTGTGCCTTTGTGTTTATATGAACTCGATATCAAGTATAACTTCTGAAAGGACAGAATCTGGAATGATGTCAAAATGGAAATCATAATCAGATCAATCAATGAAAATTTCACTGCCGCATGGAAATTTAGCAAGCTAGTTAGAAAGATTCACACAAGAGACAAGACTAAACAGCATTTACTACTAGTACTAGATGATTATCCTGCTGATATAATCCTGTAAAATTCCGAGAATTGCGGGAGCACATTTTTACAAAGTAACATTTCTGTGGATTAAGATTCCTACAATATAGCATTTCATTAGGACTCCAAGAATTCCTGGCATTTTCATTGGGACTGGAGTTCCATAGGAATTCCTAAGCTAAAATCCCAGAGGACAGTCCTGGGCATTCGCGTTCTTGAGATCTACCCGTTAATCCTAGACATTAGGGCAGGAAACATAAGGATGTTGTTTCATTGTGAGTGCTGTGTCTGTTGGTAAGTGGACTAAGTTGTTAGAATTTGTGTTAGGATTTGTGTAGATGTTGCCTTACATGGTGCAGAGTAGAATAGTCATAGAGGTGTATGGTGGAAACCCAATCAGTGGCGTGTTTTTAGTTGTCAGGCTGTGATGAAATCAATGTTCGTTCTGTTGGCGGGGTATGGTAGAATGTAGTTGTGCTGTTGTTGTCTGTGTGTGTTTTGTATTTGCCCAACAGAACAGGTAATCATCAGCCCTTTTCGATAGAAATCCCGTATGAATAGCACCACCTGTCCTATCAGTGCCCTCAGCAGGGTAGTAAGAGTAAAAATTAGATCAACAACAACCGTCGCCATGGCAATGTCTTTTTACCATTGCCAATCTTGTTTGTCTTTATTTTGCATTTGTTTGTTTTGATTGAGGTGGGCGGGGCTATGGGGGTCAGTCCATTTGGTACTTCAACATATTGCTTGGTCATAGATTCTTAACTTCATCAATCCATCTTGTGGTTAATGATGCAGAAATTGTAAACTATGATAGAGGCTCTGTACAAAGCATTGAATTCATGCCAGTCTTACAATGTTTATGTTCTGTTAATGTACAGGTATCTCAAGTACTTGACAAAGAAGTACCTGAAGAAGAACAACCTGCGTGACTGGTTGAGGGTGGTGGCGAGCACCAAGGAGCAGTACGAGCTGCGGTACTTCCAGATCAACCAGGATGAGGAGGAGGAGGAAGACGAGGACTGAGTACCTCGCTTCTGCGCAATGGGTACACATGATGAGATATGCCATTGCTGATACATTGTACATCCTCTGAGAGATATTAAATATGTCTCCATATACTTGTGATGCTTCTTGTGATTTTTGTTTGTTTCTACATTCTAAGAGAGAGAAGGTACATTACTACACATATGTTGATGTTCATGTGGCCTGTTACTAAGGCTAATTAATCCCTGTTTGACTGGATCAAGTTTGGTCTTGTACTCAATTTACAAAACTGATGTGTGATGGGTTTCCTGGTTATTCAAACAATTCAAATCAATTAGCACCTATGAGCATTTTTCGCACAATCTTTTAAGAAATTTTCAATTGTATGCTAGGGGACACTCAGTTGGAAAGACCTTGGATAAAAGTTTACAAGTGCAGCAGGTGTATGTCTGTGTTTTATCTCCTAGATACCCTTCCCAAGTATATATCTTTGTGCAAACAAGTACCGTAGTGAGAACTAGAGTTCCACGACCTCATACCTTCGCCAAATGATTTTCACCTTTCTGACTCTGTATGAATCATGAGTGTTTCTCATCAATTACCAATCATACCAGTTGATCATCGCCCAAATAACAGAAGTTGTCCGAACTATGCACTAAACAAAGAAGGTTATGCTAACATGTATAATCATTTATTAGCATAATTTATTCAAGGATGTTCACATTCACACAACTTCAAAATTGCCATCATTTACCAGTATGGAATTATAGTTTTCTCATTGATTATGCAAATTAGGTCCTAATTTGCATATTTTCTATCTATCCACATTCCTCTCTTCTTCAGTTACAAATGTCAAATATTTGAATAGTCATCATGGAACACAGCGGGTTTTTGAAATTCTCCACTAATCATGCGAATTGAAACCTGATTTGCATAATTATCGTCTTATCATGCAAATCATCACTTAAGCTATCTACAATTACAAACCAAAACTCATAATGATTCGTCAAGTCGGAAACACAAACAGACACACCCAAAACTATATCCCCATTTTTCATGGAGATAACAATAAAAGTTAACATCCGTAAATATCTCATGACGCTGGAGAACAGCTTATCGATCATTGTCTAAATTTTCATGTTCGTTTGTCTTCATTTAGTATTCTTTATTCAACCAACACCAACCAGTTACTGATAGCAAGGACATTATATAGAATGTCCTTGCTGATAGTAAGAGGCATCGTCAAAAGGTGTTTTCCGTTACAATTAACTAAAAAAAAAGGCCAGGTGTGGAATTTACGATGTCCTGTTCATAAAACAAAGGTGTTGTATATATCAATTGGATGTTTAAAAAGAGAAAAAGAAAACAGTCCATTCACCGAGTCTCGATCCCATGACCTTGTGATCATTTCGAAGCGAATATATCAATATAGTTATCAATATATGCAAGCAACTGGATAAGAGCTTCAATCTCATCCATTTGCTTGAGTACTTATTTTTGGCGTACATAGTACCTGGGTGTCTAACATTCATAAACGTGGTCATTGTTTATTTTCAATGAATCACAAAAGTAAAGAAAGTAAGATGTCCAGCTGCATTTCTTACACTGCTTTCAGCACTTCAGCACTGGTTAGAAAGACGTTCCAGTGCTGAAAACACTTAAGCACTCGTTTTCCAGTGCTGAGTTTTTTTCAGCACTCGTTTTCAATGCTGACTTGTCCCCGAGCACTGGTAAATCCAGTGCTGAAGGCGTGGCTTTTGTACATCAGCACTCGGTTCCAGTGCTGACGGCGGTTTCAGCACTGGGCAACCAGTGCTGAATGGCATATGACATGACCCACCGCCTCTCCGTCGTGTTTTCAGCACTGGTAACCGAGTGCTGAGCTCCACTCAGCACTGGCAAACGAGTGCTCAAACAAGTTTCAGCACTAGAATTCCAGTGCTGAAAGAGCTTCAGCACTGGAACATAGCCACTTAGCACTGGAAAACGAGTGCTGAACTTTCTTTAGCACTGGAAAACGAGTGCTGAGCTTTCTTCAGCACTGGAAAACCAGTGCTAAGGCCGATTCGCCCGTTGATTCAGCACTGGAATACCAGTGCTGAAGGCGTGGTTTTCGTAGACTTGCTTCAGCAATGTCATGGACCATAGAACAACATACCTTGAAATGATCAAGGGACATCAAGCTATCATTCTATAATAGTGGACTAAATATATAAAGGGTGTGCTACGTTTGTCAATTTCTAGGCCTCTTCTGAGAATCTCCTCCTGGACTATTAAAGTTGAAAACGGCTTCAGAAGGCTCTAAATACACCTTTTAGCCAAAATAAACGGGCCCTAATTTTTTTTATACAAAGTTGAGGATTTCGGCTGGAAATTATGTAAAACAACTTGATAACGTATTCAAGCGCTAAAACTACCAGATTGAGCAAAAATAAAAGGCCTCAGAAGGCTCTAAAACTGACCCGATTTTTTGTGTGTGTCCATTTCACTGTGTCATAATATTCCAACCTGTGGCTCATATTTTAATAAAATTGCAAGGTGGTTCCTTATGTGCAATCGAGTTGCATTAGATAAGGAAAGAAATCATGGTTCTAGGTTGACATGTTTTATAGCTGATTGGTGAATGTGTCACCGTTTTTAATCATATAAAATTTACTGTACAACTGAAAGGAGCTTCTCGCATTTTTCCTGCTATTGAATCTATTTTTCTTGACTGTTGATGGCACAGTCTGAGCATTTTATCTTTAACGTTTTTGAACTTTTCAAAATCTAGCCTTTTTGATTTTTCATGCTTTTAGCTCTGTAGCATACATGCAAATGTTGGTTATCAGCACAGGAGACCTTTCAAAGTTTTATCCCAATAATATTTGCTATCCTCTGCAGTTATAAATAAGTACATTTGTATATCACTAAAATAAGCAACAGAACATTGATCAGAGAAATATGGGTTCATGGGGATTCATAACTTTAATGACATCCTTGTGTCAACAGTATGATAAATTGTACATGTAGCAGCACATTGGCTTTACAACAGATAATCTACATAAAACTGAAATCTGCAGCTGATAGAGATCACAAATTACCTAATCTAACAGCTTCAGTCTGTATCAAACAGTCAGAGATTCTCTAAAACAAAAATTTGTATTACATGATTAATGAAATGTGTTTTGTTGACCCTAATGGTCATCATGGAGGAATGATTATAATCTGTAAGGGTTCATATCCAAGTAGCATTATCATATCAATTGCTACTTTATGAATATGCTTGGGCCTTTTATGTTTGATTGACATATAGTTAGGCTAGTTTGATTGGCAGAAGGTACCAATATAGCTTTAATTTTAAAGCTCCCTTTTCACACTGCCCTTGACGTTCTGTAGAAATGCCTTAGTTAATTTTAGTATTCGAGTCCATTCCAAGTCACCATGAGGGCTGTTATGGTCATAATTTAGAAATATTTTCAATTGATTGTAATTATTGATGTAAGAGATTTGATACTTTTGAAATATTTTGAATGTGATTTCAACTTTATAAATATTTCCCCGGTTTTCTAAAAACTTCATGATGTGGAATATGATATTTCCAATTTTGTTTCGTTTCATTTCCAGGCATCCTCATTTGAGGTGAAGAATGATGCTTTTTCAAGTAGCTTGTGGTAGTGCAATGCGGCTTCGCTACGGCTCGGGGTTTTGGCCAAGCACACCGGGTCATCCCTACTCTTTTTGATAAGTGTGTTGGGTTCTTTTACGTGCAGAGGTTTGACGCTTGAGGCTAATGCCTGAAGCTCCCTCATACACAGGGCCGCTGGCTTTACGTCACCATCCGAAATGACGAATGCAATCCCTTACAACATGTCCGATATGGAGTCGACCCCTAGGATCGAACTCGGGCCCTAGGATCCACGGAATTCGATCCAGATGGCAAAGTAGCGGGGTTGCGTTACCACTTGCACCACTGGGACACGTCAATAGTTGCTAAATAATGGTAACAGCATTCTACCATTATTTACCACTTTCAACCATTTCTTACCATTTTTACCATTATTTGTAAAATGGGTCAGAGGGCTGGAAGGAAAGCAATTCACACATCCTTGCAAAGTATTGGGAAGAATGCCTTCCACAAAGGGCCAACCAGTGTCCTGCATTGAAATCTACAGATATACAAAAGCAGGCAGAAGGGCCGGATTAGCACCTACTTTTATGGGGGCAATCACCAGTCAACCATTATTTACCATTTTCTGTTAATATTTCTAAAAGTGAAAGAATCACATAGATGTCTAAAAATTATTCTAAATAAAGATATTTTTTGCAGTCACTTTCAAAATATTTCTAAATTATCTAACTGAATTCAAATAAATTCATATTGTTATATTCAATCTTTTAGAAAAATTAAGAACTATTGTCACTCAGATATTCTTTTATTAGAAATAGTTCAAAATGATTACGAATATTATTAAAAAACCCTCTTGGTGACTTGGAATGGACTCTACATGTGAATTGTAAGAGAACAACACTTGGTGTAACTAAAATAGAAAGACTGCTCAATATGCATAAAATCTCTAGAATCATTGGTCGGTGACATTTGTGCAGCTTTTGTACAAAAGCACCTTTCATTACAGTTGCTAGAAACAAGTGACTTCAAACTAATATAAGGGGATGAATTCTTTCACCCAGCATTTCTGTAAGAGACAGCATAGCCTGGGGAAGGCTAGAGAAGATTTGAGAAAATTTAGTGATATGACAACCGTAATAAAATAAAAAATATTAAGATATTGATACATGTAGGCAGGTTGCAGCCAGGGGCATGGCCCTTTTAGCGGAACTCATGTAGAAGACGTTAATGTCCCCAAATACAAAATGTATATTGTACTTTCTAATTGACCTTTGGATGTGATGAAATCTATTGAGTTATTCTATCTTTATTAAGAGTCCATACAAGACTGTGGCTCCTCGCTCCTTTGTGAACCATTCGATTTCATTGTTGTCGAACTTTGGATCGATGGGTTCATTGGCACCGATGGTTTGAGGCCCAGTCTGATAGCAGCCGGGACGGATGCACACCTGGAATGCCACCCTGGCATAATGGACTGTCTTTGTCTTTGGATCAGTGAATCTAAGGCAGAAAATTATTTGATTAATTTGTGCCTAATGAGATTATGTTATCATTAACATATAGCTTTGTGTTACTTTGAAGTAGGATTCTGATACATTTTGATTACATTTAATTTTAATAAGTTGTGTTGATATCCTATGGCTGTTAAGAAGCCCTTGCATAATGTACATGCTTCGTGCATATAAATGCGGTCCCAATTGTATCAAAAGTTATTTTCATGCATCAGACTTTTAGTTACAGAATATACCTGGAGAGAGTTTGAAATTGCTTGTGCATACTAAGCAGAAGCAAGGACATTATATCCTGTATAATGTCCTTGGCAGAAGCAAGTCAAGATTACTTATTTGTGACAGATAAGAATGGAGAGAACATAAACATACTTGTATCGCCGAGCATATGCATCATGTCCAGCATACTTCACGGTGGGGGAAAGGAAAATCTGGGTGACGTCAGGAGTCTGTGGTTTGTTCTCATCATTTAAGTGCCCCTCCATCTCTGGCAGTGGAAATCTACCAGTCATCATTATGTCTCCTGGAATAAATGTTTTGATCATTTTCCATGATACAATAAAGGCACAATTGAAAAGAAAAGTATTATTTTGAGTCATAATTGTTCCAAACGTTATATTTGACAACAACTGTTACAAAACAAACAAGTTAGAGTTCGGAGACCACAACCACCATGAAATATTTTGAGCCTTTGTAGCTTCATGGCTTTGTCTCATTGATATTACAAATAAGGCTGTAATCAGCATAATCTAAAGGATGGACTTCTCTACCAAAACATATACGTATATTGTATGTGTAAAAGTCCAAGCCTTTGACAGAACACATCATGACTTGCACATTTACATAATCTATGAAAAATGATGTACACCTTAAACTAACTTACACATGTCACGAGTATGTAATTCCCACCATATACTACAAAGGAATTATGGCACTTTTGCATTAATGTATGTTTTCCTCATTAGATATGCAAACTAAGTCCTCATCTGCATAATTTGGATTTCATTGTGTACATTTTTGCCTAAGCTACCTGCATAGCAAATATCATGGAAATCCGCCGTTCCTTTGAAACGTTATCCTCCTTGAAAGATTTTGACAAAAAGCACCTGCAGATCAAGCTGCTTTAAGGGGCCAAAACCTAAATCACTTCTTCCTTACATCAAAGGCTATTTACCACCAAAAAGACCGTATCACCCCCAGGACAAAAGATACAAAAACTAGAAGTTTTGCTGCAGTACCAAGGTCACATACCATGTGGCCCAATATCGACCTTGACCATTATCTTCCCAAGCCCTACCCTCATACAGAATATTGTAATCCATCCAGAGGTTCTTGAGTTATATTGACCACAAAATACGGAAACACACACACAAAGACGGACAAGTCAAAAACTATACCTCCATTGTTCATGTCGGTAGTGAAGCACATGCAAGACAGATAAAGGTATTGTGTTTTAGTGGGCAAAACTTGTTACATGTGTACATTATATGTTATAAAGCCTGAAAAACAATCAGATTCATTGGCTGCTTAACCAGCACTCCCCAAAAAGAGAGGAATATGTAATTGGCATCTTGGGCCAGCTATGCATCAACTTAATCTTGGGACTGATCTATAAATATTGTACACTGCAGTGCACTGTAGGCTTATAAAATATTTATCTTAGGTCCCAAAAATAGATCAGCTCATTTTTCAGGCACACCTACCTAATCTGTTAGGAAAATAATGATTTCCAAAATATAACCATTTTATTATGTCTTCATGCATTCATTACATATTGTACGCAGGCGTAACATACATTACCGATAATGTATGTTACAACACTTACACTTTGGCTGTTTTCTCGAAAGGATTCATTACTGGCTACTGTTTATGTACAAGAGGACGTATGTAGGGACATTTAGAAACTGTACAGCTTTCTTACACCAGGTTGAGTAAATAACGTAGAAAGCATCAATCAATGGCAACTTATGTAACATTCTTTACTGTAAAACATGGCTAGTTGGCCTCACCTACCAAACAATCAATCTAGGAACTTAATTGGTGTGTTTTCGGCTGCTATTTGAATTCTGATGATGATGAATGGTTTATTGAAAATGTAAATCGCTCGCAGCCTATTGGCTGAATGGCTGATTCATTACAATTCTAAAAATTCGTTCTAAAATAAAACCCAACATTATTATAACATTATCATAAAAGACTGTGATACACATGACTATACATGCATAGATAACATCTAAAATATGGTATATACTACATAACACAAACATATAAATGTACTTTAAAGGAATTATCATGAGCATTATCATCAGGCTGGACAGCTGTAGACTATTTGGATGCACTATATATATATAGGGTATAGGAGAGTCAGTCTGTCCTGCATTTGATTGGTCTATATTTGTCTCTGTATCTGGTGTTTCTATTGTAATAGTCCGATCCCTTTGGTGGCAGCATTGACGGTATATGCGCTTCTAAGTGAGTCCCTAAGTGAGTCCTCGTATGGAGGCCTGGCGAACCTCCATCTCGTATCAGCTATACAGTGATTTACACCATTCACCCGGATGGGAGAACTGGCGCATCCCCGTCTTGTATGACAGCCAATGAAAGGGTATGTCACCCCGTAATATATAACCCTCTCATCGAGAAAGCACGTTGACTGATGATGATGAAGTGAGTCCCAAACTTCAGACACAATTTCTGCCTGTGGCCTGAGAGCAACGGAAGGTCTAAGCCTTTCCTGGCTTGTTCATAGCTAGTGAATCGCCTTCCAAGTATTGTCCGAACTGTCTCCGTTGTACTGCTTTGATTTTCTTCAACCGTGCACAGGTGATCCCTGGATGCCAAACTGGTGTGCAGTATTCTAATCATCATCATCAAGTATTCTAATACTGGTTGTACAAAGGATGTATATATGGTGGACTGGTGGTCTTTGGGGGGAAGATTGAAATGTTTAAGTTTCCGTAAGAAGAGGCATCTGTTAGCTTTCCCTGTCATTCTGGTGAGTGTGTCTCCAATCTTAATTCTCTCTGGAGCCACACTCACAAAAGACACCTGACTGGCACAACCTCAAGGGAGGACCCATTTATGGTGAGTGTTGGTGGTGGGGGCGGACATTTCATGAAGCAAAAAGTGATGACCTTGCACCTGGGGGTTAAGTGACATATGGTTGTTCCGACACCACCCAGTGAACTTGTTCTGAATTGGATTGAGGTAGTGCCGCGACTCTATCACAGACAGATCATGAATATATTTCCAGTGATGAATCAGTGCTTCCCTCATGGCATCATTGAACACTACGAGAAAAATTAACCAACTACGAAGAAAGTCAGTACTTCCTAGTCTGAGAGATGAGCTCTGTAGTGAACCCTTTGCCACCACTAGGTTAGAAAGTCGAGACTCACTGGATTAGACTCCCCCTCACTCCAAGTTGTTACAACTTCTGAATGGCCTGATGAATGTATGGTCTATCCTATCGAAGGCTTTCGAAAAGTCTGTCATAACCATTGCAATTGTTCTTGGCCTTTTCAAATTCCCTGCAGAGAAAATCTATCAGGCTGACCAGATACAGTGCTGTAGAGAGACAACCAAACTGCTGTTGGTCTAGTGATGTACCTATGTCCTGTAAAATCCATTTAGAGATGAAGGATACCGCTACCTTGGCGAGTTGAGAAGTCAGAGAAACTAAGTATGTCAACTGAAGGGGGATGTGACTTGGGTAAGGCCACTACTGTGGCATCTTTCCATACTTGTGGGAAGTAACCTTCCTTGAAGGATGCATTCATAATGTCTGTTACCGGATAACTTATTTCACATGCAAATTCTTTCTTTCTTCATGTCTTCTCAGGCAACAGCTGTTTTCAGGATGAGTCCCACCTGTGGCTATTTCTTCCAAGCCATCAACCCATGGTAATCTTGTGGTACATCTTTTGTAAAACATAATGGAAAACAAGAGTCCGTAGGAGTCACAATTCTCTGTGAAGTATTTATAGTGTGTACATTGTGGGTGAGGTGTTTGTTAATTTCCTTTGCAAGTGACCTGCTCAGTTTTAAGATAGATGCATGAAATGGATCTTGATGTAAGGTGTGAAATCACAAACAATTACTATCCAGGTTTATTCTGTTGTATTTGGCGATTTATTGTGTAGGGATGGGCCATTATACTGGATAATCGTTAATGATGGCCCCAGATTTTAATGTCCATTTTATGTCATCTTTATCAGGAAGCACTATTTCTCGATTAGAACCGCCAGTCCTATATCATCTTGTGACACTTTAGTACCTATACAGCTAGCAAAGGAATCGTGGGTTGTATGTATGGCCGGAGCCAGGTGTGAAAAGTGCATTTTTTGATAAGCGGTAATTAAAGAATGAAAAGTATTACTAACCCACACAAATTGCATCTCTGCACAGTCCAAGTAGTGTTTTATAGCAAGTAAAGAAAAAGTGTTTATTCATCTTTTTCTTTCAATACAGGAGAGGTCAACCTGCTGAAAAGTACGTTTTTACAGCATGGCACAGATAGGATCTAGAAATTCCGGGAAAAGTCACAAATTTAGATCTAGATGGTTCCATTATTTTGAAGATTATCAACGAACCATTCAGCCTTACTAAAATGTTTCAGAAATCACAAATATGCAGTAAATTCTCTTTCCACAATTTATTGCAGGCATGCCTGATCTATAGCTATCAACCTATTTGCAATAAATGGGCTAATTTGTATCATCGTAACATTTCACGAAGGTCAAAGGTCACCGGATCTCTCAATCCGGTGAAACCACCCGGAAGTGACACTGGCCTCGGCCGGCGGGTACTTTTCTGAGAGACATATCTCAACAATCTTTCATCCCCTGCGAAAACTTTTTACATTGTCACAGCTTCCGTATTACAAGTGTGGTAAGTTTGAAGGTCCAGAGATTTCCCATTCCCACACTGTGCGTAAAAGTGCCCCGTCCGTCCCGGGCACATACTCGTATGAGAGCTGCGACTGGACACGGCATAATTATTACACAGACAGGAGGTCACTCTGCACATGTTCGCAGCTAAAACTCACAATTCCCATTGCCGCATTGGTATGTAACTTGGCATATCGTTTGCTAGGTTGCATGTGGTGATGCACGTTGTCTATTTTACAATGTAACAGTGACTATACGATCACAGCAAGTAGGGAAGCTTTGTACCCCGTATCTGCATGAAGTATTGCAGCCATGCGGAACGGATTATAGCATGGTCTCTATGGCAGGTCAGTGGCGCTGAAGACCTTTAAAGTCTTCTAACGTCGCGAACAAACAATACAGAATAAAACGGTCTTTAGGTTATATGTTCCGATCAAAAGACCTTTCATATGAGCCCAAGTTTGGCCTATTTGAAGACCTTTGAGAAATATTCGGGGTTACGGCTACTCTGAGGTTAATTCTAACGTTATTTGCTCGCTGAAGACCTTTAAAGTCTTCTAAGGTTTCAAGCAAACAAGATAGAATCAAACGATTTTCAGATTACATGTTCTGACCTTTCATATGAGCCCAAGTCTGGCCTATTTGAAGACATTTGAGAAATATTCGGGGTTACGGCTATTCTGAGGTTAATTGTACAAAGTTAAGAAACATAAGCTTATAGGTGTGCAAGCTAACACTGAATAAATTCTAAGAGATTCAACTTGGCGCGATGTCGGGTTTGTCTAGGACTGTACCCGCATAAGAAATATCAATTTCTCTAGGGTACTCAAGTTGGCAAAATAAGTGAACATAGTTTGTACAAGTCTAAATTCAGACTTTTTCTATTGGTAGTGGCCATTGACTGTCAATAGTGCAAAAATAAAAGTGTATTAAAAGGCTAAGTACTAGGTATATGTAACTATGTGTTTGAATAAATATACATTACGTCCCAGATGGGCTGATGGCTCTACTGGTAGGAAAATGGCATGTAAAACCACTGGTTATGGGTTCAAGTCCCAATGGTGACAATTTTTTGTTTTCTTTTTAATATCCGTTGTTTTGTTTTTAACATTCAATTGCTAACAAGTGTTCGGAGACTTCAAATCTCCATGATATATATATTATGAAAATTAGGCCCACATTTGCATAATTTATATTCAACTATGTTCACTGTCACATAACTTCCAAATGCCACAAGTATGAAATTCCAGTTATCTACCAATATGGAATTACAGTATTCTCTCATTAATTATGCGAAGGGGCTTCATTTCCATAACCTTTATCTATCAATGTCCCATTATTTCTCAGTTACATATGTTGCATTTTTGATCTGTCGTACCATTGAACGGAGTGGATTATGAAAAGGGCCATTAATTTTGCAAATTATATTCTGATTTGCATTATCACCATTTCAGTATATCAAGTAACAATTAAGCTATCCACATAATAGAAACAAATATACAGGTTTGGTTTTATATCCCTGTGGTTTGACCATTAGCTGTTGGGTCCCTGGGGAATACTTGCGCTAGTTTTGAAACAGGTGTAAGCTGCCACAACATGCCTAGAATGGAAATATAGATTTTCCTCATTACTTTTGCAAATTAAGTCCAAATTTGCATAATTTGCACTTCATTGTGTACAAGCTCCCTGCACATTAAAAAACATGGAAATCTGTCGTTCCTTTGGTTCAGTTATTCTCCTTGGAAGATTTTGACAAAAACACCAAATGAATGCAGTTCCAGGGGGCCTAAAATCGCACAACCCAACCAGACGTTCTTGAGTTATGCTGACTACAAGCATCCGGACACGCACACAAACACGCTCAAAACAATATCTCCATGAAAAAATCTCAATTTTTCATGGAGATAATTACTCATACTCAATGTCAATAAGTCTTCTCTCTTTGCTATATACATGTATATAGACACTTAGGGAGGTGTGATTGCCGTCATGGAAACTGTTGAGGTTGTTTCTATCACAAGATGTTAAGAAGTTGAATGACCACATCCTGTATCAGATGCAGGATGATTCTGCATGGTCACTTAACTTCTTGTGGTAGAAACAACCTCAACAGTTTCTATGAGGTGATCACACCTCCCAGCCAATAAATTTTTTGTTTTACTTCAGATCTTATCATCTCATATTTGCATATATCGTTGGTAACTTGCATAATTAATATAGAAAATATAAAATCATTGTTTTTCATTATAGGATTTTAATACATGGAATGTAAAGTATGTAATTTATGGCAGGTGGAACATAAGATACCAAACATGCAAATAAGACACTAGTTTGCATAATTATTGTGAAAATACCATAAGTCCTTACAGGTAAATAGTGGGAACTACATACTTGTATTATGTAACAATACTATGCATACATGTACATGACGTAACTGTGCAAGCATTTGCATAATTTATGATAAAGAGTAAACATGGAATTCTTCAAAAGGAAAGGACACAAACAATGTAATTATGTACTTTAATCAAAATCATTCAACCATTAAGTGTGCTTCAAAATCTGATCAGACCATCACCTCCAACCACCACTTTTGTGCAAATTTAAGTACAAAATGTATGAAGTCTTTGTCATCTGTTGTCCCTCAATCATGGTGTTTATCAGCACTGACAATAACAGGTATATTTGTACATGTATACAAACCTAGGGGGAATAACTTACAATTCACATTGCATAGTATTGCTTACATGAATTTCACGATTGACTTACCTGGTT
The DNA here is from genome assembly GCF_035083965.1 of Branchiostoma lanceolatum. Lineage (NCBI taxonomy): Eukaryota > Metazoa > Chordata > Leptocardii > Amphioxiformes > Branchiostomatidae > Branchiostoma > Branchiostoma lanceolatum. The sequence goes on from NC_089731.1 coordinate 19,188,536, forward strand.
GAACATTACCTGGTATAAGAAGCTCGCCACTGTCCAAGATTTTCCTAATGGCAGCAACAGATGTCCCATGAAAGGCGACGTGCCACTTCTCAAACACATTTAGCATCTCTGCTCTGGGAGGTAATCTGGAAACAAGTAGATGCAACTTCATTGGGAATAACAGAAAAAGGGAAGCAAGCTACAGGCTAAAGTAATTGGTATATGAAAAGTCTGACAGGTAAAGGTCCCCAATCAATATTTTGGGAACACATCTACCTCGGACATGAATGAACAGCCGATGAGAGCCGAGAAATACCAATCTGCAGCAAGCAATTTGCAGATGATAATACAAAAAACAAGATGCTTTTAAAATCTGGCCATTTATTGCGTAGTCTATAATACCACATAATGTGAAATGCAATTCAAACAACAATTCAAACTACAACAGCCGTCTCGCTGACTCTTTGACGTCTTCTCCTTGTTCTAGCAAGAAATGGTGCCACATTGTTAAATCTTTCTATTGTAGCAAAGTGAGTTCTAATATTCCTCCCTTAAGGTCAGGTCACTTGTATGTAACTGATTCTAGTGAAAAGGCAACCATGTTCAACAATTTTTTCTCAGGCCTCTGTAGATGACACCAAGGCAAGCCTCCCACAACTTGATTTTCTCACTGATGTCCGATTTTCAGAATGTTTCACCACACCTGCCGAGATTGAACTTTATAAATGTATCTTCTCTAGATATATCCAAAGCGTGTGGTCACGACAATGTTGATACTAGTAATCGCTTTCTAAAACTCATTTGTCCTTACTTATCTGATAAGACGTTTTCAATCTGTCATTTTGCCATGGTGTCTTTCCAAAGGCCTGGAAACGGGCAAACGTGATTCCAATTTTCAAAAAGGGAGAACCAGATGATGTGTCTAATTATCGCCCCGTATCTCTGTTACCGTGTTTGTCCAAAATTTTAGAAAAAATAGTATTTAAACACTTGTATAACCATTTGATGTCCCAAAATTTACTATATTCCCTCCAGTCGGGCTTCATCGCGGAGATTCGACAGTAAATCAACTCATTTGTATTACTGATAAAATATTTAATGCTCTAGACTCCAACAAAGAAGTCAGAGCGGTTTACTTAGACTTTTCAAGAGCATTTGACAAAGTCTGGCATAAAGGACACATTTTCAAGCTGCAGAGAAACGAGGTCGACGGCCCAATCTTAAATTGGTTCCATAGCTACCTCTCTGACAGAGAGCAAAGAGTTGTTATTGATGGTCAATGTTCGGATTGGAGTCATGTCAGCGCAGGTGTACCTCAGGGTTCAGTTTTAGGGCCTCTATTATTCCTTGTCTCCATTAATGACATGGTGGACGGTCTAGTTACATGCCCCTTTCTATTTGCTGACGATAGTTCATTATTGGACATTGTGGAAGATCCTAACGTTACGGCTGATCGACTCAATACTGATCTTAGGAAGATATCATTTTGGTCTTCAACATGGCTTATGGACCTAAACCCCTTAAAGACTGAAGAAATGTGTTTTTCTAAGAAATCAAATCCCCCCGACCACCCTCCTCTTCACCTTGATAACTGTGTTATTAAATCAGTCAAAGCCCACAAGCATATAGGGACTTTTCTTACGTCCACCTTGTCATGGGAAACACAAATTTCTCATATGATTGGTAAAGCATCCAAACGAGTGTCCACTCTTAACAAATCGAAATTCAGATTATCACGGACAGTACTTGATGTCATTTATAAATATATTATTCGTCCTCTCCTTGAATATGCTGATAGTATTTGGCATGGATGTACTTTATATGATTCCCAGCGATTAGAACGAGTCCAATACGAATGCGCGCTTGCAGTCTCAGGGGCTGTAAGAGGGTCTTCGTATTCTTCGTTACTTTCTGAATTAGGTTGGGAAAAACTGTCGGATCGTCGACACGTTCACTCTCTGATCATGTTCTACAAAATTGTCCATGGCCATACTCGCCAGTATCTTAAGGATTTGATCCCTCCCGAATTTTCCATTTCTACTTCTTATAATCTTCGTAACAAACTTAATCTAAGGATTCCGCTCTGTTCTACAACTCGATATCAAAAGTCTTTTATTACTTATGCAATGCATCATTGGAACGGTCTTGATATAGCTGTTCGATCACTAAATCTTTCGTTGTTTAAAAAACATCTAGTGAAATTAGTACGTCCCTCCTTCCACTCACATTTTAGTCATGGCCCCCGGTATACCTGCGCCCTACTCACACGTCTTCGCACCGGCACGTGCAGTCTAAACCAAAGTTTATTAACACATAACTTAGCAACAAGTCCAGCCTGCACTTGTGGATGTCGAAGCGAAAGCGTTGTCCATCATCTTTTGTTCTGCCCTATATACAGTCAACAAAGACTAAACCTTCTTGGCAACCTTCAGAACCTATTAGCACCCATACTGTCTTGCTCTTGACACTTTGTCTAATCAAGCCTTCATTTATTTATTATTAAGAGGTTCATCCTTTGTTTCGTTTGATTTCAATTGTAAAATTTGGGCTTGACACAGGACTTTATTGCTACAAGCAAACGTTTTGAAACGTAGTACTGGTGTGTTATCATATTGATTGTTTGTTTGTTAGAGTTAGTTTGTATTGGACGGCCCAATTGCTGTTTCTTATTGTTATTGTATCTATGTAAGTTGTAATGTTTATTTCCAGAGATGATGTTTAATATTAGCGATAGCTAGAGTGCATCATCTCTATGTCCTGTATATTTTTCTGTTGTTTAATAAAAAAATTTAAAAAAATTGTTGCCTGCAAGACTATTAATGAACATTATATAAAGTTAGAAATTCTTTAACCTTTAGCATACTGATGAGCCACTGAAGTAGCTATTTGAAACCCCATTCTCTATTAATTACAGAGTTAGGTAGCAGGGAGAAGGTTTAAAAAAACATTCATTCTTGTCATGGAAGAAGAAAAACAAAAATCTATTACCTCAATGCAAATCTACTCCATCCAAAGGGCAATGCATAGTCTCTGGGAGGATCACCCCTCTTGACATATGGCTCATCTCCACGTAGCTTGTGGCATGTCTCACAGTAACACAAGTTGTATTTGGGCTCTGGGTTAAAATAACCCTCTGGGGAAAATGAAAACAATATGTGAAGTCAATAACTATGATTATCATATAGGTAGATGTCGTTGACCAATCAGAAGGCTCCATTTGCGGGCCTGCATTCTTCATACAGACCCGAAAAGCAGGTCATTGATCTTCGTATGGACCTGCGGGTCTATAAAATTTGTATGGACCCGGTGTTCGAACGTTACCATCAAATGACAGGGGGTTTTGTTTTTATATTTCATGTTAAGACAAATACTACACAAATCAAATACAACACAAATAGTACTACTAACTACTATATGGACAATGGCTATATGATAATAACGTTAATGACCCGCTTTCCTTCGGTCTATCCGGAAAAGCGGGCTGTAAACTTCGTATGGACCCGCTTTTGCGTTCGAATGTTCGGCAGTAGCGCAACCGCAACACTCGAAATGCATTCTAAACATTCTATAGAACCCTGTGTGATGCGGAACACCCGTAGCGAACGTTTTGGCAGCCCAGGTATGACACAAAATCAAATACTGCACACAGTAACGTTACTACTAACTACTAGCATGACATAGACAATGGCTATATGATAATAACGTTAATGACCCGCTTTCCTTCGGTCTATACGGTGTGATAAGGCATGGTCGTTCCTATAACCACCTCATAAAGTGCCTCGGTGGCTTCGCGACCTCGGTACTTTATTCGGTGGTTATAAAAACGACCATGCCTTATCACACCGTATAGACCACAGGGCGGGTCATTAACCCTACATTATTAGTCAGGGCGCGAAATACTGGGTGCATGTGCACTTTTATGCACCCAAAATTGGAACTGTGCACCTAGATAGTTTTGTAGGCTATAGGGTAGAGGTGCTATGATCGTACATTAGTGTACAATATATTCTTGAAATTTAAGAATCAGAAAAAAAAAGCAAAATGTAACAGTAACTGTTACTGAGATTGCTGTATTTTGTTGTATTACTTGTTCAATTTGAAAGCTATCATGGAGATACAGAGTCTGACTGTTCTTAAGAGAGGCAGTAAGGTTTGTACATTGTACTTGATTTTATGTTGTGCACCAAAAATATTTTCTGTGCACCTAAATCTTTAAGGTCAGGTGCAACAGTGCACCTATTCCCTAAAATGAATATCAAGCCGTTAGTACTGTTCAGTACTTGTCATATAAGGCAATTAAATTTTATGGATGACATACTCTGCAGACTCCAAATTTAGTGCGCGCGGGTGAAAAAAAACACAAGGTGGGCAAAAAAACAACATGTATCTGCATTTTCAAACTTGAATACCACAAAGCATGTTAGTTAGAATTGAAGCGATAAAACATGGTATTACAACCAACACGTATTCAATAAAACAGTAACTAACACTTATGTCAACATTAGAATCATCATAATGTTAGATCCGGGTTTGCATCGAGAAGGCAGAGAATTTTCACCATTTCTACATGACATTTGTGCAAGAGTGCCTTTTTTGCATCTAGAATGTTTTTGCTGTGGAACTGACAGATATTTGCGACATATTGCAGCCCCATTTTCAGCATATTGACCATTGCCCAAGGGTAAAAAAAATCCAGTTTTTTATTTCAAAATCAGGCGAAAATCAATGCGCGCCTTGATGTCATCCATAAAATTTACTTGCTGTGGCCTAACAGTAATAACTTCCTCTATGAAAATGTCATAAGAGGTTATATTTTCAGTAGCGTTTGGGTGTCTGTGTGTGTCAAAAATCCTCGACAAGTTAACCAAAAAGGTGTGCTAAAAATCGGCAAAGGCGGTACAAATGAGCCGATAAGTGCCTATGTAGAGGCACAATACTGACAATATGTCTAAAATTGTTTTGACTAACATAAAAAGGTGGTCTCCATTGACAATCACGTTGATAGCGATCGTATCGGAGGTCCCGGGCGGGTCACGGGGCGTGTCGTCAGCATAAAGAGACGCACGCAAAGCGTTGGCAGACAGCATGCTGTACTCAACAAAAAATGGTCTCTACCTGTACACTGTCTTATTACTCAGTGTAAATGCATTTAAGTTCGCGGGGATTTGATTTCGCGTTAAGAATGACATGGGGTGTTGTCGGCGGTTTTAGGTTCGCGGCAGTGCTGTATTCACATACTGCTGCAATAATAAAAGACCGGCGTCTTTACGTACATCTAGTCGCAGTTCTCAGATCTAGTCGGAAACCACACAGCGACTCGGCAAGGGCTACAGACGCGTGGACGGACATAGCAGTTGCTTTTGAGGGTGCGGTGCTGACGTGATCATCTGTCATTCTTTTATGGCAGAGCTGAATCCGCGTCCTAGAAACTTCCTACATTCACCGTAAGGATGTATACGTGGGTTCGGCTCTTACTGATTTCACTCACTGTTTTCTGAGATGTCCTTCCTGAGAATTTGAAATTTACTGTTTTAATACATAAACGTGGCCCTAACAAGAGGTGGAATCTACGGTGTTACCCCACTGTACCTGTATAATGAATGCTTTCTAACATCTAAATGCGTACTAACAAGTTCATACAGCACACCGAGGTTTATAAACTATTCACCTCCTGTATGATGTACTACCGGTCCAGCTGGGCAATTTTGCACCAGCCGGATAATTGCACCAAATACGCTGGCAAATGGGGTGTGCAGTTAAGCGGATTCTACTGTATTAGATCGTAGGAAGGGATTCACATTGCAGAAAATGTGCAATAAAAGGCTGCAAATTTGAATTCTGTTGTTCTTTATGTTATGTACATGTAAGCCTGTATCTTCACCCCATATTTTAAAAAGAATTTTCTATTTATTTTTTTTCGCCCTGTCGCTCCAACTTTTTTTCTTAACAAATCCTCAGCAAATATACAATGAAACAAACAATAGATACAGGAAAAACTTAACATCTAAATAATACTACTGATAAATACAAAAGGTAATGATTAAATAACAACTAGTTTAGTGGTTACAAAATGCCAAGTAGATACGGGGCCTCAAGTAGATACAATGTACAGTCCCCAAGCAGATACGGCCCCCCCAGCCAAAGAATCTGGTCCCGATAAGTTGAAAAATCACTGTGGGAGAAGCCTGCAATGGAGGCAACATTTGCACAAGCAAATACAATACATGACATTGTATGTTTCGCCGTTTACCTCCCCATGCAAAAAGCTACTGTTCTAAAATCACCCCTATGCAAAAATGGAGCATTCCAAAATAATGTTTAACTATATTTTGTTACAATGCCTTATTTTCAATCAGGGCCCAATCCACATGGAGACCTTATTGTATGCGTATTATAATACATTAAGAGGTACATAAAATGTACATTAAATCGTTTTTTTCTTTTCTTAAAATAGTTTCAACTGAATCTGCTGTAAAATACAACAATTGTTTCGTACATTAATCAATTCGACTCACTTTTAAAGCCTGTATAATGCCTTAGGTCATGTGTTGCTATGGAGGCATATTTTCCCTAGCAATGGTTGCCATGGAAACCAGACACTTTCAAGGGTCAGAAAATAAGCAGCCTTCTGCCAATTTTGACTTTCTTCAAGTACAATGTCATTTGGTGAAGTATTACAGAAGTTACATGTATGCTGTTATATTTGGTACAAATTTGCAGAAATCCAATACACTATAGATATATATATATATAGGTATAGTGCATACATCGCGGGTAAATTAGATCGAATCAAATTCTAGTTTCATTGAAAATTAATTACAACAACTTTTGTTGTGCAATATAACAATTGGTTCATAAATCAATCAATTTAACACACTTTAAAAGGCTGTATAATACTATAAACCTTTCCGTTGCTATGGAAGTATCTTTTCCTTAGCAAGGGTTGCCATTAAATCATGCCAGGCTCTTTCAAGGTTCTAAAAAGGAACACTCTCCTGTTGCTTGTGACTTTCTCCAAGTTTGATGTCATTTGGACAGGTATCCAACAAGTTATGCTGTTTTCTTTTCAATTCATGGCATAATTGCCTCATTTGCATGAATTTGCATAAAGAGCCTTGGAACCATGATGTCCCACCTGGACCATAGAACAACATACCTTAAAATGATCAAGGGACATCAAGCTATCATTCTATGATAGTGGACTAAATATATTAAGGGTGTGCTACGTTTGTCAATTTCTAGGCCTCTTCTGAGAATCTCCAGGACCTCCTGGACTATTATTGGTCAAAAATAACCCGTGCAATGGCAGCCTTTCTGGTGCTGAATTTGCGCTGGTTTACAATCACATAATACACATGAGCAACAGATACATATCTGCATCTGCTCCATACTTGCATTTTGTGGAACTGTTGCAAGGGTCTTAATTTGCGGCTGCCATTTGGCGCCACCAGGTGACCTTAATATGACCTTTCCCAACAGAAGTCAGGTACCCATTCACACCTAGGTGGAGTGGGGGAAGTCGTGTAAAGTGCCTTTCCCAATGGCACAAGATCGGTGACATGACAGAATTCGAACCTGGGACCACTTGGTTCTGAGCCAAACGCTCTGCCACTGCGCCACACGACCCCATATAGTATACTCAGAACAAACAAGAGCTGTTGAAAATGCTCTCGGTGTTTGGGTTGTACTTGTATCTTGGTATCATGAGTAACTGTTGGATTATGGTGTTAAAGCTAAGGCAGGGGCAATGTTTTGAACACAATTTGCAAATGCATATCTTTCTCTAGGGCTGCACACTTAGTGACAAGCAAACTCTGCAGCATGTGTAGTACTTTACCTGGCAGTCCAAGGCAACTCTTGAATCTTGTGCAGAGGTTCTTGTACTCACAGTTCCGAACCACAGCAGGGGTAATGGGTGGGCTGCCGACAACACTCTCCTTCATACCTATGCACAGAAAACAACATACTACGGTCAGCACAATAAGTTCGGAAACTTTGTTTATTTGTTAATCTTTAGGGTGGTCCCTTCAGTTATCATAACTTGAATTTCATCAATCATGGCATAATTCCATGCCATGGATGGATTGTATTGATATTTGGTATGTGGGTAGGTCTTGATGAGACCTGGAAATGATTAGATTTTAGCCTCCCTAGCGGCTTGTTACGGTACTGCAGGCTTATTACGGTACTGCAGCAGAACTTCATGTTTTCATACATCGTGTTCTGAACATGCCACGGTCATGATTTTTAAGTGGTAGATAGCTCTTGGGGTAGAGAATAAGTGGTGTAGGTTTGGGCCCCCTGGCGGCTTTTTTGGAACTGCAGGAGCAGGTTTCGTTTCGGACTTTCGGAAATAGAATAACTCAAGAAGGGGGTGATGGATGGTAATGATTTTTGGTATAAAGATAGCTTGAATGATGGTTTACATTTAATTATATACTAATTATGCAAATCAGAATGTAATTTGCATAATAATAGAGGAAAGTTTATACATCCACTGTATTTCATGATAGGACTATCAAACATGTGACACATGTACCTGAGAAAGAGAGAAATATTGATAGATATCAATTATACAAATGAAGACCTCATGGGCATAATTAATGAGAAAAGTCTATAACTCAAGAGGGGGTTGACGAATCATCATAATTTTTGGTATGTGATGCTTGGTATGATTAATTGTAAATTTTGCAAATCTAAATATAATTTGAATAAATAATGAGGCAGGTTCATGAACCAACAGTGTCTCGTATGAAAACAAGAGCTGAGTGATGATTGAGCTCAGCATGCAGCCAAAGACATCTGGGCTTTCCGAAGACAAGTCTCCATGATGCTTAACTCCGATCCAGGCCATTTTGGCCGCTGAACCAGAAGACAAAATACAGCCCGAAATTTCCCTAGATTCTCTCATTTTTACTCCCCACTGCCAAACTGTAATGTCTTTCTGTGACACTATCAAAACATTTCAAAAAGTCTCTAAACTACCCACAATATACAAAACAATCAGGGCGCCATGTTGGAAAATCGTTACGATGTCCGTCAGCAAATTATTTGACTGTCGTGACTCCATACTTCATTACCATCAAAGAACAAAACACAAAAAAATCTGTATAATCTTTTTGTGCCATTTGGGGATTTTTAAGTCTCTGTTAGTCAGAACTCCATCACCAGTTTCGAAGTTGTTGTTGACAACTTCTCTCCAAATCTGAACGCAGTGAGCGGCGCAATGCAGTAACCGTATCAACATAAACAACGTACGTTCTCCCGGTTGTAATGCATTTAACGATGACAGATATTTGCATTATTAATGCATTTCAAGTTTACACGTAATACAAAATAAAAATATCTATTTCATATGTCTTGTCCATGCATTAGTGTGTTTTCCCAATTTTCTTGTTAAGTATTCAATATAAATTTACGTTGTGATCATACCGGTGTGTGATTATTGAAACATACATATTGTATTAGAGTCAGCAAGCCTGGTGAATGGCGCTCTTCACTTGCCGGATGTGTGATAATCTGGCGCAGTAAAGTTGTTAGTACCCATAATCATATCAATGGTTCCCTGGGAGGAGTACTGCCACGTTTCTTCAATGGAAATGAATAGGTTTTCCCCACCCTGGGGTAAGTGCCGGCAGAGGTGTGGGTTGGTGACATAAAGAAAACGGGACAAAATAGAAAGCCCAACAAAAACACCTAAAAACACATCAAAAACCAGCCGGATGCACTCCTCTGCCTGGGGAGTAGCACTATTCACAAACTTGAGACATTTCTTGTGCCCTTTGGAAGTTAAGTAAAGGTCAATATTGTTGGATATAAATCATGCAATGAGGATCTTATTTGCATAATCGATGAGAAACATCCATTATACATTCAGTCATAAAGGTTAAAATCATTTGGTGAAGGTTTATTGTTTATTGTTTATTGTTTCTTCGCATATGTACAATATAAAAAAACAAAGAGAAATAGAGTAAATAATACATGCAGGAGAGGCCAGAAGCCTATACGGCTTTTCGGGGGCCTCCCCTAAACTACTCAAATGGGATTTTTACAAAATTATATATCATCGAAACTAAGAAAAACTAACGAAAGAAGAAATTGGAATTTTAACATAAATCCTAATGAAACAAATGAAAAGAAGAGGAACTACAAAGTAAATTATGAGTTGTAAACATAATAAGTATTATAATGAATAACAATTTATAAAGAAATAGGTCAAAATTATACAAAAATAACAATCATATGAATTATTTTGTCATCAGATACCAAAGGAAAAGTGGAAAACAAGGAAAACAAACAAATCAGGAGAAAGTAATACTTGGATGTTCTATGACATCTATCTTTAAAATATTTTTGAAACTAGGTAAAGACGAGCAGGACTGTAGAATTTGGCTGAGATTGTTCCATACGGTGGGGCCTCTAAACATTATTGTATGTTGTTTTTGAGTAGTTTTTGTCTTAATTGATCTTAAAAGATTATGTTGTCTCGTATAGTGGTGATGGATATCTGAGTTGAAATTTAAAAGACCTTTGTATTGTTCAGGTAGGGAAGAGCTATTATGGACAATTTTATGGACAAATAAGGCAATTTGAAATTTATTGATGTCAAATACAGTCATAACATTTAAATCACGAAACAGAGCTGCTGTGTGTGCTGTGAATGACGCATTGGCTGCTATTCGTACAAAGCGCTTTTGAAGGAGGTAAACAGGATTGATGGATGTTGTGTACGTACTACCCCAAATTATGTTGCAATAAGTTAGATAAGGGTAAATCAAACTGTAATAAAGAACCATAAATATGTTTCGTGACAGCAAAGATTTGACTTTTCTAATGATGCCTATGTTTTTGGAAATTTTTTTGCAAACAAAATCAATTTGGTTCTTCCATGAAAGTTTCTCGTCTATAATTACGCCTAAAAAACGGGTGTGACTTACTTGATTGATAGCATTGTCATTAATATAGATCCTAGCCTTTTCTTTATCGTATTTCTTGTTCCTTCCTACAAAGATAATAAAATTAGTTTTTTCTACGTTAAGGGACAATTTATTTGCCTTGAACCATTGATTTATCTTATACAATTCATTATTCATAGATGTTACTAACGTGTCAAAGTTTTTGTGGGACATAAATAAGTTTGTATCATCTGCAAATAACAGAGCAAATAATTTATTTGATACTGATGCCAAGTCGTTAACATAAATTAAAAACAAGAGGGGACCAAGAATGGATCCTTGTGGTACGCCACATGTTAAGACATTTTGGGAGGAAATATTATTTCTATTAGAGACGAACTGTTTTCTGTTAGTTAAGTAGTCTTTTAGCCAACGAAGGGCAGAGTCGGTAAATCCATAGGTGAATAGTTTGTTGAGAAGTATGTTGTGATCTACTGTATCGAATGCTTTGGAAAGGTCAAGAAATATTCCTATCGTGTATTCGTTATTTTCTAAGGATGTGGTGATTTTGTCAACAAGTTGCAAGAGTGCCATATATGTCGAGTATTTTTTTCGAAATCCATATTGATGCGCATATAATATATTATTGATTTCAAGGTGATTCACAATCCGTTTATAAACTAATTTTTCCAAGATTTTTGAGAAGGCCGGTAAGATTGATATTGGACGATAATTGGTGAAAACACACGGATCTCCGGCTTTGTACAATGGTATAACTTTGGCTATTTTAAGGTCTGCTGGCACTACTCCGTTTCTCAGAGAAGTCTTAAAAACATGTGTTATTGGCTCTAGAATTTCGGGAACAATCTGTTTTAACAGCAAGGCACTTATTTCGTCTTGGCCAGGAGCTGCGTTTTTTAAATTCATAATTATATCATGGATTTCCGTTGCGGTGGGTTCTTCAAAAGAGCTTATAGGTGGGTACGAATTTAAAAGGTATGACTCAGGAGAAATATCTGTTTCATCAATTTCTTTTGCAAGAGAGGGGCCTATGTTTACAAAAAAATCATTAAATTTGTCTACTATGGCTTTTGGATCAGATACCTCCAATTCCCCATCAATAAATTTATTCGGAAGAATATTAGTTGCCTTTTTCCTGTTCATAATTCCATTAATTAGTTTCCAGGTTTTTCGTATGTTAGTGGATGCAGCTGTAAATTGGTCTTGGTAATATTTCCTTTTGCAATTACGAATCAGCCTGTTGAATTTGTTTCTGTACGATTTGTAACTATGCAGTTTTGTTGGTGTAGGATTTTTTAAATATTTCTTGTAGAGTCTATTTTTCATTTTAGAGGACTTGCGGAGACCTGTAGTAAACCAAGGCTTGTCGATGCCTAGATTTTGCTTTGCTGTAGAGTTTGATAGGGGGAAACATGTGTCAAAGTGTGAATTAAAAATTTGCATGAAGTCACAATAAGCAAAATTTGCATTTGTGTTGTTTTGTACACAATCCCAAGTTTCCTCGGATAAAACATGTTTAAAACTATCAATATTTTTTCTATTGAATTTCCTGCACTTGCGTTTTTCATATTCAATTTTCTTGTCTCTATTACATACATATTCTATAATGTGGAATATTGGAAGATGATCAGATATATCTGTAACAAGGAGACCTGATGTGCATGGGCTCGTTAAAGAATTCGTCAATATGTTATCTATCAATGTCGCTGAGGTTTTTGTTATTCTTGACGGTTTAGTGATAGTTGGAAAATAACTACACGAATACAAAGTATTTAGGAAGTCCGCAGTTAATGAGTGATTTTCACTTTTTAGAAGATCAAGATTGAAATCGCCAATCAAATAACAGTTTTTGCCTTCTTTATCGATAGCATCTAAGGTCAGGGTAAGGTCACTTATGAATGTTTTTATATCCGAATTTGGGGGCCGATAAATGCAGCCTATTATAAGGCTCTTTGCCGTTGTCAATGAAGATGCGGGGATTTCTATAAACATTGATTCAATTTGTCCATTTTCTGCTTGTATAGCAAGATCTTTACGTTCTATGAATTGCATGCTCTCGTGTAATAAGATGGACACTCCCCCACCCATTCTGGTTGATCTACAACAATGTATAGAAGTGTAATTAGGTATATCATACAGATGTGAGGTGGAATATTGTAGCCATGTCTCGGTGAGACCAATGATGGAAAACTCATGGCGAAGAGTGGACAGATAATGCACGAAATGATCGTGGTTACGTGGGAGGCTTCTAATATTAAGATGTAGAATTGAAAATGTATTCTTGGGTAGTGTATTGCACAAAGTGGAAAACGAGTTTTCTGAGAAATACTGGCACGAATTGTCTGTAGAGTTTCTTAAAAGATTTACGTCAGGGTCCCAGTTATCTGTATATTTTGTGCTATTTGATAAGAAAGGGTCAAAAATCAAATTGTCATTATCAAAGATGTACTTACCTGAAGTTTGTATTCCTTGTTTTTTGTTTGTTTCAGGGGTAGCCATAGTCATAGATAAAGTATTTGTAATGTAGCGTATATAGTATTATACAATTATGGCAATTGTATCAGACTTAACTTATTTAAGTTCCGAGGTTGTGGAACTCTAAGTTTATGTTCTTTTCCAGCTTTCATGGCTATTATGGGAGAAGATGAAGATTACTTACCATCCACCATGTCTGCTTTCTCTCTGTTGTCATTCTCAATCATATCATCTCTGATTATTGTAATCTGAAGCACACAAAAAAGTAAATGAACCAGCAAGATAAGTGTTTGGAGAATGCAGAATGAAATAAAGAATGCTGAATTCAAACTTTTCACAACTTGATTTATGAACTTCACATCGCATACATTAGGGGTGGGTACCGGTACAGAAAATTCAGGTCTGGTCTAGGTCCGTGGATCAAGTCCAGACCAGTGTACCTGATTATAGTAGTGCAACAGTAGCATATCATATTTTGGAGAGCAAGACACAATTGCAGGTCTCTGTGAGTGCTACAAATTATGTTCAAATTGTATATTGGAATGAGGTACATGTAGTTACTTCCAATACACAAGCAAATAATATGCAAAAAAAATGGTGATGTAACAAAATATACAACATAACAGTTTTGTAGAAATGATCACTGAACAACTCGGCTACACAGTGAGTGCTACCTGGAGCCTGCTACCTGACCCCGAATAGAAAAACATATTACCCCAATAAGACACTACATGTACCTACATGAACAAAATTCGGTAGACTTTGATCAAATTTCCCTTTCATGGATGGTACCAATCACATGTTGAAGCGTGATAATTGGTCATCACAGCACGAGCACCCGCACCAAAACAAAGTAGTCAGATGTTAATGGGGTTTACATTATTTTCCTCATGTCCCTGAATAGTTTCACCAGGTTGATACATGTAAGTCACTGAATAAAAAGTCTTTTTTCCACAGAACCAAGTGACGTCTGTCCCCTTCCTCAGGGCAATTCTGACTGGTTCACTTTGCACTGCAGCTATAGGTGTCGCTGTTTACGGATGCAGTCCTCAAAGTAAAGTATCTACATGTATACAGAGATGGTTAATGTTTTATTTTGGTGTCGTATATTACAGTAACTGTTGTACAAATGTATAAGCTCTTTAATCCAACGGGTGAGTATAATAATCATTGTCCTCTCTGTCTATCACCTTGGCCCCTTTGACTCACTCCACCCCCCCACCAGAAGTTGGGAGTCATCCACAAACTGATGGACAGTTGGAAGACAATTGTCGTTAAAAAAACAGACAGACAGCCAGCAGGAGATGGAGCACACCAAGCAAGCTATTACCCAGTGTGACTACCTTGACTGGACTGTCAAGAAAGTAGAACATCAGACAATCAGAACCAAGAAGAAGAAAGACAAAAAAGAAACAAAAGGAGACATCAAAAGCAATGGTGACCTACCTTACGTAAAAGGCACTACAGAACCCTGGAGAGAATTTTCAAGAAACACATTCAATATTGCCACAGCAGTTACATGTAAGCCCAGCAGGGGTGGCCTTTATAGTATTCAAGTTTTACGGAATACAATACACATCATACAATGTACAAATTTTACCGTATTCATGTGATCAAGGAGGTTAAATATACAAGGAGAAAGGACACAATTTGCCTTCTTTCAGGAGAGTGCGTTTCAACAACTTCGCGTCAAGGTGCTAATTACCCCCAATTTGCATCACCCGCGCTGGCTTGGGTCTTTGTTCACAGTCTGTTTTCACAAGATGACCCTCCCAGGAGATGACGATTTTGAGTGGAGTGACTTTGAAATCCAGCGATTTTGAGGACAATTTTAGCGAAATAGGGCACGAAGAAGCGTGTAGCGATAGCGACAATCCGACAGAGCAGGCAAATACAAACCCCGTTGCCGCCAGCGGTCAAATACGTGTGCAGTATACGGGTAAACATACAAGAACGTAGGACGGATAGACATATAGACATGGTTAGGTCAAGTCGAGGTTGTCTATATGATCAAATAAATAAGTATAAGTAAAACTGGAAAGTGTGGCGATTATCTTTATTTAACCACATTGGTTTGATTCAATGTTTGTGCACATTCCGGGGTGACATAACGATCATAATGCCTTGTATACAATTCCCTGTGGCTAATACTTTGCTCCAAACCATGCCTATGACTACAAATGAAATCCACAGAGACCAGACTTACACAAAAATAATGCAAAAGTCTTGCGAAGAGTCGAAGAAAACTCGACGGAGTCGAACAACAAAAAATATTACAATGGAACACCAAAGTTATGAACTATCCTAGAAAACCTTCGGTTTTGGTGGGGAAACTGTTATAATATTTTTATAAAGGCATCTAACACAGAATATTCTTCATATTTTTGAGCCAAAACATTCCATGCACAGCTACAAAAAAGCCTGTAAACACACCCATCTTCGTCGCACGGCGATGAACCGCATATCAAAATGGCCGCCTAAGTCCACTCTCGGCAATAATGCCGTCTGCGCAAGTCACATTCGCTTCCCAAATAAGGTAATCCTCGGAAACTGCTGGCTTCTTGCTAGTTGCTCGGGCCAGCATCGGAGGGCATGACGTCACGATCGGGCTCATTAGCATAGAATTTGAATGGTTTTGCCGCCAATGCCTGAGGGGCACTTGCCAGAACAAAGGAGTGCCGCCGGAGGGCGGAAACAATAGATAGCCCCGGGGTTTGGCGGGTCAGTACAATAGCGCACAGCGGGGTGTTAATCCCGTCCGTTCTCCTTGCACCACTTAGAGACCACTATGGAATTCGAACAATCCTTACTAATTTGTTGAAACAGTCCCTGGGTCAGGTGACACGAGCAGCAAATTAAAGATGGCGGACTCAGGACTTCCATTTCTTCCTATGATATCTTGGCTTTAAAGGCACCCAGAGCATTTTATGAGACTTGAAAACTGGAAATATTCTAGTTGCTGTAATCTTTATGAAATTGACAATTAATGCCACTGTAAATGTATAGGAATTCTGTAAAACTCGTAATCCGAAAAATGTGTATGTTTCTTAGTTCTGTAGTGGATTGTATGCATTCTGTAAAATTTGTATGTATTCCATAATACGTTGATGAAGGTTAGACATCCAGGTTATAAGATACGCCAAAAATAGTTACTCAAGCAACAGTTGTACAATCTTTAGTACAGTTGTACTAAACTTCTAGTAGTAGTAACAGTATAGCTAATTGAACTATTAGCATACAACCTTGTCTTGAATTAATCTTCTTTTGAAGACTACGTCAAGACATCCTAAATTGTCTTAACCTCATTAACATATCTATTCAGAGTTTTGGTATAAAACATGGTTTTCCAGTCATACCCTTAGTCACTGATGAAAGACAGCGGATGCTGTCTGAAACGTCTGTCTGTTTCAAAATTTTATCCAGATGCTTGAGTATTACTAACTATTTTTGGCGTATTCCATAATACTTCTATGTATACTTAGTAGGCACCCCTGCAAAATGTGTAAACAAGATGCCTTGCATGATTTGCAACAGGGTACATGTGTTCATACAAGGGAGATGGGGAGAACATTTGGCTGCAAACTAGAGGAACATAGGAAAGAGGCTGAGAGTATCAATGTGGGAAGGAACACAAGAGCAGAGAAGGAGGACGAGAAGGAAGATAACATCACTAGGAACAACTAATAGTACATAATAGACTGGGAGGGGGCCAAGGTGACAAAGGGGACAATAGATGCACAAGTTGGATTAAGGAGGCTAGATAAATCCACTCCAGCCATGAACCCTGATGAGGGGGGATATAGATACTAGACTCAGTCACTTTTGGGACTGCATCCTTAAGACGTAGATGATAATTGTTGCACTGTTATTGTTACTTGAATGTATAACATCTAGTATATATAGTACACTCCTTTACACGGTTTGGGGCCGAATTATAAATACCGCATAGACTATCTCTTGAGGGACTTGAAGGCTCTAGATATTGATATGGAGCACTGGGAGGCCCTTGCAAGTGACCATTCCAGGTGGAGATGTCCAGACAGCTCAAATCAGAAGCCAGACTGATGCACAGCGCAGAAGAAAAGCGGAACTGGTAGTCTGGTACCCACCACTAACAGACAATGTGCCATGTATTTCGACGTTTCATGATTAAGACAGCACAGATTTACGCATGACTTCCAGGACGCACCTGTGTGCAAAGTGTACAGTCAGGTAACGTTAGTTCACATAGAACCGCAGCGTATTATAAAACCGGGATTTTAAAAATGGGGCATTTTATTTATTGGTTCAGCATGTACATGCCAAGGTTGCCCAACTAGCCGTAGGCTATTACTAAGGGCGGCCATAGGACTGTTACAGTAGGTTTTGAACCACTCACACCGGGAAGGACCCCTACACTTTTCGATACGTGCGGTGGGTTCTTTAACGTGCTCGAGGTGTGGCTCTCCTCAAACACAGGACCTCCATTTAGCGTCCTATCCGAGGGACGCCCCTTACCGAAGCTAGGTACTCATTTACACCTAAGTGAAGTGAGGAAAGTCGTGTAAAGTGCCTTTTCCAAGAGCACAACATCGGGGCATATCGGTGGTTTCGAACTCGGGACCTCTCGGTTGTGGGCGAAACACCCTTAGCTATTCGATTGCGCCACACAATGCCACTAAAATGGGGCATTTAGGGATATGTGCTTGATGCAACATTAGTAATACCACCAGAAATGCAAATTTGGCATACTAAAGTATTCAGAACACTGTCTGAAAAGCTTCGATAACCATGCATTCGAAGATGACGACGTCAAAAACTCTCCGCCCCTTATGGAAACAGTCTGAGGGCGTCATGGGAGAATTACACTACATGGTTGTTTGCTGGTTTATAATACAAATGTCACATCCACTTCCTGTTTAACACAATCATTTACTAGACAACTTATTAAAATCTCTTTTGCTAAAAGCCTTTTGTTGCTGCCACCTATGGCACTCTGGTGTATTTTGCCGCCACCAGTTTCATTACCCAGAATTGTATCATTCAGCAGACGACAAAATTTTGTGAGGAACACTTTTTTGTCTTAATTTTTTGTGTGTAAAGGCAATATTTTCCTCAAATTTTGCTCCAGACACAACCAGGAACACATGGACATATTAGCATTACAATAGCTACTAGTATTGCATCCCATGAACATCCCAATAACTAATGCACAAGCTGCCATGACCGTGGGATCCAATTTGAGTGACATTCTATTGACTCAATAAACGGGTCGTTAACGAAGGGCTAATGCGGTGCGGCTGTTTTGTCATTTTTGTTGTTGCTTGGACACGTTTATATCCTTAGCACGTATGAAGCTTAGCCTGGAACTGAAACAGGATGACACTCTATTCAAGCCAAAAAAGGAAAATGTTAGCATTAGTCCGAGATCACGGTCATTCTTAGTGCAACAGACGGTAGTTTCAAATTGCAATATCATGGTATAAGCACGACTAGATAGAAAATATAATATATATATAGCGTAAGTGACAAAGGTTATCTATGATATTGACAGAATAACAAAAAAAGATGGCTTATTGTTCTGCCAGATTGGTTTCAATTAACTCTTATCAGAAAAATCTCGGTTTTAGGTGAACTAATGTTACAATACATGTTCTGAAATACATTCTAAAAAACCCAGAAGCAGGAACTTATCGATGGACCCTTACCTGCTCACACTGACCATATAGATCAATGACCACATAACAGGGAACAGGGATATCATGGGCTGCCACACCCTGGTCTACACCATTCACAAAGAGGTGGAAGCATCCATTCAGGTCTACCATCACTCCAACAAGATGGCCAACATGGAGACTGTCCAAATTTGGACCGTACTGTTCCCTCACCTATTCAGATGACATGAAAAACAAGCAGTAAAATTTCTTTTCCAAATTTTTTCCTTGTCATCTATAATCAACCAATATTTATCCTCAATCATTCAAAATAAGGTCACTTCATATATCTAGGGTGACCTGGATCGAGTTCCCATGTCCTACCTTGACAGAGTTGTTGAAGAGGGCATTACCCTGGATGATCCAGGAGGATTTCTTGATGCCCACAGCTGTGAGAGGAAAGCTGAGTTTGTCAGGAGCCTGTCCTACAACTCCAATCAACAGTGATGATGTCCAACGTGGGTTCAACTTGTCTACTCTCACCTGATTGGGATGTAAGAGAACAGTAATTGATAACAATTTATCATAATGATTAGCATGAAATCCCAAAGAAAACTAGAAAGGCCAACATTTGCTACGGAGCAAATACAGCATATTTCACTCACTCCCCATGCAATAATGGACGTTTTGCGCAAGTGTTCCTGCAACTTGACCTCAGAATGGAACACGTGTTTGATGGCCAACGGCAGATGGAACAGGCTGAACCTTAGATAGAACGTGGCATGGGGATAGCACTTTTGGCCCGTTTTTGTATGAAAATAGGCCCAAAAGTCCCCAAAATGAGGCATTTTGAAGTGATATACATGTACATAATTGTATAATACCAAAAACGTGATTCAAGTGCTGTGGGGACATGTTCAAGGCACCCTTGTGCCGAATTTCAGGTCATTTGCTTGTAATACCAGGGCCCAGGAGCCCAAAATATACTTTTTGCCTAAAAATGCCCCCCAAAAAACTCCATAAAAATGTCAAAAAACTGAAAAAAAATCTGGGCCCCGGAGTATTTGCCTTCTTTACCTCCATGCCAAATCTCAGGTCGTTTGGCTGAAAAATGACCTGGTTGAATCGATTTAAATGAAATGACATGAGAAGGAGAAGAAACCTGAGAAAAAACATGTCAATATATTTCACTCACACACTGAAAAATAATGAAGTTGCTAAGGCTATAGATTGATAAATATGTATCCTCCAAAATACTTCAAAAATAACTTTCAAGATCACCGTCACAGATTTTATGAGAATATGGAATAATACATCTGACCAATCCAGACTGTGTCCATCACAACTAGCAGTTCAACCAATGACAGCTTGGCAGTCATAATTATCCGTGCGACCAATTAGAGAGTGGCTGCATGTCTGTCGAATATTAATTTTGCATTTCATGTTTATGTATCGCCCATACTATGGTATGGGCGGTACATATTGTGTTTAACTTTGTAATGTTTCTTTCTCCTCCTCCTCCTCCTGTCAAATCGTTTTTCTGACCAAAAACGTACATTTTGGCCTCCTGTCACTGGACAAAATAGGTTCGGATACACCCATATCCATGCCGTCATTTTTCCGTATTCTTTAAGGATACGAGCAAATATCAGCAAATACCAACAGATACGACTCGGATCTGTTACAAATCCGAAATTTCGGATCCCTGAATCTGAACCATTTGGATGCGGACAAATCCGAAAATTGTATTTTTCGCGGATGCGATGACAGGTTTCGTAGGAAACTTTTCGCATCCTTACCTTGGGCCACGCTAAAACGCCGGAATTTTGCCGGATCCTTACCAAATTCGGCAGCCGATTCTCGGTTTTTGCTACGCATACGTATGGACGAAATTCAAATTTTCCAGATCCCAACCAAATCCGATACCTGAATCCTTCCGTATTTGTTACGACTACGTAGATACGCAATTCGGATTTTCCAGGATCCTAAACAAATCCGATACCTGCATCCCCCAGCATTTGCTAGGAATGTGCAGATACGACTTTCGGATTTTCCAGGATCCTAACCAAATCCGATACCTGAACCCCCCCGTATACACTACGAATGTGCAGATACGAATTTCGGATTTTCCAGGATCCTAAACAAATCCGATACCTGAATCCCCCAGCATTTGCTACGAATGTGCAGATACGAATTTCGGATTTTCTAGGATCCTAACCAAATCCGATACCTGAATCTCGCCGTTTTTGTTACGAATGCGGAGATACGAATTTCGGATTTTCCAGGATCCTAACCAAATCCGATACCTGAATCCCTCAGCATGTGCTACGAATGTGCAGATGTGAATTTCGGATTTTCCAGGATCCTAACCAAATCCGATACGTGAATCTCTCCGTATTTGCAACAAATACACAGATGCGAATTATTCGGATTTTTCCGAATACTTAGCAGATGCGATACCTGAATTCCCCCGAATTTTCTACACATACACGCAAATACAAAATGTAGGTCTTTGTCTTTTTATTTCAAAACTGTACTTGATGTTGTCGACAGGAGGATCAAATTCACATTGTCTGTGCTCTTCACGATTCGGCGCTATGTCCAAGTTACCCCGGGTGAGACACCTAGCGGGGCCCGCAGAGAATTCGTTAGGCAGCTTGAGCAGTCCATCCCGCAGACCTACACTTGGCGATCCGAGTTGTCAGTCAGTGAGCTATCGGTCGACCAAGGCTAAATCCACAATCCCGATGGTGCGTCATACAAGAAACATTGTTATTCGCAGGAGTAATAATCCGCTTCGCTGCGATGGTCAGGACGATACAAATGGTCGTGATTCCCTTTCCTGTGGCTGTGTCGTGCGCCATACAAGAGCCCCAACCGACTCTGGTACAGAAGTCTGGCCATGTCCTATCTTCGTGTTCGTCCCGTCGGGGTTCCAGGCGGCAAAAGCAAAGTCTTGACCATAACTTGTGTCCTAGTGAAACGGGTCCGAGCTTCTTTCATGACTTGTCTTCGAACAGACTTCCTACAAAATACTTCTTCAGCTTGCATATTCGTTAGGTTTGAAAAACCCACTCTTGTCTGTCATTGGGTAATGTCCGATCACATGACATCCCAAGAGACATCCCCCAGGTTACTTCCCATTGTCGCTTTGTTGTTTTTACAACTTCACAGTGAATAAATTTGCATTCGCATTCGACCTGTCTTTTTAAACCAACCACAACAAAATATAAAAACGCTAGAAAACACTCACTGCCATTATTTCCTCCAAGTTCTTACAATGACTAAATAACGAAATGTAATTATTATAACATTTCCTGTAACTTTCTGTGAATTCATGTAAGCTAAAAGAACGAGGTCTGCTGAAGAAGTATGTTTTGCGAAAACACAGCATGTATTGGTCTGAGTATGTAGTGTGTACCGAAAAAAAAAACACCGTAAAATGATAGATTATTTTACCACGGTCTATGGAACAGAAAAACGCAGTATTTCCGGCAACTCTCTACAACCTATAAAGTAAAAGGGAAGCACTCCCTCCTTAACCAAGAAGGTTTATATAAAACCTCCTTGCTTTAACCAATGAGTTTATATGTAGACCTCCTTGTTTAAACTTGAAGGCACTCATAGAAAGATTATCATAAAACATGTCGCAATGTTTTCTAAATGCATAGCAGGCTGCGCCTAATTGATAAAAGCTACCGATAACATAACATTGGCTTAGGTTTTTTTTTTGTATTGAATCCGCCTGCTCAATCAGGTACTAAGGCTCCTAGCAAATCTTCTTTCCACCTCTTTTACGGATCCGCTGATCCTACTGGGGATCCTACCATACCCCTTTCTGTATCTTCTACGTATCCGCTGACCCGATCAACGACTAGGGATCCTTGCAAATCCTCTTTGAAGTCTTTCCGTATCTTCTACGGATCCGCCTACCCGATCAACGACTGTGGAACCATGTACGTAGTATTTAACATTTTACTTGTTCTGATACAGAAAAAGGGAACATTTCATGTAACCTTCCGGAACATATATAAGCTAAAACGCTTTGTCTGTCCTGCGCGGGGTACGGGATTCTAGTATGTCTAGAAACGGAGTACTGGTAGAGCGCGTTTCAAAAGGAAACGTGGAAATAGAAATGTGGAGAGCGCAGTTGAAGAAGTTTTCACGCACTGAAATCCCCCTTAAGCGGTGTCGTATATAGTTTCGTGTTGTTTTCTAAGGTTCAGGCCACCGTAGAAGTCCAAAAAAACCTATTGTAATATCACAGCATATACAGGATTCTAGTACATCATTAAGTAATCGGTATCGCGTAGACCAAGACGCCCAAACAGAAATATTGAGAGCGCAGTTGAAGAGTTTTGAAACACGATCCAATATATAGACAACCGCCGAACGGTGATTAGAAAATTGCTAGTTCCGTGTTGTTTTCTAACGTTCAGGACTCATAGGTTCACAAAAAAAACTTTTCTTATATCACAAGATATACAATAGTCTAGTGTGTCATGGAGTGGTGGGTGACTTGTAGAACGCGTTTGTTAAAGACGTTAAAAAAGAAATATTGAGAGCGCGATTGAAAGGTTTTGAAACACTACCCAATATATAGACAACCGCTGAACGGTAAAATTGCTAGTTCCGTGTTGTTTTCTAAGGTTCAGGACCCTGTTGGTTCACAAAAAGCCGTTTCTTATATCACAACATATGCAGTAGTCTAGTGTATCATTGAGTGGTAGGTGACGTGTAGAGCGCGTTTGTTAAAGACGTTAAAAAAGAAATATTGAGAGCGCAGTTAAAGGGTTTTGAAACACGACCCAGTATATAAACAACCGCCGAACGGTGATTAGAAAATTGCTAGTTCCGTGTTGTTTTCTAAGGCTCAGGACCCTGTAGGTTCACAAAAAAGCCGTTTCTTATATCACAACATATGCAGTAGTATAGTGTATCATGGAGTGGTAGGTGACGTGTAGAGCGCGTTTGTTAAAGACGTTAAAAAAGAAATATTGAGAGCGCAGTTAAAGGGTTTTGAAATACGACCCAATATATGGACAACCGCTGAACGGTAAAATTGCTAGTTCCGTGTTGTTTTCTAAGGTTCAGGACTCATAAGTTCACAAAAAAAACGTTTTCTTATATTGCAATATATACAGTAGTCTAGTGTATCATGGAGTGGTGGGTGACTTGTAGAACGCGTTTGTTAAAGACGTTAAAAAATGAAATATTGAGAGCGCAGTTGAAATGTTTTGACACACTACCCAATATATAGACAACCGCTGAACGGTAAAATTGCTAGTTCCGTGTTGTTTTCTAACGTTCAGGACCCTATAGGTTCACAAAAAAACCTTTTCTTATATCACAATATATACAGTAGTCTAGTGTATCATGGAGTGGTGGATGACTTGTAGAACGCGTTTGTTAGAGACGTTCAAAAAGAAATATTGAGAGCGCAGTTAAAGGGTTTTGAAACACGACCCAATATATAGACAACCGCTGAACGGTAAAATTGCTAGTTCCGTGTTGTTTTCTAAGGTTCAGGACCCTGTAGGTTCACAAAAAGCCGTTTCTTATATCACAACATATGCAGTAGTCTAGTGTATCATTGAGTGGCGGGTGACTTCTAGAGCGCGTTTGTGAAAGACGTTCAAAAAGAAATATTGAGACCGCAGTTAAAGTTTTTGAAACACGACCCAGTATATAAACAACCGCCGAACGGTGATTAGAAAATTGCTAGTTCCGTGTTGTTTTCTAAGGCTCAGGACCCTGTAGGTTCACAAAAAGCCGTTTCTTATATCACAACATATGCAGTAGTATAGTGTATCATGGAGTGGTAGGTGACGTGTAGAGCGCGTTTGTTAAAGACGTTAAAAAAGAAATATTGAGAGTGCAGTTAAGGGGTATTGAAACACGACCCAGTATATAAACAACCGCCGAACGGTGATTAGAAAATTGCTAGTTCCGTGTTGTTTTCTAACGTTCAGGACCCTATAGGTTCACAAAAAAAAACGTTTTCTTATATTGCAATATATACAGTAGTATAGTGTATCATGGAGTGGTGGATGACTTGTAGAACGCGTTTGTTAAAGACGTTAAAAAAGAAATATTGAGAGCGCAGTTGAAAGGTTTTGACACACTACCCAATATATGGACAACCGCTGAACGGTAAAATTGCTAGTTCCGTGTTGTTTTCTAAGGTTCAAGACCCTATAGGTTCACAAAAAAACCTTTTCTTATATCACAATATATACAGTAGTCTAGTGTATCATGGAGTGGTGGATGACTTGTAGAACGCGTTTGTTAGAGACGTTTAAAAAGAAATATTGAGAGCGCAGTTAAAGGGTTTTGAAACACGACCCAATATATAGACAACCGCTGAACGGTAAAATTGCTAGTTCCGTGTTGTTTTCTAAGGTTCAGGACCTTGTAGGTTCACAAAAAAACCTTTTCTTATATCACAATATATACAGTAGTCTAGTGTATTATGGAGTGGTGGGTGACTTATAGAACGCGTTTGTTAAAGACATTAAAAAAAGAAATATTGAGAGCGCAGTTGAAGATTTTTGAAACACGACCCAATATATAGACAACCGCTGAACGGAAAAATTGCTAGTTCTGTGTTGTTTTCTAAGGTTCAGGACTCAAAGGTTCACACAAAAAAAAACGTTTTCTTATATCGCAATATATACAGTAGTCTAGTGTATCATGGAGTGGTGGGTGACTTGTAGAACGTGTTTGTTAAAGACGTTAAAAAAGAAATATTGAGAGCGCAGTTGAAAGGTTTTGAAACACTGCCCAATATATAGACAACCGCTGAACGGTAAAATTGCTAGTTCCGTGTTGTTTTCTAAGGTTCAGGACCCTATAGGTTCACAAAAAAACCTTTTCTTATATCACAATATAATTATACAGTAGTCTAGTGTATCATGGAGTGGTGGATGACTTGTAGAACGCGTTTGTTAAAGACGTTCAAAAAGAAATATTGAGATCGCAGTTGAAGGGTTTTGAAACACGACCCAATATATAGACAACCACTGAACGGTGACAAGAAAATTGCTAGCTCCGTGTTGTTTTCTAAGGTTCAGGACCCTGTAGGTTCACGAAAAAGGCTTTTCTTATATTACAAGATAAACAGTAGTCTAGTGTATCATGGAGTGTTGGATGACTTGTAGAACGCGTTTGTTAAAGACGTTAAAAAAGAAATATTGAGAGCGCAGTTAAAGGGTTTTGAAACACGACCCAGTATATAAACAACCGCCGAACGGTGATTAGAAAATTGCTAGTTCCGTGTTGTTTTCTTAGGCTCAGGACCCTGTAGGTTCACAAAAAGCCGTTTCTTATATCACAACATATGCAGTAGTATAGTGTATCATGGAGTGGTAGGTGACGTGTAGAGCGCGTTTGTTAAAGACGTTAAAAAAGAAATATTGAGAGTGCAGTTAAGGGGTATTGAAACACGACCCAGTATATAAACAACCGCCGAACGGTGATTAGAAAATTGCTAGTTCCGTGTTGTTTTCTAACGTTCAGGACTCATAGGTTCACAAAAAACCTTTTCTTATATCACAAGATATACAGTAGTCTAGTGTATCATGGAGTGGTGGATGACTTGTAGAACGCGTTTGTTAAAGACGTTAAAAAAGAAATATTGAGAGCGCAGTTGAAAGGGTTTTGAAACACGACCCAATATATGGACAACCGCTGAACGGTAAAATTGCTAGTTCCGTGTTGTTTTCTAAGGTTCAGGACCCTGCAGGTTCACAAAAAAACCTTTTCTTATATCACAATATATACAGTAGTCTAGTGTATCATGGAGTGGTGGGTGACTTGTAGAACGCGTTTGTTAAAGACGTCCAAAAAGAAATATTGAGAGCGCAGTTGAAGGGTTTTAAAACACGACCGAATATATGGACAACCACCAAACGGTGATTACAAAATTGCTAGTTCCGTGTTGTTTTCTAAGGTTCAGGACCCTGTAGGTTCACGAAAAAGCCTTTTTCTTTTTCGCAAGATGTACAGCAGTCTAATGTATCATGGGATTGTGGGTGACTTGTAGAGCGTTAACTTTGTTAAAGACGTTCAAAAAGAAATATTGAGAGCACTGTGATTTTGATATTGCTTGCGTCAGTGTTGTTTTAAAAAACTCATGATGTCTTCGGCTAGTTAAGGTACTCCTAAACCCGGGCTGAGTAGCCCTGTCTGTACTTTTTCTACAGCCAAATAAATATATATATCAAATCATTTCTGTCCGTAAGTAGGAGATACGGAAACGGGTTTGATAGGATCCCCAGTCGTTGATCGATCCAGCAGATCCGAAGAAGATACGGAAATGGGATTTTTTAGGATCCCTAGTGGTGGATCAGGCCAGCGGATCTGTAGAAGATACGGACGGGGGATTTGCTACAATCCCCAGTCGTTGATTGAGCCAGCAGATCCGAAGAAGATACGGAAATGGGATTTGCTAGGATCCCTAGTCGTTGATCAGGCCTGCGGATCTGTAGAAGATACGGAAAAGGGTTTACTAGGTTCCCCAGTCGTTGATCGGGCCACCAGATCCGTAACAGATACGGACGGGGGATTTGCTAGGATCCCCAGTCGTTAGTTGGGCCAGCGGATCCGAAGAGGGACGGAAATGTGATTTGCTAGGATCCCCAGTCGTTAACTGGGCGGGCGGATCCGTAGAATATACGGAAAAGGGTTTTGCTAGGATCCCCAGTCGTTGATCGAGCCAGCAGATCCGTAGAAAAAACGGGAAGGGGATTTGCTAGGATCCCTTGTCGTTGATCGGGCCAGCGGATCCGTATAAGATACGAATAGGGGATTTGCTAGGATCTCCAGTCGTTGATCGGGCCAGCGGATCCGTATGAAATACAGAAGGGAATTTGCTAGGATCCCTAGTCGTTGATCGGGCTAGCGGATCTGTTAAAGATGCAGACGGGGGATTTGCTAGGATCCCCAGTCGTTAATTTGGCCAGCGGATCCGTAAAAGATACGGAAAAGGGTTTACTAGGATCCCAAGTCGTTGATCGGGCCAGCGGATCCGATAAAGATACGGAAAGGGGATTTGCTAGGATCCCTAGTCGTTGACTGGGCAAGCGGATCGGAAAAGATACGGAAAAGGGATTTGCTAGGATCCCCAGTCGTTGATTGGGCCAGCGGATCCGTAGAAGATACGGAAATGAATTTGCTAGGATCCCCAGTCGTTGATCGGGCCAGCAGATCCGTAGAAGATACGGAAGGGAATTTGCTAGGATCCCTAGTCGTTGATCGGGCTAGCGGATCCGTTAAAGATACGGAAAAGGGATTTGCTAGGATCTCCAGTCGTTGATCGGGCCAGCGGATCCGTATAAGATACTGAAGGGAATTTGCTAGGATCCCTAGTCGTTGATCGGGCTAGCGGATCTGTTAAAGATGCGGACGGGGGATTTGCTAGGATCCCCAGTCGTTGACTGGGCAAGCGGATCCGTAAATGATACGGAAAGGGGATTTGCTAGGATCCCCAGTCGTTGATCGGGCCAGCGGATCCGTAAAAGATACGGAAAGGGGATTTGCTAGGATCCATAGTCGTTGATTGGGCCAGCGGATCCGTAAAAGATACGGAAAGGGGATTTGCTAAGATCCACAGTCGTTGATCGGGCCAGCGGATCCGTTAAAGATGCGGGAAGGAAATATGCTAGGATCCCCAGTCGTTTATTGGGCCAGCGGATCCGTAAAAGATACGGAGAGGGGATTTGCTAGTATCCCTTGTCGTTGATTGGGCCAGCGGATCCGTAGAAGATACGGAAGGGAATTTGCTAGGATCCCCAGTCGTTGATCGGGCTAGCGGATCCGTTAAAGATACGGAAAGGGGATTTGCTAGGATCTCTATTCGTTGATCGAGCCAGCAAATCCGTAGAAGATACGGAAGGGAAATTTCTAGGACCTCCAGCCATTTATAGGGCCAGCAGATCCGTCGAAAATGTGAATGGTGTATTTGCTAGGATCCCCAGTCGTTGATCGGGCCAGCGGATCCGTAGAAAATACGGAGAAGAGATTTGCTAGGATCCGTAGATTGCCACAACGCACTAGTATGATAAAGTGGGCCAGCGAACCTGTTAATGGTCTTTATGAATACAGAAAATTCTAATGACAAGTTTTCAAATCTCTCAAATATTGTATATGTTTTTATTTAAGGATTCGTGCAAACGACCTATCCGTATCCGTTGTCAGTCAGGGATCCAAGCATATACGACATCGTATCTTTAGTGTATCCGTTATCCGAGCAGATACGGTGTCACATCCGTAGGGTATTTTGTCGTATCCTTCACGGATCTGGGGTTTGTTCGCATTTGCTCGGAATCTTTCGTATCCGTGACGTAAAGATTTGACGGATGCCGTGGTATCTGCCGGGATCCGTGACCATTTCGCCCAGTGTGTGTTCTGGAAATACATCCAGATGACCTGAAATTTGCTATGGAGGTACACTGAACAAATATTCAAAGAACCCCATTCGCACTTTTGACATACATCACATCAAAATACGATTTTGGAGGGTATTCTGGGGGAGAAGATAGGCTATTTTCCTCATATGACCATATATGGTGTTGCCATATATGGTCACATCTTTATTCATATAGCCAGGTGGACTACCGTATTGTCTCGAATAAAGTGCGCACTTTTTAAACATTTCAAAATTCAAAAGGCACCACAAGTCATTGCTAAGGTCAGGGTGCGTACTTTATTTGAGGTTATTGCCCGGACAAATTGGAAAAGGACCTCAAACCCTTGCTTAATCAAACCAGGTACCCAGCTGCGGTGCAACAATGCATGGCTCAATACCTGCCAATTTGCGAAGTTTGTAACTTGTCGTAGGCAATCCTCAAGTTTGCAGAGACGATGCTGGCAGAGTAAACAAGAGAATCTTTTATGAATCTAAGGAATGGCATTATGTAGAAGCCCTTGATATAAGAAAAATGACCTGGAGATAATAGGAGGAACACAATAAATTTGATTTCATCCTGTTCAAAATTTGTTCAAGATCAGTGGAGAAGGGGTGCATACTTTATTTGGGGTTTTTGACTTTATGTTTCAGTTCTGAAAATTTGTCTGGAACTAGCCCCAAATCAGGGGTGCATACTTTAATTGGGGTGCGTACTTTAATCGAGAAATTACGGTAATTCGGTCAGCCAATGAGAGAACGCGTTGTAACAAATCCATGGATTTATCAAACTCGACCTGATTGGTTGAAATAGTCAATTTAATTAGGAGCACTAATCTGCCAGGTGCAGACAGGCACAACTTCACTACTCCCTTGTGTTGTTAATGTTGTGTCCTACTGAAGTTAGGCTGCACCAAGTAATCTTTATGGATGACGTCCGCACGCCCATTGATTTTGGTCTGTTCCCAGAGAAAAAACCAAGAAATTCCGCTTCCTGTAACTATGACCAAAGAGTTACGACAGTGCCGCATATGGTAAGATTAACGTAAAACTTGTCACGCGAAATGCAAAAATAAACACATGTGCCGCAACGTTGTTGTTGATTGGTACGCTCTCGATGTTGGTCAGGGAGAGCTGACGTTCGCGCAACTGTACGAGAGACTTGTAGCGGCGAGTGAGTTTCGGCCGTACAACTTTAAGCAAGTCTTGTCAAGATCAGCTACAGTGCATTTCTTCTGCAATGACGAGAAGATTGGGAGAGGGATTGAGGTTTACTCCGGCCTGCAGGTAGTTCAGGTGTTTCATCCGCATGGAGGTCGACAATACAGCTGTCACAACTGAAGCTCCTAGGCCCAAGTCTGTTTTTGAGGTACGAAAAGTTCCGTTCTTTAGTCTGTTTTGGATCAAGTACCATGTACGAAAAAAATAAAATCTGGGAAAGGGGAGTGTAAGATGAATGCATTCATGTATTCTGCATGGATAATGATCATTTATTCGTTTCTGGTTATTCATATTTGTTGGGAAAATATGTGTTTTTCTAAAATTTCTATCATTTTTGGTCCATATTTGGCTCTTGAATAATTGCTATTATTCATTAGGATTTCTAAAGCATAGGTAGAAATGTAGTAATGCATGCAAAGAGTTAATCAGCAACTAATTTTGCCTTTTTAATATACTATGTTTCTGCAGGCCTACAAAATCAACGGGATATGGAAAGAAACAGGACAGGACAACAACTGCTGTTCAACTTCAACTGATTTATTCAAATCATTGCTGTTTTCATTATGAATAAAAGAATTGTTAGTTTCACACTGTGTTCTCTCATTCAATTTGTGACCCAACATGTGTCGTCGACTATTATATTTCGAATCTAGGCATCTTGTTTTTCGGCCCTTCTTGTTTTTTTTCCGCGCTCTCGCATTAGATTTAGGGTCTCCAAAGGCTAATTAAAGATACGCGGCGGCGCTCGACTGTCTGTAATTTCTCGAGAAGAAGCTCTCACAATTACGAACGTTAACAACACAACCTAAAGGTCAGTGACCCCAAGCCCCACGTGCAGCTGGCGTGTGAGTTGTCTTGTAGGTGGCGCGTAATTATGGAACGGGGGGACATTGGGACGGAGATGAAAAATATACTGTATTTGCTCTCGCAAATGTTGCCTTTCTAGTGTTAATGTTGTGTCCTAATGAAGTTACAATGTATGTGTAATTGAGAAGGTTCAAAATCTATGTCTTTTCTGGTGGTGTTTTTCGACATTAATCTATTGCTCTATATTCCTCTTTGTTTGTACATACAATCATACATAATATATATGGCAATAACTTTTTTTTCACTTACACCAAGAGTACGCAAATGCTCAAATCCCTACAAATGGTTGTGTATCCTTTCTTTAGCAACATTTTTTTAATGGTGGTATGTGTCAGTGTTACAGTACTGGTCACGAAATACGCACCAGAAATTTGCGGTACGTTTAGCAGAAATTTGCGAAACTTTTGCAAAACCTGAGTTGGTTCGAAGAACTGTTCGCTGCGTAATGAAAAATTGTCTGGACTCTCGGATTGCGGAAATTCTTCCGCAGAAGAAATGTAGATCTTCAGCAAGATTCTACTTGTTTACATTCTGAAATTTGCATGATACTGTTGGTCCATACACCGCTGGAAGAATCCATTCTTTTAAGAGGGGGACATTCTTAAAAATTCAATTATGGCCTTGGTTGATTATCAAAAAGGTCCAGATTTTTGATTGACATCTGTAACTAATTTTCAACATATTCACATCATTTTCTCTAATTTCCATCGTCAAGCAAGCCTATCAAAATCCCCCTAATTTCTGGTAGCCTACCTGAAATACAAGTAAGCCAGCCATAGAATGCAAAGAGATACATGAATCAACAGTTTAATTGGAAGATCTTGGAAGCTTCATGGGGATCAAGCGTCATAGAAAAATCACCATAAATGGACTGTCAACAAACTTCAGAACTTTTGAATGCATTTGATGATTCGTCGGTAAGTTGGACAAAATGGCGGTGGTGGAAAGTGCACATATTTGAAGACGTTCCAATCATGACAAACCTGGAATAGCTGCATACGGGGCAGTGGCCTGCGACTGACCACAATACCCTGGTTGTAGCTTGCTGTCCGACATGCCGTCATGTTGTCGTTGATGAGTTGGATGTTTTTGCCATGATTCCAGTGAAACTCCATGCAGACAAGTTCTAATGATGTGCATTCTGCATCCAACTGGAAGGGAATAAAATCATCAAAGCTATAATTATACTATAGGGTTGATGACCTGCCCTGAGATGTATATGATGTCACAATTACAAGGCATGTTTGGTTCCTATAACGTTAACACTGAATGCACAACTTCTTTATTATGTTCTTTATGAGGTGGCTAAGGGAACTACCGTAAACTTGCCTTACGACACCATATACACTTAAGGAAAGTAAGCTATTATCATATAAACTTATCAAACTAGCACATGATTGTGACAAGACCTGTAACATTCTAACATAATTATAAAATTTAATCTTTTAATTTTAACACCTTAGCTGTTGTTTCCTGAACTACTGTAAATGCTGAAATGTTCGCATGGTTTTACGTTTGCGTTTTTCGCGGTGAGCTCTTCACCAATGGGACAATCCGTAACGAAGATGCTGCACTGAAGATACAAAATGGAAAGAAATCAAACAAAATGGAACAAAGGGCCTGAATGCTGAAAAACCCAATACAACCGAAAAACAGCACCAAAACAATCCACAAAACAACAGAATACATTCTCTTAACCTTCATTTAACAGGAAAACAACTGAAAGTAATATCTGGACTGACATTTTTTTTCTTTCAATTTTGTAAAAAATGCCATAAAATTGTGTGGAACTGAAAGGCCAATCGCTCTCTACAAAAAGTTTCACATGCATGATGTTTTTGTTAGATTACTCTGGAAATTGCAGGGGTGTTTTTTGTTAAAATCAGATTTCCATGATATTCGGTTTGCAGGTACATTAGACAGAGGTGTACACAATAAAGTGTAAATCATCCATAATTGATTTAGAGAAAGTTTATTGCAGGTTCTTGCTCGGAGGCTAAGGCCACAGCAAGTAATTTTTATGGATGACATCAGCACGCTCATTAATTTTCGCCTGATTTTGAAAAAACCCCAAGAAATTTAATTGTCAACATGCCAAAAATTGGCAAATACGTCGTAAACGTTGACAGTCTAAGGTGTTTCACTGCACCCAGTGTAGTTCCTGCCCATGTTGGTATGACAAGCTGTTTTCTGCATTTGTTCTAGTTAAGCTGTATACATCTTCAAGGACAGTTTAATGTTGACAGTCTGTGTTTCATAGATGAATAATCAGTGTAGTTCCTGCCCATGATGGTATAACAAGCTGTTTTCTGCATTTGTTCTAGCAAGGACATTATATAATGTCCTTGGTTCTAGTTAATTGAGCTGTATACACAAGGTGTTTCATCGCATATGAATACCCAGTGTAGTTGCTTCAGATGTTGGTACAACAATCTCTTTTCTGCATTTGCTATAGTTAGTCTATTGAGATGTATACACATCTACAAGGACATGTTTACTGTTGAATCAAGGTTTTATATAATAATATGAAACCTCATTGGTTGACTACAGGAATAAAAAAACCATTGGTCGTGGTATCATATTTTGTCGCCTCAATTCTTGTTTAACAAGATTTATGATCTCAAAATTTGAAAATATAGGAATCTTGTTTTTTTTTGCCCGCCTTATTTTTGCGTTTCGGCGCCTTCGCGCCGGAACGCAATGTCCTGGCTTTTACCTTGCAGGCAGGCAGGAAGCAGGGCAGGAAGGAAGCTTGGTTCAACACTGTGTCGCACACAATAAGACCTTATATGGCAATACGTTCCCAAATCCTTGTATAGCCGTTGCCTTATATGGCAAGGGAGCACGAAAAGGCAGGCAGGCTACATTTGCATGACACACAGGAGGGCGACCGCATGTAACTGCTACAACTGTTCGGAAATATCATTGCATTGTGGTTTCGGACTTTGATATCCTGAAAAATGACCATATTACATCTATTCCACAAGATTGCAGAAGAAAAAAAATGATTTCGTCAAGAAAACGACCAAAAATCGGCATAAATGATACCATATAGTGAGGTTATAGCATTACGTACAGAGTGCCGGGTTACGTACCGCAGCTTGGCCCATCTGGCAACGCGAAGCACTTCGGGCCCAGAAGATCCGGGTTCGTGTCCGTCCATGGATTTTTTTTTTCTTTTTAGATATTGAATATCAAATATATATATTGATATTATATCAATCTATCAATATCATATTTATGAATATCATTTTTTCATTAATAAATAAAGAAATATTTTATATTTGTTATTTTTAAATATTCATTTAATATATACAAGGCCTTTGTCGTATGAACAGGACTTCATAGATTCCAAACCCGGCATTCGAATTTTTCTGTTCATTGTAATGGAAAATACCGTGCAGCGGCTCCTATGCGCGGTAAGATGATTCTTGCAAAACACTCGCCACTAAACTTCTATCCCCGATGTAAACAGAGGCTCTTGATGTTGTTTGCAAAACAGCGATCCTTTGTTACAGTAGCAAATGCTCCATTGTTCAGTATCGACTTCATTCAGACAACACGGACGTGGAAAGTGGCGCCGCTCGGCACAAAACTATGGGAATTTTCATGAATTTTAGCAAAATTACCCAGGAAAATAAGAAAGAAACGTTGTAAATGCGGAAACCAGAATAATACGGATGAGGTAGCTGTTGATTTGTTTGACATTTGGTAGTCATTTTAGATAGAACCTTAGCTGTTATGAACTTCTATTTCACTTAATTACCATAGTGCTGATGATTCAATGGTGCTTTTTCAAATTTTATGTTTTATTGCGTGCCATGTACATAATTACATTGATAGCTTTTATAATGAGCCTATTGTACATTTTACAAATAAGTACAAGTTGCAGGCCAAGACCAGCTTTTTCAAAAGCACTTAAGTTAAGTGACGTAACTTCAAAATTGCTTTCCCCAATCTGCCTTTCTCTATATTAAAACAGTACTCATTTCCCAAAATGACAATTTTTCTTATAGACTGAACAGCCCTTGAGTGACTTCCTCTGGCAGATTTTACTTCAAGTAAAGGGAAAAGACAATTCACACTCATAAACGTAGCCGAAACGCCAGCTTTTTTTAAAAGCTCTTGTTTTTTTGCTATCTCATTAGTTTTGGAGTCTGCGGAGGATGTCAACCATAAAATTTACTTGCTGTGGCCTAATTGCAAGTACAAGTAACAGGTTACATAGTACATAGATTATACAAATTTTGAAGTCATTTGCATAACTTATGATGAAATGTAAGCATGTAAATTCTGTCAACTGAAAGGACTTTCACAAGTGCGATTTTGGTAGAGAATACCATTATTTAGGATAGATTATGCTAGTTAGTCTTATTTCCATTATCCATGAGACAAGATGAAACAAGAAATTTACAATAAAAGCTCTAAATATTTCATGGAGGAATGAGGTTAGCGAAGTCTTGTTCCTTTTGCTGGTATATAGCTAGAGTGGGTACATACCCCCAGGCGTTTAAGGCCATTTTCAGAACAAAACTGTATATTTTGGCCTCCTGTGCCCTGGAATTACAGCCGAATGACCTGAAATTTGCCATGGGGGTACAATGTACATTGAACAGATATTTAAAGAACCTCTTTAGCACTTTTGGCATACCTGTGCACCACTTCCAAATATGATCTTTTTTGTGGGTATTTTGGGGAGATGACTTGCTACATTCCTCATATGACCATACATGGTGTTGACCATATAGAAGAAGAAAAACTTTATTGCGTGACAATTGTAACGGGTACAATGTATGGCACATTGTAGATACATAACAACTGGCTATTTCCAACATCTAACAAGTTTAAAGGACTGATCTAATACATGAATAACGAATAACTTGCTTGCTTATGTCGAGACCTTCCAGTGGAATAACAGTGGATACAATCAATCTAATAATGTGCATTCCAAAGCTCTGAAACATTATTCAATGTATTATTAATGATGATAGTATTCTGTGTAAGGAATGTAAAACATTGTCTCGTTTTTGCATAGAGGCCTGTAACATAAATATTAGGTAGATATATGAACAGGGCATGATAATATCATATTGAATATTTCTGTCTTGGTATGCGGGAGCATTTTACCGGACTTACATGTACATACAATCGATTGAAACAATTTCTGTCGGTCATTTTCATAGGTTGGACAATCCATTATGAAGTGGAATTCCTTCTCAATATCATTATGACAAGTTGGACATACATTGTAGTCTCTCATTGGCTGGTGTGCTGTAGTGTCGGCCCTTTTTGATTTGTAAAGAGTGCGCACTAATCCTTAGTTTCCTTATGCTATTTCTAGAAGACTTGATTTGAATGGATGAAAGACAGTTTTGGAGACAAAATTGTTCTTTGATTTTGCAGTAAGTGCTTAGTTTGTTTAGCTCTTTTATTTCTTGTTTCCAGTCTCATCAGTCTGTATACTCTCCAAGCAGAGGTTGGTGGGGGAGATCGTCACCGTTTTATCATAAAATAAAAAATTATGCCCCGTTTTTTTGCGGACATAAAAAACGGGGCATATGATAAAACGGTGACGACCTCCCCTGCCAACCTCTGCTTGGAGAGTAATTCTGTATGCAATAGTGGCAGAGACTGCCATTCTCGTATAGGGCTGTTTAGCCATAGTCGATGCTGTAGGGCTGTTGTGAATTAGGATTTCACCATGGTCAATACTGACCATCGGAGGCCATTATATATAGTCTAATTGACTGATTTGGTCACCCAATGAGAGCGGGCCTTTCAAATTACTGGTGAATTTCCAAAATCGAATTGAAATAGTACAAGTCAATTCAAAAGACCGATCTTGTCGAACACCATATCAAACATATAGAACCCCCTGTTCTATTTTGAACACCTCCCTCAAAAATAGCGCTAGCAGCACAGAGATGGCTCATGTAAATCAAGGTACGTACACATGTGTATATCTGTGACAGGTTTTCCACCATACAATGTAATGGCTGCATGTATGCTCAGGACAAAAACTAAAGGGCAGGGAGCTTGTGCCACAATCCAACTACTACAAGTTGACTAGTGAAGAGTTCTGTCTCTTCCGTACTTGTGTGTGAAAATGATTGAAATTGTAAGTGAAAAGGGTAGTAAAAGAAGGGCATTTTAAGTCTTTATTACAAAAGATCATGCAGTTGTACAGCATGCAGCCAACACAATGGGAAACCTGTCACAGATATACGTGCCTTGCTTTACACGTGCATTGGCTGCCTGTCAGCAACAAGACACACCTTCCCACCAACGAGGTAATGCTATGCGGCGCCTCCCGTTTCCGCATTGACTGAAAACATTACGCTCTCACAGCATCTAAATCCACCTCCTCCTCAATAAACTGTACTCAGTTGATGAAGCCTTCAACAAAGAATGCATTGCCTTTTTCTTTGGCCCGCTCTAAAAAAGTTTCAGAGCAAAAAAAGCTCAAGAGATGTCAGTCCCCATTATTGTCAGCCAATCGGGTGCGGCCATTTTGGCCCATTAAGAACTGTTTTTGACGGAGGTATACATATAGCAATAGCTTGTTTCCACTTACACCAAGAGTACATAAAGACTCATCTCCCCAAAAGTGGTTGTGTATACTACCTTTGCACAACTTGAGTTGGTCCCAAAGAACGGTCTGCAGCACAATACAAAATTTTCTGGACTTTCGGATTGCTGAAATTCTTCCGCAGAAGAAATCTTGTGAATGGTCCTGTAAAAATATGGGTGCCTGGAAGATCCAATCCATGCATACTTGCACAGGGTGTCAAATTGGAAAAGATCAATTTCTGACTGCTCTGACTTTGTAATATAGTTTAGTTTTTGGAATGTTCTAATTTTCACAAAGGGGTGATTTTGAAACAGTTTTTGCATGGAAAGGGAAATGGGTGAAATATGCTGTGTTTGCTCGTGCAAATATCACCTTTCTAGTTCGATCTATTTTATTTCCATTTTGTTTTCATTTCGTTCCTTTTCTTTTCCATTTTGGTTCAACTTCATACTTTTGGCACACCCTAAAGTACACCCAGCTTTTTGTTCATATCAACTCGTGGAGAATCACTAAAAATAAGGTTTTCATAAAGGAGAACTATGTAATGTCCTTTCTACTGATACCTTAATGACAATTTCTTCCAGTCACCCATCACAGAGCACTACCTGGTATTGTTGAATTAGTGTATGTCCCACGTACTTATTTGGTCAAACTTTGTGTCAAAACCTGAGGTCGAAGATAAGAAATCACAACACACAAGCATGAACAGCGTCATCTGCTAGTTCATCTGTGTTGATACATAGAAAATGATTCAACGTTAACCTTCTTCAAATACAAAAACTTTGACTCACTAACTTTGAACAGATCTCTGGTCTTCATCAGGATAACTGTGGACCCCGATGTTCCATACATATCAGGGCACACAAATCAAACACAGATGGGGCCAGTACAGACTTCTTACCACCTTTGACTACAGTAGCCTGCGTAGTCCAGTGGTTAGAGATCTTGCCTCTGGAACTAGAAGCCCCGGGTTCGATCCCGGCTGTGTCGCTCACCCGACATGCACGCTACCGTTAAAGATCGCAGTCCTTAGGACGGGACGTTAAGCCGTGGTCCACTGTTCATTGTGCTTGTCGAAAAGAGCTAGGGGAATTTCCCCGGTACAATGAACCTGTAAATACTGTACATAGCGTCTGTCTCCTCTGTCACGACCAGTGGAAGAGTAGCTCATCTGTTCATTGAGTTCATTTGAGCTAAACTGGTTCGAGATTCCTTTCCTTTTCCTTTCACATCACACTTCCTGAAAGTGACGCGTGCTGAGAATTTGGATTCTTAGTTATCCTGAGCAGTATCATCATGAAAGTTCACCTCTGCACAGTCCAACTTTTTGTGTTGAAAAAATTGCTTTCTATATATCAACATCAGTTCACATAAAACCGGGATCTTTTCGATATGAGTTACTTGAAACCAATCTGGCAGAACAATAGACCATCCTTTATTTTCTGTTATTCTGTCAATATCATGGATTACCTTTGCACTAATGCTAGATGTTATATTTTGTCTCTAGTCGTGCTGATACCATAATATTGTAATTTGAAACTACCGTCCGCCATACGCAGA
Source organism: Branchiostoma lanceolatum (assembly GCF_035083965.1). NCBI lineage: Eukaryota > Metazoa > Chordata > Leptocardii > Amphioxiformes > Branchiostomatidae > Branchiostoma > Branchiostoma lanceolatum. Next base: position 19,228,163 of record NC_089731.1, read on the forward strand.
ATGACGGTGCTCTCGGACAGGTGCTGACATTTTTTCGGGAGAGAAGATTCCTCATTAATATCTTGCAAGCCACCATATTCATTACCCAGAATCCTGCTATTCTGCAGACGACAAAGGTTTGTGAGGAACACTTTTTTGTCTGAATGTCATGTGTGATATATATAGTGGACTGAGGGCGATATTTTCCTGAAAGTTTGCTCCTAGCACAAGCAGAAACACATTCATTTAACATAGTGGTATTACCATTTTTACGGCACTCTCTTCAAGACCCCGTTCATACTAAATCGCGCAAATCGCGCAAATCGCGAAATCGCGATAATGTGGCTTAGTATGAACGCTCCAAATCGCATTTGAAATCGCCCGAAATAACTTTCCGCGAAACCACCTCTGGAGGTGGTTTACTCGCGATTTGCCTGCATTCCGACTTGTGAACACTTGTCTTTCCGCTCATTATACGATGTTCATCTACCTCCTAGCTTGTTGGAATATCACGCCGAATTCGGCGGAAATATGTCAGAATCTGGCTGCGATTTTGGCTTATGGAATGACGAAAACGCATGACTGATGACCATCTTCGGGGATGTGGGGATTCAGAAGAAACTCAAGGGATCCCACCGAAACCAGAGCGTGTACGCTGAAATGGCGACTGCCTGAGTTGGCCAAAGAGGCGAAAACATGGAAGTAATGCCGCACTATTAAAGGTAAAAAACCTCAAGATGAAGTACAAGAAGGTCATTGAACACAACAGTAAGAGTGGTGACAATCGAATAACGCGTCCGCCGTTGATCAAGCTGTTGGACGCGATTTTACAACTCGTGCTCGTTCGACCCCTGGTGTGAAGGACTGCGACTCAGGGCGATTTCGCGATTTGCCCGATTTAGTATGAACGGGGTCCAAGTCAAGATAGGCACAATAGCTGCTATATAAAAGCTAATTAGCGGCAAGATATTAATGACGAATCTTCTCTCCCGAAAAAATGTTAGCAGCTGTCCGAGAGCACCGTACATTCTGCATTTAGTTTCAAATTACAATACTATCAGCACGACTAGAGACAAAACATAACATACATATAGCATTAGTGCAAAGGTAATCCATGATATTGACAGAATAACAGGAAAAAAGGATGGTTTATTGTTCTGCCAGATTGGTTTCAATTAAATCGTATAAAAAAAATCCCGGTTTTACGTAAACTAATGTTATAAATAACTGGAACAGCATGATATTCTCAAATAATAATTATAAGTCTTACCTCCAGAGACTCTGTGCTGGTTGAACTGATAGAAGGGGGCCTGTCAGACTCGGTCAGGTCGGAGAAAGATGAGCTGATAACTGTGACCTGCTCCACCCGCCCGTACAGGTCCACCACTGCATACATATCCTGGAGAAAAGGTGACTTCATTTTCCTTTACAGTTTACTTTTCTGTCTGCAAAATCATGCAGATCTGAAGTTCAATAAGGGAAGGACATTGATGATAAGGATATTTATTGCATACATGTATTTCTTCCCAAAAGGAATACTATAAATAAAAGGATAAAGCATGTTCTATACAGAATCCCCCTGTTAATGCTAGTTGAGGTCAGAAGCTGATATTACGCCATGTAATAATCATGACAAATATCTCTATGGCCACATGGTATTTGCAGATTTGAGCTCTCAATATACATAACATATTTTCTTTCAAAGCTGCTTACTAGGTGGAGTAAGGCATGAAAATGAAGCCATGACCTCCTAAATTTACTTCACATTGGCAAAGCTATGGTGCTATGGTGCCATTTCGGTTGAGCAAGGCTTCCATAGCCACAGGACAGTGCCTCTGTCTGGGCAACTCAGTTGTGAACGAGGGCTTTTTCTTTTCATGAAGGTGTGCGGCCTGACCAGCGTTAACCCCCTGGACAGAGCTGCATGGAAGAGGGGTGTGACGACTAGCCGGCTGCTGCCCACCCCTGTGTCAGGGACCCCGGCAGCAGTTTAATCAAAATACCGGATACTACTAGAAGGCCATGCATCATGGTTTTGATGGCATTCCAAAAATTTCTACAGCAGTGAGGAATAATGTCACTGTTAAGGAGTCATAATGCTGCCATTGCTCCCAGGACCATAGCAAAGGACCCATGTTTTGCCCTGCATGATTAGTCTGTTGAAAACTCTTCCTGGTTCTCAGGGCACATGGCCAGAAGAGCCTGTGATCACATGTGCCTTTCTTTCCTGCTTTTGCAAAGTGTGAGCAACAGGGGACTCCATGGTGCAAAACCATTATCTCCACAGAACCAACACTGATCTTGACGCCGTAGGTTATGTGATGGTCCTTGCTGTATGATGCCTTGAACATCAATGGCGGGCTATAGCTGGGGTGCAGAGCTATTTCCATTGATGTCCGACCACACTTAAACTGATGATGCCAGTGCTTCACAACACCACACATGTACAATGGTGCATGTGCAATCTTCCCCAAAAGTCACTTTCATCTCATAAAATCCCTTTTTGCATCTTTTGCATTCAACGGGCCCCATTATCACACCTTACTCAGCAGCCTCCTTACTTGTAGCTGTTAAAGACAAAGTGTTTCTTCTTTTGTGTTAGTCCTAAATCTTTTTTCATCATCATCTATCGACCCCCAGGGGTGACGGGGCAAGTCCATGCACAACCGCCGACCACTCCATCCTGTCTGCCATGGCCGCACTCAGGTCCTCCATATGAATTCCGGTGTCTCTGGACAGAGCCCTCAGGAAGGTCAGCTTCCTGAAGTGTGTTTTTCCCCGGGGCCTCCACAGAATGAGTGAGGAGATAATCTCCTCACTTGCCCGAAGGCAGTGACCAGCAAAATGGACCCTTCTCTGTCTACGTCTGTGTGACACCCGGGGGAAAGAACCGTAAATGGTCTGAAGAGTTGGGTGATGTTTCCAACTCAAGTTCTGTGCTTTGCGTAGAAGTGAAGTATAAGTTCCATCTAGTTTCTTCTCCAAGCGAGTAGCCAAAGTCCAGGTTTCAGCACTGTACAGCAAAATTGGCTCAACTACAGTACGGAAGACTTGTATCTTAAGATTGTTGCTTATACTAGAACTCCAGATCTTATCCAGTTTATTACATGCATTCCATGCTAAGGCTTTCCTTATGGTGAAATCTTTTTCAGAGTTTACAACGTAGGATCCGAGGTATTTGAAATCCTCTACATGTTTTATACAGATTCCAGAGAGAGATTTGAGTTCTACTGGTGCAGGGACAGTATTCTTGTGCTTATAAACTCAGTCTTTGCTTCATTATAATGAAGACCCACTTGGGTCGCTAATCTTTTTTAATTAGATCATTTTGTTGTGTGCTACAGCGGCTATCTAACTGGACTGCATCAAATGGCGAAAAGAAATTGCGAAAGGTTTTCGCAAAGTAGCGCAAACCAGCATGGATTTGTCACCTGAAGTTGCCAATTTTTCAAAATGTCAAAAACTTTGCAATTGGCAAAATGGCGCAAATGGATGCATTCACTGCAAATCACAATCATGTTTTACACTTTACAGTGTGATTGCAAAGGAAAATTGGCAAAAATTTCCAAAGTTTAATATGCAGTTTCCTAGAAGTGTGATTTGGTGCAGTACAGTGAAATACCAATTGTGAGTATGGTATCATCACTGACAGAGGCAATTTCTACTAAATTGTAATCAGCGCTTAAAACAAGCCATAAAATGATCATGAGAAACAGTTCTTATGGGGCTGTGTTTAGATCATTCTTTTAAATTTTTTTGCTGAGAGGGGAGTTTCATGGTAGCAACATTAATTTAACATCTTCCCATAACCCTCTGCATCATGAAACCAGGTGTCAGCAGCCCTCATGCTGCCTCATTTTGTATTGCATCACAGACTTTCACATTTGCACACATATTGGGACATTTTAAGTTGGCATACTGTTGACACTATGGAGGAGAATGGGCGAGATGTCAACTCACCTTCCCAAACCAGTTAAAATGTGCCCATCATACAGGTTATCTAGGTGATTGGTGTGAGATACAGCTAAAATTGCTCAAATTGTGGTAAAAGCATGAAACTTGTATACGATGTATCCTGAGTATGTAATTAACATTTTCAAGGGTGGAGCCAATTCGAAAGCACAAAAAAGTTGCCCAGCAACAGTTGCCATGTAACAGCAGGTTTCTAATGGCTCCACCCCTAGAATTGTTTCCAGTACATTTATGCCAACTTTCATGGCTTTACCATAAGTTGAACAATTTTTGCACCAATTGCCTAGACTAAGGGGCTTCTTGAAACATACAGGTTTTAATAAGTAATTCCACCAGCAAAGTTAACATAGTTTACCTTTGGAACACTGTTGGCAGCTACACCCATGTCCTCTCCATTGATGACTATGTGCATGGTGCCATCTGTACATCTCTTCACACCAACCCTGCCTCCCACCTAAGAAAGGTTTTAACACAGAATAGAAGAGTATGGCGAGACAGACCTTTTTCAATAAATAATTGCGAGGTCAAATAACTTATTATACTTAATACCTAGTTTCATGCAGTGAAGATCTGTCTAAAAAAGGACACAATGTGCGGGGGGCAAGGGAAAATCTTTGAGCCTCCAAGAAATGGTTACAGAAGCATTTAGAAATATTATCTTGTTGCATTTTTCAACAATCAACACACTTTACACACTTCTTAATTCCACTGGTGCTGAAGTGCCTGCATTCTGCTTTAGTAGGTGTCAACAATGTCAATGATGTCATCATCTGTACATGTGTTGTAGTGTCGTACTGCCATGAGATTTTTATCTCCCATGAAAAATGGAGATATAGTTTTGAGTGTGTGTGTGTGTGTGTGTGTGTGTGTGTTTGTGTGTGCGTGCATGCTTGTGTGTGTGTCCGGATGCTTGTAGTCGGCAGAACCCAAGAACGTCTGGATGGATTGTAATCATATTTGGTATGTGGGTAGGTGTTGGGAGAACAAAGGTCAAGATCGATTTTGGGCCCCCTGGTATGTGAACTCGGTACTGCAGCAGAACTTCCACCCCCAAGGAGAACTGTCCTGTTGGACCAAGACCCTTTTCATGGGCAATCCTCTTCTGCTTGTTGTTGCACAGATGTTTGAGCAGGTTGCTGAAGTATTGTCTGGTGATGGTAATGCTCTTTCAGAGATAACCCTCCATCAAAACTCCTTGAATGTGTATCATTGAAAATGGTGGGTGCGTGGTGATGAAGGGTGCTTCCACTGTTTAAAATGGTCTTCTGTTTCAGGTTGGTAGACAAGGACCCATGTCTCCTCCATGGTTACAAATATGCATGGATGCCAAACTGTTGTCTAATGTAGCATTAATGCCGCACTACGCGCTCCTTAGTGGAGCACATTGGGCATAATGCTGGATTCCCTCTGCTCCCTTTGGAACAGAGCATCAATACTAGCATACACCCCTGTCCATTAATCATCATTTATCACCCAGTCTTCTTGGCCTGAAGGGGAAGTGGAAACCCTTCCCCTGGCTGGTGCCAGTGCGGGTGGTCACACCAAATTAACCCTCCACCCCCTTACTACAGTCCACCCTTGTCAAAAACCCCAGTTGTTGCAGGGTGCTAATGTATAGGTCAAGCATGACTAAAGGCTGTGGCAGAAAGCACTAATACTGGAAAGATGCCAACTAATTGGTTCAAGCCTTGGTCCAAGGTATGGCTGCTAGGACATTGAGGGACTGGTATTTGGACAGCCATAATCACCATGAAATTACCATGGCAAAATGCACTAACCAAGCATTAGTGCTGCATATGTATTTCTGGCATTAATGCTACATTAGACAACAGTTTGGCAATAATCCCTCGGATCAGGTTAAAGTTCTGAATTGTTGGACAACATGTTGTAATGTCATGCTTCTTCTTCGGTTAAAAAGATGTGGAAGCCAGCGTGAAAACATATTTTTTCAAACCAAGCTCATTCAGCAGAATGTCATTGCCTCCTTCCAAGGACTGCTCATTCCAAGGAGATACCTAACATGCTTGGTGTCTGGTGCAATGACACTTGCCGATCCTCCACGTCTAGCTTAACAAGGACAAGGTCAATGCAGTGAGGTCATTGTTGATGGTCAATCCCAGGCCTCAGGACGTCTTCAACACCTTCCTTGTCACACTTGATTTCATAGATCCAATGCTTGAACATGGCATTTGATGGACATCTTTCCCTTATGTATGAGGCTCAGGAATTTTAGTTGTCCCTAACTGTGTATATAGAGCCTGGTGGTTCCAAGGCAAATTTCAAAATATATTTTGTCCCTAAAAGTTTAAATTGTAAAAGAACTGATCTCACAATTTGAAAATTTTGGGGTTAAACTTTGAGAACCATGGGTTTGTGAGCTACAACATGAAAATGCATTATTTATAATACAAATGTATGACAGAATTTACTAGTCCGACCACTTTTTTTGCTGAATTTCCTAAATGTGGCATAAGGCTGTGGATTTACCTTCTTCTAGCACTAGTGACATGATACAGTAATGCAAAATACATACCTCTAATCTGTCCAGGGTTGGAGCATAGTTCTCTTTCAACATCAGGCCATTTCTTTTGATACTTGAACCAGACATGACCCATGTAACTTTGGACCGAAGGTCAATAGCAGAAGGTGGCAAGTTTGCAGTTGGAGTCACCTCGTATGGTGTAAGCATGCTGAGTCCAATCTGTAAGGACCCAGACCATCGGGAAGATGTCTGCTCTATTCTGATCTACAGAGATAAAGCAGAACAAAATCAACAATAAAAAGGGAGTGCAAAACTTTTTATTCCCCTCAACATTTTGAACACTGTCTGTATCTGAATGTACATTTTTGTATGTATCTGCATAGCTGGAACTGTGGAGACCTTAAGGTCTCATTCATGAGTTTTTTTGCCCCATAGGCTTACATGTATAATACATGTTTTACATGGGTGCATTAGGAAATGCACCAAGGTCATTCAGTGTATGTTGAGCACATTTACCCTAGATCATGTGAAAAAATTGCAACTACCAGTAGGCATTCAATTCCTTTTCATGGCAATTACAAACAGCACTTAGCTACATGTACACCCCCCAAAAAGGCACTTTCCATGCAGCTGTAAGCGCACGACCGCATCACCCAACATGCCGGGCTGTGCGCGTCTGACCTCCAGGCTGCCGAACTCTACCTGCTAGTTTCTTCAATTACAAACAAGCTTTCATCAGTTTGACGCTTGAGATCAGCTGGGCTAGTTAAAAGCCAGGGAATTAACCACCGATAATAATCGGAGTAATACATGAATGAGACCATAAAATCCATGTAGAGACCATGCATGTACCCGTAAAGACCATAAAATCTTTTTATGGGTAAATAAGTGAGTGTATAATATTACACAGAAATATTCTTTTACATTTCAATTGCTAATACTGCCAGAAGTAACGGTGAGGCAAATTATTTATAATTCTGTGTTGTACTTCGCAATCAAAATATCTTACACAAAGTATTCAAGTTTTTCGATGCCACTGTGGTTTTGAATGACAGAAAAAGACACACAAAATCACATCAAACAAAGAATCATTTACCTCAAACAACTCATCACTTCTGAGAGGCTTTGAGCTGAGCATCAGCCCATGGTTGAAGTTTCGTATTCTAGTGGCTGTACAGCTGTTGTTTTTGAGAACAACATTCTTCCCCACATTCTGGTGGAACCTATGGATGGCTCCTGGAACTGGAATACACAGTAGAAGCCACTTAATTGACCTCGGAGTAATGCACTTAACGCATTTAATTGCACCAAATCCCAAACTGGTTCCCATTCACTGCATTGTTAGTGACTCCGCATGTCTGCACGTCGCATTGTCATCAATGCCGAATAACTGCATCAAAATTTTTCAAAAATCCTCGACAAGTTAACTGAAAAGGTGTGTTAAAAATCTGCAAACACGGTACAAATGAGCTGATACCTGCCGGTGTAAAGGCGCAATACCGCCAGTATGTTTAAAACTGTTTTGAGTAAAAAAAGAAGGCAGTCTCCATTGACAGTCACGTTGATAGGAATCGTATGGGAGGTCCCGGGCGGGTCACGGGGCGTATCGGCACCATTAAGAGACGCACGGATACCAAAGGCAGCATTACACTTTGGCAGACAGCATGCTGTACTCAATAAAGATTGGTCTCTACTTGTAAACTGTCTTTTTACTGACTGTGAATGCATTTGATTTCACGTTAAGGATGACATGGAGTGTTGTCGGTGGTTTTAGGTTCGCGGCAGCATTATTGTCACTGACTGCTGCAATAATAAAAGACCGGCGTCTTTACGTCACATTCAGTCGGAAACCGCACAGCGACTCGGCAAGGGCTACAGACGGGTAGGCAGACATAGCAGTCGCTTTTGGTGATGTGGTGCTGACGTGATCATCTGTCACATTCTTTTATGGCAGAGCTGAATCCGCGTCGTAGAAACTTCCTGCATTCACCGGAAGGAGGTATAGGCGGGTTTGGCTCTGCTTTAAGGAGAATGATCTGTCATTGATCTACATGTAAGTCATCTGCTATCGACGCCATTTTGTTCCTTATTTGGGCATTTCGACGACAGAGTTTTTCAGTGTAATTCGTGGAAACAAGTTGTAAATAAGAAGGTAACAAGTTTATCTCTGCCAAACATACCGCTATCTTCACTTAAAATTGTCAGACCAATGTCACCAATGTCATAATATTTAGAAATACTGTACAACCGGAGTTGTGTTTGTTAGATGTAGATCGTCCTTGTTGTGCTTTTACGCTATCGGCGCCTTTTTATCCGTTGTTTGCGCACTCACCAACACGAGTGTGAAACTTTCAATGTAATTTGTTGACTCAACTTGTAGATAAGGTGTCAAGTTTGTCTTAGTCATACCTAACATCATTTAAACTAAAAAATTGTGAGACCAAAGTCATTATTCTAGACATAACGTTACAGTCGGAGTTGTGTTTTCTTTGCTGTGCAAATCAAGCAAATTAAATTTTTCTCCTTCTAGTGTGTACCTACCCACTGATTTTAACATCTTTATTGGAATTATAACCACATGTACCACAGTCATGTAAGGATATCAGTACATGTTTGTAAACCCTGCAACTGGAACTGTGAACTCAATATTTTGCTGGTTCTATGAGGTATGGTAGCACAAGAACTGAAGATATGTTAGCTACTAAGGGCCTCTTTACACCTACGACATTTTAGAGTCGTGCGATCATCGTCGTGGGTGACGTCGCCGGCGACGGTATTTTTTGGCCGTCTAAAGACGATCAAAACAATCGTGCAACGGCAATAAACGGGAAATCCTCGAAATGTCGTGCGACCACCTCGGACCCAGTCGCACGACGTTCAGCGGTGGGGCCTGTGGCTGTGTTTTTCTCGTCTAAAGAAGAATCGTCGCCGGCGACGGAAGTGGGTGATATGCTAATTAGCCTATAGCGTGCTGTTTCCTGTCCGGGAAGGAAAGTTTCTATCGTTTTCTTTGTAAATATGCATGCAGTTAGCAATGGAAACATATTTTTCTCATCCGAAACCGGTTATTCCGGCGCGACGCCCTGCTACCAGTGGCTACTTCTCTAGTATGCCCCTATTCCTCGATCCCCGGGACATCCCCGGCGGCGGCCACGAACTCGGGTTAAATCCCGTCCGTCTCTGTACCAGCCTCAATCTCTTTCTTTGTTGAGCACCGTTCTCAACGTCTCATCTGCAGGGCAACAGTTGTTGCAAAGTCAGTAAAAGCTTCATCTTTTGACAAAAACAAGCGGTTCCCCCGCCATTTTGAATTTGAGCGCAAGAGTTCACTTTGAGTCACACGCGCACATCAATGGAATTCTGCGCCGCGGGGGTCCCATGATATTTCCTGACCGTGTGTCTAAAGAAAACCGTCGCCTACGACGATGATCGTAGGACCTTATAACATTGTAGGTCTAAAGTGCGCCTAAGGTTAAGTAAGTCTCAACTCTGGGGTGTTATCCAGCCCATGAAGAAAAAAAACATGTTAAGTTTAATCTGCACCTAAGGGAACTCCATAGTGTTTGAATTTCTATTATCCCTTATGTATATTTTTTTCTTCTTCACTGATCTATCAATATGATTTTGTGGGGTCGTGTGGCATAACGGCAGGATTTTCGGCCAAGGGTTCGACGCCACCGATCTTGTGCCCTTGGGAAAAAGGCACTTTACACAACTTTTGACACTCCAGCCAAGTGTAAAATACAGCTATATTATGTGTGTGGGTCACGACACCAGCAATAGCTGCCTGTGTCCCACGTGTATTCCACTGTTGCAATTCCAATAAAATCAAAAAATCAATATGATTTCACATTATCATGCAAATTCAATCCAGATTTCAATCCTGATTTCATTCTATCACGTTACTGTAACATTATGTTAAGGCTGCACCATTGTTTCACTTACATTTGGTAATATGATATAATTATGATTACGTTATCTAATTACTTTGGTTTTGTACCAATTTGTAGTTTGTTTAACATTTTTGTTATCTCTTGTTACTTTGATTGAGTTTGATGAAAATAACTTCTGTTTGGGTTTTTCCCCCCGGGCTCATTGAATATCGCCAGTTGGCGACATGATTTCCCCTGGTTAAATAAAATAAACAGACAAGATCTACAAGCAAAATTGGTATGGCCTACAGTAAAGGTGACATATTTGAAGAGAAATGAATGTCTCACGTGGTGAGGTGAAGTTAAACTGTTGAAGGTCCCCATTGATGAGGCTGTTCTCACTTCCACTGGTGATGGACACCTGGGCACACTGTCCATAAAGGTCTATAACTGCATAGATTCCTACACAATGCAAATTACACAAATTAAACAAATGTAAAGAAGTCATCTATGATATATCTCTACAAAAGTACATGTACATTTCAAAATGTAGATGCTATATATAGAATACATCATGCTATATATGGTGTATTCTGTATCGCTCCAGGTACCAGCCCAGAGCTCAAAATTCATTTTTGGGAATACTATAGCTAGTAGTTGCGCTGGTGCATCCAACCCAAAAATTTTCAAATTGGTGCAAGGTATATGTAGCAGAACACAGTTTCCGGTCTATGGGGATTTTTAAAGTTAAGGACCACAAAGTGACCGACATCAATGCGGATAAAATCAAAGTAGGGTACCCAAGAGAAACATGACAAACAAATAATGAAGTTGAAGATACAATCCACAAAATAACTGGAAAAAAAGGTATTGTTTTTTAACATTTCGATGACCACTTTTAAATGGAGATCATGCGGGGTCATACGGAAACCAGCCAACTCCCCTGGCAGGCAGCTGTAAAGGTCACGCACATTTACCGTTGAATGGGAAAACTTGAAAATCTCATTTGTACGATCTAAACACTACTGTAACAGTACAGCAAAGGTCGTGCCTTTACTGGCTTTCACGTTAAAGTTTTTACATGCGCTTGAAGACTTAGGGCGCACTCTTAACGCTACATCACAGACTTCGGGGGTCGTGAATAAATACTGTGTTCTGTAACCTTAAGTAATGTCAACCAAACCTAATAACAAACCTAATTACTGCTCCTCTTTTGCTTGACATTTTCAATGGAAGTTACATAAGTTTGTTCTACAAACAAAGGCATTTTTTTCCACTTTTGTCATTTCTTCAAGCTTCACACCACATCACTTCTTCTTGTAGTACTAGTACTTGAGTTGAGGGTGTGCAGCCTTCGATTGAAGCCCCAAACAAATTATTTTAACTGGGGTCTGCCCCTTTCAGTTAATTTCCTGGTACCCTTCCCAACAAGGTGGAATCAGCCAAGGTCTAGCAGAAAATTGCGGCATTATGTCTATAGTAATGTTAAAGACTATCCGCCTATGAGCTGCTCCATTTAATATCACAGCAAAACAACTAAGAAAGATGTCATAATAATCCAAGGAGATTGGAGTGCCAAGATAGGTCGGGACGCACAGAATAGCTGGAAGGGCACTTGCGGTCATTCCTGTAACTTAACTACGAATGACAGAGGGCTTCGGCTGCTAGAGTTTGCAGCCGCTAACAGCATGATAGCAGCAAACACGCTTGGTGCTCATAAAAACTCAAGAAGAATGACATGGCACAGTCCAAATGGACACAGCAACCAAATTGACTACATCCTAGTACCTAGACGCTTCCGATCAGGAATAAATGTTGCGCGCACCCGTTCTTTTCCTGGGGCTGATATTGGTAGCGACCATGACTTGGTTATGATGACATTCAGAATGCGTCTAACAACGGTCAGGAAGCAGAAATTCACCAGACTTCGATTTGACTTGGACAAACTTAAAGACCCTGTTATAAAGGAACAGTTCCAAGCTAAAATTGGAGGGAAGTTCGCACCACTGACAATCTTAGGTCGGAACGAAAATGAGAACCTAGAAGAAACCATAGAAAAGTTCAATACAGCTGTAATACAAACTGCCAAGGAGACCCTTGGGAAACACCAGCGCCCCAAGAAACCCTGGGTAACTGCTGAAATCCTTGAACACTGTGACAAAAGACGTGAACTGAAAAAGGAAAAGAGCAACCCAGAAGGAGCTCAGAAGTACAGAGAAGCAAACAACAAAGTCAAAATAGGAATGAAAAAGGCAAAGAAGGCTTGGATAGAGCAAAAATGCACTGAAATCCAAACCAGCCTAAAACATATAACAACACAAAAAAAGCATATGAAGTGGTTAAAGACACAGTAAAGAGCTCAAGACCTAACAACATACAGAATAAAACGGGTAATTGTCTCACAGAAGAAGTAGATATCCTGAACAGATGGACAGAATATTGCGAAGAACTATACAACTATAAACTGAAAGTAGATCCATCAATGTTGGATTGCCCTCAGGCAGACTCTGAGTTAGACTCCCATCCCATATTGAAGGAGGAAGTGGAAAATGCGGTTAAGTCTCTTAAACCTGGTAAGTCCCCCGGTCCTGACAACATACCAGCAGAACTAATACAGGCTGGAGGAGAAGCCATGATCACAGTGCTCACCTCCATTTGCAACACCATTTGGAAAACAGGGGAATGGCCAACCCCATGGACACGCTCCCTGATCATTACGTTGCCAAAAAAGGGGAACCTACAAATGTGTCAGAATTACCGTACCATAAGTTTGATAAGCCACCCCAGCAAAGTTATGCTACGAGTCATTCTAAACAGACTGAAACCAGTAGCCGAGACCATTATTAAGGAGGAACAAGCAGGATTTAGACCTGGCAGAAGCACGACTGAAGAAATATTCAACTTGAGGTTAATATGTGAAAAACACTTACAACATCAGAAAGACCTATACCACATATTCATAGACTTTAAAAAGGCGTTTGATCGTGTGTGGCAAGAGGCACTATGGGCAACCATGAGGAAGTACAACATAAATGAAAACTTGGTCAAGTCGATTGAAAGCCTATACAACAAAGCAACAAGTGCAGTCCTCCTAAATGGCAGTGTTGGGAGATGGTTTCGTACAACAGTTGGTGTGCGCCAGGGCTGTCTTCTCTCCCCGACACTCTTTGATATATTCTTAGAGAGAATTATGGATGAGGCCCTAGAGAACTTTGAAGGCACTGTTACAATAGACCGATCCTGTCGAACACCATATCGAACGAATAGAAGACCGATAGAACCCCCTGTTCTATTTAGCCCACCTCCGTCAAAAACAGCATTGGCGGGGCAGAAATGGCGCGTGTAAAGCAGGGTACGTATATCTGGGACAGGTTTTCCACTGTATTGGTTGAATGCATGCTCAGAACAAAAACGAATTTAAAAAGAAAATAGATCGGGCACTCAAGGGGAGGAAGCTTGAACCACATGCTGACTTACTAGAAACCCCGCTAGCGCAGAGTTTTGTATCTTCAGTTACTGGTGTGTGAAACTGGTTAACTTGAAAGTGAACAGGGAAGTAAAAGGATGCATTTTAATTCTTAGTTACTAAATACCATGCAGCTGTTATGCATGCAGTCAATACAGTGGGAACCCTGTCACAGATATATGAACCCTGTTTTACACGTGCATCGCCTGCTTCTCAGAAACTGGGCGCTGATGCCCACCGACAAGGGAAAGCTATGCGGCGCATACCGCTTTAACATTGACCGAAAACATTACGCTCTCACCGCAACTACACCTACCTCCTCCTTAAACAACTCTACCCGGTGGATACAGCCTTCAACAAAGAAGACATAGCATTCTTATTTGGCCCGCTCTGAAAGGGTTTCAGTGCCACAAAAGCTAAACCGAAGTCAGTGGCATTATTTTCAACCTTGCCGCGGCGGCCATGTTTGGTCCGTCAAACCCTGTTTTTGACGGAGGTGTTCGAAATCGAACAGGGGGCGTGGCTTTGGGATCGGTCTATAGGCAGCAGACAGGTGACAAACTTACGTTTTGCTGATGACATTGACGGGTTAGCTGGGAAAGAGGAAGAGCTGGTAAATTTGACAGACCGTCTTGACAATGCATCCACAGCCTTTGGCATGGAAATCAGCGGCGAAAAGACAAAAACAATGACTAACAATACTCGCGGTCTAAGTGCCACAATCAAACTTGGCAAAACAAGTCTAGAGACAGTGAAGAAGTTTAAATATCTTGGTTCAATCATATCCGATGAAGGATCCCACCCCGAAATCCTAGCAAGGACAGCGCAGACAGTCGCCGCACTAGCTAGACTCAACACCATATGGAAAGATAAGAACATCTGTCTACGTTCCAAAATCAATCTTATGCGCTCCCTAACTCTGTCAATTTATTTGTATGGTTGCGAAACCTGGACACTTACTGCTGACCTACAGAGAAGGATTCTTGCGATGGAAACAAGATGTTACCGAAAGATCCTGGGCATCACACATCGTGACCGTGTTTCGAACGAGGAAATCTACAACAGAGTAGGCCTAGCCGTCGGACAAAATGACAGCCTCTTGGTAATTGTAAAGAAGCTAAGATGGTTTGGTCATGTGGTAAGATCGGCAGGTCTTGTAAATACCATACTACAAGGGACAGTCCCAGGCAGCCGAAAGAGAGGAAGGCAAAGAAAACGTTGGGAGGACAACATTAAAGAGTGGACAGGATTAAGCTTGGCGGCAGCAGTGACAGTGGCAGAGGATAGAGTGAGGTGGAGAAGGATGGAGGACATATTCATGGTGCCCCAACGACCCAAGAAGAGGTCAAGGGATAGGTGAGGTGAGGTGAATGTTAAATGTAGTGTAAAGTTTTCATTATGTCAAGGCACCTTTACCCAACAATTATTTGACTCTCAGAATGCTGGAAATAGCATTTAAAGGAGTCCTAAAGTCCAGAGGGGGGAGTTATTTTCCAATGGATGGTAATTTTAGGAAGTAGAAATTAATATTTTTTACAGTATACGATAAAGTACCCACTATCCCGTGCGCATCCAAAAGTATTCAGTATTCTACCAAATTCCCCAGGTGACCCTCAGCCTATGTGTTTTTTACAATGTGCCTGACAATGCCTTACAAAAGTTAGATTACAAAAAGAATGTCAGGGTGGTTAAGAAAGATCTTCTTGCTATGTGCTCTTGTACATCTTGTTAACAATTGGCTTTCTTATTGTGCTTAACCACCCTCATTTACGCCGAAAATATCCACGTTTAAAAATGTATGTTTACGGATAGGGAATACACTGGTAGGGTCTGCAGGGGTTTAGTGAGTATCATAATTGTTTTAAAAAAAAACACCTTGTGTAATTCACCACAAGGGGAATTCTGTACAAAGTCGGCTGATTATGTATTGATTGATACATAATCTAGTGGAAAATAACACCGCCTTCTGGAGTTTAGGACTCCTTTAAGGGACCATACAGAATTTAGCCATGTCACAAACGAAGCAGTGCGCCGCACAACTAACCAGGTCCCGGTTAGCCAGAAGATCATCAAGCACCAGCTAACCTTCCTTGGTCACACCTCTAGAGCTACACCCACCCAGGAAGTGGTCAAACTGGTCTCCGCAGCTCCAGACCCAACTTGGAGGCGCCCTAGAGGCCGTCCCAGGAGCAGATGGGAGGACCAAGTGTTCAATGTGCTGGACACTCTGGAAGTCAGCAGAGCCGACTGGAGGGCTCTGGCTGAAAACAGAACATCCTGGAGGGAGATGTCTGCAGCCGCCATGCATCTGCCTTGATGCCCGCGGTTGATTGAGGGCCGGTGCGTGGGATGTTGGGTCAGAAAAAATTTCCCTGGCCCTCCCCCCTTGCCGAATTTTTTTTCCTTGGCCCTCCCCCCTTTCTGAAACACTAAAACTGCCCCCCAAACTATTTATATACATTAAAAAATGACACAAAACGGAGAGGGCGGTAGGAAATTTAGTACGGAGGGAGGCGGGGAAAGATAACTTTATTCAATGATTACAATTCGGTGCGAGGCATCGCCCGGGAAAATTTCGAATTCTTGACCGTCTGAGACGCTCTTTCCTTCATTTTGAGGGGCACATTTTACTGGTAGACTATACTTGACATCTTCATTAGTGACAAATAAGAGTTGGCGAAGAAAATTTAGCGCAACAAAACTTTGTTACGCACCTACGAGAATAACTTCGGTCTGCAAAAGTAAAACATTTTCAACATTTGTCCGAATGCGTCCTAGCTGTACTAAACATACTGAAGAATTTAGACACCCTACTTTTAGAAAGACCGCCATAAAGACGTCCTATATTTCTCTCCAATGTTTTCCCTGGTAACTTTCTGCGGTAACATTATTGAATATATGTTCAAATGTCGCTGATTCAGGCATCCCAACAGCCGCTTCGTCGTTATTTTCTATAAAATCTCGCAATTTTACTTTTATAGTTGACATCCCGAGAAATAGCGAGACTCGCATGTTATTGGTCAATTTTCCGTGACGCAACGTAGACGGGCGCTGTTATTGGTTGGATCAAATATCTGACGGCCATTTATTTTTATCTTTACCATTTTTTGCGGGAATAAAGTGCATGTTGTTACTCGGCCGGCTTGAAACTTAAACAATGTATGCACACAATATGGAAAGCCTGCTAGCTTAGGAGTATGTCGGAATTTTTAGGTCTCATTGGCAACTAGAGTTCCACGAACACATTATCTTCGCCAAATAATCAAGACTTACGGTGGAGAGTGATTAATATTTACATCCTTATCACCCCCTGCAAACTTGATCATACACCATACCGTTTGAAAGTTAAGGGGGGGGGATGAGTCCAGTCTAGATAGGGATAAAAATCATTTGGTGGTACAGGACTAGTATATGTGTATAGTGTGCTGATATATGTTATAACTGACACTGGTCATCAAAACAATTGAAAGTTATAATTAAATGGTACAGTCAATATATATGACTAAAATAAATCTTTATTCCATATCATACACATTTTGCAAGACATAGTACATGTCACTTTTCCATACAGTGCTAGGTAATACCTAGCAGTGGTGCAGTTTTATTCACATGTTTTTAGGTGTTTTGTAAGGCTTTCTATTTTGTTCCCTTTCCGTTGTGTCTCCAACCGTGTGTTGGACAAAAATGCCGAAACTGAACACTTTAAAAACCAACCAGACCCACACATCTGCTTGAATTGTACTGATACTGCCCCATTTGTTTATTTATGTACCCCATCTGTTTATTTATACTTCTAGGCAAGGCCTTCTGCTGGCCTGTTTCAGGAACACTGTCACATGTCCCATTATGGAATGTAATGGATTTACAATTATCCTTACTAATTATGCAGATTAGCTTCTGTTTTCTATAATTAGACATCGATTGTGTAAAGCACCATCTGAGCTCTCTACATACAAAACTTCACGACAATCTCTTCACCCCTTCTCAAGTAATACGTGTCCGAATGTCAAAACAAAAACACCGACTGCAGTTCTAAACAAGCCGCTAGGGGGCCCAAACTTACAGAACTTACTTCTTGTGGCATGAACTATGCACCACACAAATATCATGACCATAGCACTTTCAGAAAATATGCCACTAAATTTTGAAGCTCCGCTGCAGTACCTTAGGTACCCGCTAGAAGGCCCATTATCGAACTTGACCTTCCTTTCCGTAAACCCTACCCATCCACTAAATATCATACAGATCCATCAACAGCTCCTTGAGTTATGTTGTCCACAAGACTCCACATACAAATACACATCCACACAAAGCCCGCTGCAGTACCGACGGAAAATGCCAGGAGAACCATTTTTAAACTTGACCTCTGTTTTTACAACATCTACACACCTGCAAAAAATCATGAAGATCCATCAACGTTTCCATCACTTTTTTTGCCTACATACAAACGCACAAATATTAAAAGTCCGCTGCAGTACGTTGAAAAACGCAAGGTGAACCATTTTTGAACTTGGCCTTCCTTAGCACAACCACTACACACCTACCAAAAATCATAAAGATTCATCAAAGGTTTCTTGAGTTATGCTCTTGACATACATACAGACCCACGAAACAGTTGGCTCAACCGAAAACATAATCTACCCCGAGTACTATAGTACTCGGCGAAGATAATAACTGACGGTGAACAGGGGAAAACATCAGAAAAAACGTCAATCCGATGCGACCGATCGGAACTGTAGTGGGGAGGGGGGCGAGACGCCGATTTTTCAACTACACGACCACAATGGTCACTTTCAACCACGGCTCTCTTTTGTTTGGTTTGGATTGTCACCGGCCAACAGCGGGCATTAGAAATCATCTAACCGGCCTCGTCGCAAATTTTCGCTGATTTTCTGGAGATTTTTCAAATTCCAAGGTCTGGCTATCTGTTCACGCCGAATTTTGTCCGTCACTATGACGGAAAAGTTGGAAAAGGCAGAATTTTTGTCCGTCATGAGCGGCAAAATTCCGTCAAATGATGGAATGATGTACGGTGGCTACAACACGGACTGTCATTTTACCCCCTAAAACACTATTTGCTGCATTTCTAGGGGCAAAGTTTGCAGGTACATGTATTTGGGGGACGACGCCCTCCCGACATATTTTTCGCCGACGATTCTTGGTGAGTCGGCAGGCATGCTTCCCGCGGCTTGGGAAATTTTTTAAATCTTCACCGACTGAAACGCTTTTTCCTGCATTTTAAGGGGAAAATCTTGCTGGTAGACTTATGCTAAGATATTGCTAACTCTGAGAAAAAATTTCCTTGGCCCTCCCCACAAGCCAATTTTTTTTTCCTTGGCCCGCCCCCAGGCATCTTTTTTTTTCCCTGGCCCTCCCCCCATACGCACCGGCCCTCCCCCCCTGCTAAATTTCGTACAGTCCCTACATGTAAGAGGGTTCAAAATATCAACAAGATTGGCAACATAAAAAGATGTTGCCATGGCGACAGTGGTCTCTGTTAATGTTTTTGTTTTTAGCCCACATGCAAATAAGGACCTCACATAAATCATATCATTTGATCACCTTCTCTACCCAAATAACACAAGTTGTCCAATGTATGAAAATCTTGTTTTCATAAAAAAAGATATCGTACAATTTCCTCATAAATTATGTAAATGATTAAAGTCCTATGATTGAATGCAGCTGATTTATAAACTTTCCTCATTGATTATGCAAATCAGATATGGATTTGCATAATTGGCATATGATTATGTAGATCATCACTTAAGCTGTCTACACACCAAAAATTATGATGATCCGTCTGTCCCTTCTTGCGTTATTCTCTTTCAAAGTTTGAGTCAAAATCAGCTCCTGCAGTTTAAAAAAAAGCCGCTAGGGGTTCTAAATCTACAGAACATATTTTCCTAACAAAGAGCTATCCACCACTAAAAAATCATGACCATACTATAGCATGTTCAGAAGATGAGATTTGAAAAGTGAAAGTTCCCCTGCAGTACCATAGAAAGTCACTAGGGGGCCCAAAATCCAATCATTTCAAGGTCTTCCAGAGACCTACCTTCCTACAAAATATTAAGACAATACATCAAGGCATTCTTGATCGTGATGAGTTATCAGCCCATGGACTTTCACATTCCTGTACAATTCCTAGAATTCTTGCAAACTGCACACAATATACATGTAGTACCAATTTGGCTTGCCCCTGAGGCGTCGCCAAAAAGGCACCAAGCAGATATAAACATACTTTCGGGTACAGATGCCCGGACACATTTACAGATTGAAATACCTGTGGAATCCATAGAATTCCTTGCAAACAGACATAATTACATTGTACAATATGTTAAGAAGTTTGGTCCTGACGCATTGCCAAAAAATGCAATTAAGATTAGAATCTTAAAAAAAGATACAATGAGCCTAACTCATTTTGAATGATGATTTAAGTGCTGACTAGTTTTGTTGAAATGGAGTAAACACATGCATCAATATATGATTTCTTCAAAAATGTCAACTCACTGTAACATATTGGGGACTAAGCAAAATTTGCAATTATTGTCGAACACAATGTATGTTTACAACATTACTGTATTCTCTACGCAGGACACATTGTATGTGTTGGTATTTAGAAACGAGCTGCAGCAACATGAAATCACTGGTAGCTTTTCTTTTGGTAACATACAAATGTACATGACATGTAATGATACTTAACAGTAACCAATGTAAGGTAAAAACCAATGTCTGAGGCATACAGGTGGGCAATACACTATTTGTCTTTTTTGGTACTGCAACATGACACCAAAATTCAACAAGTATTGTACAAAAATCATATCATTCAATACTCAATCATAAAGCTAATTTCAAAAATGGCTGCTAATCTGCACAGAAACAAGAATGATACAAGTCATGACATTGTACATGTCTACTGTTCCAGCAGCAGCACTTCAAACTCAGAGGAAAGTTTCCCTCAAACAAGGAAGCAATGCTGTTACCTGGTGGTACATCCGTGCAAGCAACACCCTGGTCCACACCATTCACAAAGAAGTGCATCTCTCCATTGGATGTTCGCATCATGCCCAAACGTGAACCACCGGTCAGGGTATCCAAGTCGAGCTGGTAACCATTTCTTATTGTACTACCGTCTTGCATTACAGCAGAACCACTGCAAAAGCATGACAGAAGCTGCATGTAGATATGAATTCAGGAAAGGTACCATGTAAGTTAAAGATATTGAAATGTAACAACTTCAGAATCTGATTTAGTTAAGGGTTTGAAACTTGTCATACCTGAGCATCCATGTATCATAGTCAATATCAGTCATGGTGTTCGGGAATTCCAAATCATCTGGTCTGATGGCTGTCAAACCTACAACAACAGAGACATGTTACTTTTCATTTTCAACAAATCTGCACTGATCAGAGACCAAAAACTATGATAGCATGAAGCTACACTTAATCAAGCACCTTGCAGGCTACTATCTATTACTGGACTCACAGGTTCTGCATTGATGTCCGTCATGAAGGACAGACCGTACTAGAAAAACTTGAATGTACAGGGCTCAAAATAGTGGGTGCATGTGCACCTGTGTGCACCCAAAATTGGAGCTGTGCACCTAATTTTTGACTGTGGGTGCATTGATGCACCTAGGTATTTTTGTACTCTATAGGGTAACCGTTCTCTTGTACTGTCACTAGCATACAGAATATTCTTGAAATGTAAGTACTGTATCAGAAAAAGCAATATAACCTTTTGTTGTAATTTATTTGATGTACATGTATTGCTTGTTTGAAATTTGAAATCTGGATATAATTACAGATTGAAGTTCTTATGAGAGGCAGTGGCATCAAACTAATGTTATTTTATGTGGTGCACCCCAAATTTTTCTCTGGACCTAATTTTGTGGGTTGGGTGCACCAGTGCACTTATGGGGTAAGGGGAAAACCCTGTATACTATAGGTACCCGTATCCGTATAGGTACCCGTATAGGTATACCGGAATACCGCATTTGGGGCCCCAACAAGCAAGGAAACACGCTATGACGGCCGCCATATGGGGCACCCAGAACGGCTGTTGTTTTACATGTACACGGTCAGAAAATAGCTGAACAATAATATTTTACAATCTTTTGATTTCTATGAAGGACAGAGTTTTGGAAAATACAGAATTTGCGAAGTTCGTTCGGAGCGCCTGTCAGAACGTGCGAGCACCGATCTCGGCGACCTTTCAACTAAACCCAGGAAAGGTTTGGTAATGAAGGCGTAGATTTTGAACCTTCTCAATTGCACATAACTTCAGTAGGACACAACAATAAACAACACAAGGACGGGAGCCAGGGGGCAGTGAATTTGTGCCTGTCTGCACCTGGCAGATTAGTGCTTCTAATTGAATTGACTATTTCAACCAATCAGGTCGATTCTGATAAATCCGTGGATATTTTGAGATGCGCTCTCTCATTGGCTGACCGAATTAGTCCACCTGGCCAAATGGTCAATACCATATATGGTCATATGAGGAAAATAGCCAAGTATCTGCCCAAAATACCCCCCAAAATTGTATTTTTAAGTGATGTATGCCGAAAGTGCGAATGGGGTTCTTTGAATATTTGTTCAATGTACCCCCATAGCAAATTACAGATCATTTGGATGTAATTCCAGAGCACAGGAGGCCTAAATTTACTGAAAATGGCCAAAAATCCTCAATAAAATCGCCCATACATGTACCTACAGTATGGGCGATACAGATAATTTAGCCAAAATCAAGTCCAAATATCTACAAAATATTTTCTGCACATGAAAGGCACATGTACTGCACTATTTCACCTGAGAGGAGCAAAATTTACCACAAAAGATGGGATATCTATATTGCAATACAGGCTTATATCTGTGGGATGTATCATGTCCAGCCTCGTTTTGGTGCAAGACCCTGACCTGACCCAGGGAAATTCAAATTTGAATTGGCCGCGGAAATTGGAAATAGGTCTATTCCACAGGAATTTCCGTAAGGCCACACCAATTTAATTTCTTGGTTAACAGATTGTTATTTTTAAAAAAACCAGCCTTCTGTTTTCAATGTTTTTTTTTTAAATTTTTTTTTTTTTAAATAAAAATCCGTTAACCAAGAAATTAAATTGGTGTGGCCTAATCTGTCCTGAAAACTCTGTGGGCACCAAAACTTGAGGAGCTCCAAGCAGATCTAAAAAGGCCAGAGAATGCTCCCGGTCTACTAGTGTTCTTTTTCTGCCATTTTTAGATGGGTGGAGTGAGAATTTAGGCCAGGGGTTTAGATATTCGGTTTGCTGGGGCTCCCAGGATCGTTTTGCTTGTTTTCCTGGCTCTGTAGGTTGTGTTTTCGATGAGCTATTGTTGTTTTTCCCGACACTGTACCCCTCCACTTCAAGCGTTCAGTGTAGACTGCCCGCTCCCCCCACCTGACGGGGGCAGACAGCCACGCTCAGACTTTTTCTTTTATTTCTATTTTTTATTCTGTCATTCTTACCACTGCTTTTCAGAGGGGCCCTGCGTACATAAAATAACTGATAATACAAACAGAAATATCAACATATAGAAATGATAATAATGATCATAATGAAAACAATGAAGGTAATGATAACAATAGTAAACAAGAGTCCGTAGGAAACAATTCTCCCTGAAGTATTCAAAGTGACTGTGTACATTGTGGGTGAGGTGTTTGTTAATTTCCTTTGCAAGTGACCTGCTCAGTTTTAAGATAAATGCATGAAATGGATCTTGATGTCAGGTGTGAAATCACAGACAATTACTATCCTGGTTTATTTTGTTGCATTTGGCGATTAATTGTGTAGGGATGGGCTATC
Source organism: Branchiostoma lanceolatum (assembly GCF_035083965.1). Lineage (NCBI taxonomy): Eukaryota > Metazoa > Chordata > Leptocardii > Amphioxiformes > Branchiostomatidae > Branchiostoma > Branchiostoma lanceolatum. Next base: position 19,251,757 of record NC_089731.1, read on the forward strand.
ATACTGGATAATTGTTAATGATGGCCCCAGACTTTAATGGTTTGGTCCATTTTATGTCATCTTTATCATGAAGCACTATTTCTCGATTAGAACCATCAGTCCTATATCATTTTGTGATACTTTAGTACCTATGCAGCAACGGAATTGCGGGTTGCATGTGGAGCCAGGTGTGAAAAGTGCACTTCGATAAGCGGTAATTAAAGAATTAAAAAGTATTGGCCCACACAAATTGCATCTCTGCACAGTCCAAGTAGTGTTTTAGAGTAAGTAAAGAAAAAGTGTTTACTTATCTTTTTCTTTCAATATAGGAGAGGTCAACCTGCTGAAAAGTATGTTTTTACAGCATGGCACAGATAGGATCTAAAAATTCCGGGAAAAGTCACAAATCTAGATCTAGATGGCCCCTTTTGAAGAGTATCAACGAACCATTCAGCCTTACAACTAAGATGTTTCAGAAATTACAAATATGCAGTAAATTCTCTTTCCACAATTTATTGCAGGCATGCCTGATCTATAGCTATCAACCCAATTGCAATAAAGAAGGCTAATTTGTATTATCGTAACATTTCTCGAAGGTCAAAGGTCACCGGACCTAACAATCCCGTGAAGTGACACTGGCTCCGGCCAGCGTGCACTTTTCTGAGAGACACATCTCAACAATCTTTCATCCCCTGCGAAAACTTTTTACATTGTCACAGCTTCCGTATTACAAACTACAAGTGTGGTAAATTTGAAGGTCCAGAGATTTCCCATTCCCACACTGTGCGTAAAAGTGCACCGTCCGTCTCGTGCGCACGAACTAATATGAGAGCTGCGACTGGACACGGCATACTTAATACACAGACAGGAGGTCACTCTGCACATGTTCGCAGCTAAAACTCACAATTTCCGTTGCCGCATTGGTATGTAACTTGGTATATCGTTTGCTAGGTTGCATGTGGTGATGCACGTTGTCTATTTTACAATGTAACAGGGACTATACGATCACAGCAAGTAGGGAATCTTTGTACCCCGTATCTGCCTGAAGTATTGCAGTCAAGCGTAACGGGTTATAACATGGTCGCTATGGCAGGGCAGTGGCCCTTGCCATTAATTATAGGGGTGTAATTACGATATTGCATTGACATTTAAAGTAGTTACCGTGTAACAAAGACATTGTGCATCACCATGCCGAACCAGGCAAACGATATGCCAAGTTACACGCCAATGCGACGACGGGATCGTGAGTTATAGCTGCGAATGCGCAAACAAAAGCACTTCCAATACTCCCAGAAGGAGGTCTTCCTCCTTCCCGGAGTAATAAATGATAACAATCATAGTACAAATCATAATACAAATCATAATACAAGTCAAGACTTATCTATTTATTTACTGAATTTTCAGACAGCTGGGTGGCCCATGACATGTTTTCTCCCTTTTACCAGGAAGGAGATTCTCCTCCTTCCATATCTGGGAGCAGAGCAGGTGTATGGTGTCATCTCCTTCTGTTTTTGTGTCCTTTGTGTTTGTCATGTTTTTTCTACCCACACACCCCGTCGTTAGGAGTGGTATAGCCCACAGACAAAGGGACAGTTGCAACTCCTGCATATCTGTATCTGTATAATATCTCTAGCACGGTTGTTGGAAACCAGGAGAAAACAGGCACTTTATCTTCATGGTAGCAAAATTTCACGGTGTAAGGAAAATGGTCATTTTCACTGAACTTTAACTTCATGGTGGCAGCAAGTGATTGGATGTGTGAAGGAATCATAAATAATAACAACAGGTTTTTTCATGGTGATGATAAGTTCACGGTACAGAGTAGACCATGAAAACAGTGAACATAAAGTTACAGTGAAATAAACAGTTGTTAGGACAATTTTTTAAATGTATTGTGCACGTTTTGGGGCCTTCTCCAGTGCCCACGAACGTGAATACCAACCCTCCCCCAAGACTCGGGGAGGTGGAATCACCCGCCTGATGCAAGGTTGCAAGTGCAGCCTGCCCCTGCCGGGCGAACCCCCAACCTATACAACACCTCCAACAGAACTGCAAACTTGGCACAACATGGACTGACGATGATCTACGAGAGGCCAACCAGACAGTGGATACAGAAGTGGAGCGACAAGATTTGATGATGACTCAAGACCCTGTTTGCACCGTCTGGTATGCAGGCCACCTGTTAGGTGACCTACTTTCATGGTATCCCGTTTCATACGGGTGGGAGCGTGTCAGGGGGTTCTTGAGTTACCGAATCTAGTACATTTTGTATCTTAACTTTGAAAAGGGGTTTTACGCACTGGCTTTTTAGCAAATGCCCACAAACGCCCACTCTGGCGAAGTCCACTCTGCATGAATCTCATTTTTTGGCTCGGAATATGCTCAGTCCATTAATCAATCCTGAGTTTCAAGTCAATCCATCGAAGTTAAACAAAGCAAACTTACGAGAATTCTTACCTGGCTTTTCAGCAAATGCCCAATATATCAGCCAAAATATCAGCCATCGTGCCACGGGCGCTAAATCTACCACCATAGACATGTTCAAGACGTTGCCCTCGAATGTGTATTCAGTTTTCGTGCTGTACAGGCCTGTAAAGTCCCTTTGTTTTTTTACAAAATACACGGTGTGGGGAATTCATGGCCTCAGACGTAAACATTCCAATATGGCGGATTCTGGTCACGTTACTATCCTATACATTCAGAGTGCACCCGGAACAAGGAGGCTAACCTCCTTCCCTGCTTCCCTGCCTTCCTCCAGGGGTTATGTCCCAGATTTCTAGCCACTGTTTGCAGGCCTCTCGCACGGCAATTTTTCAACTTATCGGGGCCAGATTCTTTGGCTGGGGAGACCGTATCTGCTTGGGGCACCATATCTGCTTGGCGGACCATAACCCATGTGGCGGTTACGGTCCCCCAAGCAGTTATGGTCCCCAAGCAGATACCCCCCCAGCCAAAGAACCTGGCCCCGATAAGTTGAAAAATTGCCATGTGGGAGGCCTGCAAAGGAGGCTACCAGATTTCAGACAGTGAAGGACAGAGCAGAAATAGCCTAGAACTGCAGACGCCTTACTGATTTGAAATGCTTTGAAAAAAAATCTCATGGCAGAAGTAAGAGTGCTACGTTGGTACTTTCCTTACATGCAGCAAGAGCAACCCAGACACCTTCGCCATGGCAATAATCTTTAGTTGCCACACTTATTCCAATTGGGAAAATAGGAGGGGTGATTCCAAGAAGCGACAAAGAAAATTGGTCTGACCTACTTACTTTGTTGCAAACAAGATTGAGTCAATTTCAATTCGGGCTCAAACACCTGTTGGATTAAACAAACATTCTCTTCATCATCAACACATCATCTTCATATCTTCAACCAATCACATACCTGCTTCTATAGAGCCTGACCATCTGTCCACCATTTTTTCAATGACCACTTCGAAAAGCTCATTATCCTGTAGTGCTCTGTTGCTCATGATGATGGCATCATTAAATTCTCCCCGTGCATTTGGCCTAGATGCTGTTCTCCCATTGTTTGTTATTGTGGCATTCCTTCCATGTAAATGATGAAATCTGAGCTCTTCAGTGACACAGTTGTTAATGAGAGGGCTCCGTGGGGAAAATATCCGGTTGTGCTCCACATCAGAACTATCTGTATCACTATCCGAGGAGAGTGGAGGGACATCCTCTGAAGTGGTAAATATGAACAGGATTATGACATTGAGTGAGCAGAATTAACTTACATTTTGTATACACTGTCAGAAGGGGTGATACATAAAATATACATGACTTGTATGGTTATTATCATTCTGATAAATATATAATTATCTATAACTAATGTACATGACGATATGTAAGGTTGGATGGGATCGGAAAAATTTAAGATCAGGACGTCTACAGCATCCTTTCCGAGAAAGTGTGAGGCCTTGTACTAGAGGTAGGCTCTGGAATTCGAATTGGCGCAATTCAAGACTCAACTTTCGCCACGTAGAGGCTCGAATTGGCGCAATTCAAGACTCAACTTTTGCCACGTAGAGGCGCAACTCGCTGCGTGCATAGCGCCACCAGGGGGCTAAACTCGAGATCTTGAATTCGTCCACACGGAAGCGGCAACGTGAAGCGTGATACAAAACCTGCACCGACATGGCACGAATAGTGCCACCAGGGCTGGTCAGAACAAGCCGGCAGTCAGGCGCACCTTATTTGCATATAATCAATGCAATCAATGAAACTTTAAACAATATATCACTCAAAAATGTTAACATCATTTGGCAAAGGTATGAGGTTGTGGAACTCTAGTTTTAGTAGTGATTGACTGTATCAATGATTGCCTTTCTTAACTGATTCAGAAAGACATGACATTCTGAAAGATGGCTTCTTGGTAGTTCTTAGTAGCATATACATCTGCATGTACATGTACATGTAATGTATTATACATGTCGTATCCTGGAACTGTGGATTAATCAATTCGGACACTGCTATGTCGCTGACAATGATGACAACCTAAGTAGAATATTGTTGTTGAGATGCTTAGTTACCTGTCATGTCCACAATGGTAGCCTGGGCAGCCTGGCCATACAGATCCACCACAGAAAACAGTCCATCGGGGACATTTTGAGCTGCTACTCCCTGGTCCACCCCATTCACATAGAAATGGAGTGTTCCATCCTGTTTTCTCATCACTCCCACTCTATCATTCACCTGGAGAAAGTAGGGACAGACAACAGTTACATGTAGTAGGCCATGTATATGTATGGTGCAGCACATACAACAACAATGGAATCACATAATAAAGGAACTTAAACTGCACAGGCATGCAGCTTCTAATATGCACCACTAACCAGCTTCCTACCAACATGTAATACATTTCGTATCTCTGCCATGCCAAATACCATTTAACTATGGAAATGGTTACCTACATGTACATGTAACTTGCATAACGAATGGCATAGAAAGCTCATTTCTACATATTGAATGAATGATTTATTTGCACAACAATTGCAACAGTGAAAATGTATGGCAATGTACAGATAACATAATTAACAATCTAGGTGTATTATTCCACATTTCTAATTACTACTTTATCACGGTCCCCCGAAAGTGCGAAATGGAACGAAATGGAACGAAATGGAATGAACTAAAACAACATATGTAACATTATGATGTGAAATACCACTAGATAGCGAAATATAAGTAGGAGACTGGAACAGGAAGCATTTTAAATACAGAAGTGAGTGGTAAATACATAATATTACGTGTTTTATTTATACGTATATGCTACGTACTAGTTATGGACTAAAACCGTATGTAAATAACTGGAAAGTCAGAGTTTGATTCAACCTGTCGGTAGCATGCCCGCAGTTCCGTCGTGCTGGCAACAATGGCGGTTCATTTGTATGCGGGGCTCCATTTGGGAGAGAAGAGTTCTGTCCCGCAACACGCAAACACGCTGTATGAATAATAAAATAACGCTTGCCTCATGCCCTCTTGGTGAATTATGAGATGCAATGTTACCACCAACTGTATAATCTAGTCCTAACTTCGATACTCAGTTCCGTTTGCTTGTTTTCCCATGCTATTTGCAGCAGTTCATTTGCAGATCGTTGGTACACAAGGAAGAGCGGCGGATCTCTTTGCACGCGGCGCCTCCATTTTCAAGGAAGAATCTAGCCACACAAACGCAACAAAAACGTTGTATTTAATATTATCACATAGTTTCAAGAAATAAATCATGTTATATTATGTATTTGCCACTCACTTCTGTATTTAAAATGCTTCCTGTTCTGGTCTTCTCCTTATATGTCGCTATCTACTGGTATTTCATTTCATAATGTAACATATGTTATTTTAGTTCGTTCCATTTCGTTCCATTTCGTTCCATGTCGTTCCATGTCGTTCCATGTCGTTCCATTTAGCACTTTCGGGGGACCCCTTTATCATATCAAATATGGCTTCAGGTCGGAGTTCAAATCTGACCAGTGGTCAGATTCTTATAATTTACATATCATTATGTTCATCTTCATCCAAGTTACCCGCAACTCAAAAATCATAAAAAAATCTATTTATACCTTATTGAATATTGGTTTTAAGATAAAAACAAGCCTGTAGTTCAGGATTAGGAATCAGGATAAACTGGCAGGGAAAGCTGTTCATTTGTAAATATTACCTAAACATGTCCCTTCTTGCATGTTATCAGTGTCATAAAGAGCAGGTGCGACATACATGTTTGAATGTATCAATCTGCAAATTTAAGTGATGTAAAACCACCCGTGCTAAAACAGTATCTGACATAACTCTAGTACGTACCTTTAGTCTGTCTAAGTTATGCCCGTATTCATCTAACACAGTTGTGCCATTGTGCATGATGCCGTTTCCTGTCATCATCCAGGTTCCAGAGCGTACATTTGTCATTGTTGATGGAAACTCTAGTTCGGGTGGCGTGTGAGAAGTCAGACCTATTTCTATTGAACCTGCCCATTTGTCCACCATCTTGTCAATCCGAACTGTGAACATCTCCAATGTGCGCAGAGGTCGCGTAGTAAGAATCACACCATTGTTGAAGTCTTCAAGTGCACTAGTATATAATAAACAACACATCCGTGAATAGTTTCAAGTCACTGAATTAAACAATATCTTTGTACACAACCAATTGTTTCCTTAAACCAATTTTTCGGGGACCGACTCAGGGGCAATTCTGTCTGATTCACTTTTCAATGCAGCAGTTAAAGGTGTCCCAAAAAATGTTGTTAAGTGACAATGCAATGACACTTTAACAATGCAACAATTATCATCAACTTCTTTGGGACCACATTCTTACATTTTTTGTAGAAAAGTTTATTGCAAATTCCTGCCCGTAGGCTAATTGCAAGTACATGTACATGTAACACGGAGTGGACGGACAGACAATAATGAACAGTATAACAAATGTCTACTCTAGTCTTAACTACTGCCACTAAGTTCTAACTTATTGAGTTCGACTTCTTTTTCCGAGACTGTGGAAGACGAATGATCCCACTTTTTCTGTGATATGTGGGTTTTGTGATGTTAAGAGGAGAGTAGTTTTCTTTTCGTCTGAAAACGTGGAGAAATTAGGATGAAATATAGTGGCCTCTTTAAACAGCTCATTTCTTTCGTTGTCGTAGAATGGGCAACTTGACATAAAATGTATTTCGTCTTCCACCTTGTTTGACATACAGTATTTACAAGTTCTTTGGCACACAGGTAAGTTCTTGTACCGCCCTTTCTCAATTTCAAGGGGGTGGGCACTAATTCTAATTTTGCTAATTGCAGAGCGTAAATCGAAGTTATCTAATTCTAAATATTTTTCCATGGTATAAGTTGTTTTGCATGTTTTATAAAACCTTAGCTTGCCAGTATCAATACTCAAATTGTGACAGAAAGTTTGAATATACGTATTGGTAATTCTGGACCTTAACATAGTACATACTGACTTGATATCGCTGGATGAACTGCAAGAATAGAACAGATAGGAGTATCCACTATGGTCTAAAATCTCTTTTACACGCTGTAACAGGGTTTTTCTACGACTAGTTGTAATAGAGTTACGTTGGAACAAGAGAGCGTCAACTTGTAATGGGTGTCTCTCATTATCCATCTGTAACAAGCGCAGCCAATAATGAATCACACGTACAGATATATCTAAGTCTAGAGGGAATCTACCAAGTTCTGCTCTAGAGGCTAAATTACTACAGTTTCTGAAAACCCCAAGTATATTTTTGCAGAATCGTTGTTGCGAAATTTCGATTGGAGAGCTGTCATTTATGGAATCAGTGCCCCAAATTTCGCATCCATACAAAAGAATTGGCTTGATACAAGAATCAAATATTTCTAGTAAACACTTTGGGGAAACAGATGAACGAGTGAGAGATTTCAGGCTGTACATAGCTTTACGTGCTTTGAGTGAAAGTTGTTTTTTGGCCAGGGAGAAACTGCCCGACGATGTAATAGTCAAGCCAAGGTAGCAGTAGGAGGGAACTATGTCCAATGTGTGTTGTCCGAATAGGAATACATGTTTTGTGAGGGACCGGCCAGATTTGTTGAAGATAATAACTTTTGTTTTCTTTAGATTAACTTGGAGTTTCCATTTTGTACAAAAGGCGCTTAATCTATTGATAGCGCATTGCAAACCTTCATCCGATTCGGAAAATATGACAACATCGTCTGCATATAACAAGCACGATACAAATAAATTATGTAGGGATGGTGGTGTACATTCAGTATTGTCGAGCACGTGTACAAGGTCATTTATAAATAAACTAAACAATGTAGGGCTTAAATTGCAGCCCTGTCTAACGCCTTTTTTGGTTACAAACGGTGGCGTTAGACCGGACGAGGTTTTTACACACGTCTGAGGTTTGTTGTACATACATTTGATAAGCTTATAAAAATTCCCCCCTATCCCTGAATTCAGAAGTTTGTAGCGAAGACCTTCTCTCCAAACGGAGTCAAAAGCTTTTTTAAAGTCGACAAAACATGAGTAAAGACGTTTGTTTTCGGAAAGGTATTTGCTTAACAGGGTGTCCATGATTAGTAGGTTGCCAAATCCTTTTCTAAACCCGGCCTGATTTGGAGAGATAAGTTTACGTTCGTCAAGAAACGTGGTTAGGCGTGTGTTTAGTATTGAGGTAAATAACTTTGCAAGACAACTAGTAACTGATATCCCCCTGTAGTTACCCGGATCGTCTTTTGTTCCGCCTTTATGAATAGCAACAATATGGCTGGTGCTCCATTCTTGGGGAAAGTACCCAGAAGATAGCAATAGGTTAAAAAGTTTAGTTAGTGGCTCAATAAGGATATGTGGCGAGCATTTTATCATCTCGTTACGAATAAGGTCATTACCAGATGCTTTTCCGTTTTTAAGGTTAGCGATAGCTTTTATAATTTCATATTTCTTAATTGGCGCATCCAATGAGTTATTTTGTAGGTTTTCTTCTAGTTTTAGAAGCTCCCTTTCTACGTGTTGTTCAAAATTGTTTGGTTGTTTCTCGTGGCTTTTGGTGGAATCCTGGCCATAAAGGTTACTAAAATGGGAATGTAGGTTTTCTCCTGTGATCATTTCATGGTTGCTACCTCTATCTTTAGACTTGTATTCATTTAGTAAGGACCAAAAGGCTGAAGGATTGTCACCTGAGAAAGAGTTGAGTTGGTTAAAGATATTGTTTTTGTAGTCTTTCTTGGTTCTGCGAATTAGTCTAGTGTACTGTTTTTTCTGAGTAAAGTAGGAGCCTCTTATATGAGGGTCTTTGGGATTTTTAGATAGTAATTTACAAAGGTTTTTTAGTTTACGTTTAGCTGAAGCACATGTTTGATTAAACCATTTTTTCTTGTTTAATTGTTTCGGACAACGATGTCTTCCTGCTTTAGTGCAACGTAAGGACAGTGATTTTTTACCGGCTTCTTGCAATGGTGTAACGAATTCGTGAAGGGCAAGTTCTATCGATTCTGGTGTTGGTTCGTATGTTTTACGGATGAAATAATTAATGCTAGATGAAAACGATGCCGAGCTAAGCATATTCATAAATTTTTCCTTGGGGTCGGTGCTCCAGACGAATTTACGATAAGGCTTGGTTCTGAGTTGGGTTTTCTTCTGATCGAATGGTTTTGAGTTACCTTCTAACATTAGAAAAAGTTTACAGTGATCAGAGAATAGGCAAAGTGAATGTACATGAAAGAAGGGAGCTTTGCGAAGAACAATGGCTTCACTCGCCATTACATAGTCTACTGCGCTACAGCCCTTGGGCTGGAAAGAGGTGGGTTTACCGAATAGATCTCCGGGCGTTCTTCCGTTAAGTATTCTTACTCTACTTTTAATACATAGGTCAATTAGGTTTTTCCCGAAAACGTTTTGTTGCCCGCCATCCATATTGTTCCTAGGGAGGGGGTGGTCAAAGTCATAGTTAATAGGGAGAATTTGGGAATCTAAAGGGACGTCGTTTACAATATAATCTGGTAGCGTGCCTACTCGGGCGTTAAAGTCACCGCCTACCAGTATTTCTCCAAGGTCACTAAAATAAGCAATTTCTTCCTCGAGTATATCAAAAATATCATATGTTCTATTATTGTGTATGGTAGATCCTTTTGGGCTAATATATACAGATGCCAAATATGTCTTTATGGTGATTAAATAATTGCCTGTCTATTCTAACCCAAAGTATATCTTCACTTTTACTTTCCAATTTAGTGACTAGACCTTTATACTGCTTTTTGTATATAAACAATATACCACCTGAATTACGTTTAGCTTTCTTTGATTTTGTTTTATAGGTAGTAAAATATAAACAATTAGGAAAAGATAACTCACCGCCGGTATGCCAGGTTTCCAATAACGTAAAGAAGTCGAACCCTTCAATCTCACTAGTGAAGTCTCTATCATCTAATTTACTACCTAAGCCGTGTATGTTCCAAAAACCAAAGGAGATGCCAAAGTTTCTACTGCTACCAGTTAACAATTGTCTCCTTTTCTCATTTGTCTCTTTGTTTTGATGGTTGCTTGGATAACACATTACTTGAAGTTTCGAGATCTGCCGCTGGGTCCAGAATATGTTTCAATCCAGCCTCTGTTGTAGGGAGGGAAAAGTGGCGGTCCAGCCCACATCGGGTTTGCGTTGTACCTGTAGCTGTCCCCGTAGGCTTCCATCACTGACGGCCATTCGCTGTTCCACTGGACGGGAGGAGGATGGAAGGGTCCCATGGCGCGTCGGTCCGGTCCGGGGAAGGGGGGTGGCGTTGGCAGGTACTGTGTCGGCCGTGGCATGGGGTAGTTGGGCCGGTCATATCCTTGTCCGGGAGTTGTCTGTTGTTCGCGGTTAGGAGGGGAAGCGGCACGTGGAATACTAGTACTGCTCCGCCGATCATTGTTGTAACGAACGCGACCTTGATTCCCCACGCGTCGGTGTTGGCCTTGTTTTGTAGGCTGGAGGCCAAGGAGTCCTGTGGCCTGTTTCTTTAGATTGTAGGCCATTACTCTGACGCCATCACCGCTCAGGTGGTATCCGTCACTTGTGAACATCTTCTCGTTGTGATCGCGACCGAGCCATAGCTTTGGGTGGTCCACAAACGTTAGTGTGGTGTTAGCTTCACAGATGTTCTTTAGGTGTTCATTGACGTATAGGATGTCTTCGTTGACTTTAGGACGCAGGTTGGTGTCTCTCCTGGGAGGAACAGCCGATACTACCACATCCGCCAAAGGGAACAACGACTGAGTCGTACTGATCACGGTCTCGAATTCGTTGACTACCGTCTCCTTTGACTTAGACACGACGTCATTAGTTCCAACGTGAAGTACTACCGTGTTTGGGGTTGGCTCCTCCTCAGATAGTTTTTCCAGTGCTGAGATGGTAGTGGTCAGGGTAGGAGCCCAGGTGGGTTTGGGTATGTCGGCTGTTGGGCTCAAGCGATCTGGTTTTAGCTTCTGAGCGTTTGAGTCTCCAAGTACTACTACTCGCTTTGACTTAGAATTGGATTTGGACCTGGGAGAATGAGGGTTGTTGGGCTTCCTGCTGTTTGTCAGGGGCTGTATCAGAGCTTTGGGGTTCGTTTCCAGTTCATCGTCACTGTGACTTGGAGCGGACGGGGTAGCTTGCAGTGGCTCAAACCTGTTAGAGGTAGTGACTGCATACCTCATTAGTGCGGTTTGGTCGGGTGAATCGGGGCTGTTGTTGGTCATAGCATTGTCCAGCATGGTCAGCCTCATGTTAGATACCTTCACCTTTAGAGTGTCGTGACTAGTGTTCACCGCACTTAAGTCGCTCCGAATGGCTGTTGTTTCTGTTCGTAGGGAAGTGACAAGTTCCTCGAGGTGTTTAACCCTGTTGCGGAGTTTGCTATTTTCCTCTTTCAGCTTGTTTAGCTCGGCTTCGTGTTTAACTGGAGAGTTGAGGGACTCCAGTTTCTTGAAGATGATTTCCAGCTGGCCTGAGACGTTACTTCCTAACGTATTCGACTGTACTTTCAGGTGGGCGAGGCTAGTTTCTAGGTCCAACAGGGCGGTTTGAAACGTGTCTACTTGCTGATTGTTTTGTTGTTGATTTTCTTTTAGTGATGAGTTGCTCTGATTTGCATTCTTGTCTGTCGGCGTGCTACACGGCGGAGGTGCGAAATGGCCATGCTTCTGTTTGCATTGTGCTGTGCTGGGTATGGCGCCCGAGGGGGTCTGACAGTTTATGCAAAGGTAGCTTTCGTCGGTATCTCTGAGGATAGATATGGCCTTTTCGTCAAGCTTCGTGCAGTCAAAATGGGTCCAACTTGCACAGTTGTTGCAACCCACGAACTTGTCACCGATCTTCTCCAGCTTGTTGCAGACGGCACATTTCGTATCTAGCGCCTGGTCACTTTCGGAGCCAGGCATGTTGCGCTGAAGATCGTGGGCGAAGTTACAGGGATGTTTCTCTGCCACATCTGATAATACCATAGCTTGTAAAATGTCATAATGTGCGCACAGCCACAGGATGTAGCAGCTGCCTTGTATATGCATCTTGCAAGTGTCGTATATGGTGATGTGTATTGAGCCGAGGCCAGGCTCTCCACCAAGCTGTGAGACGGAGTCTTGGAATACGGCGCTGAACTGCAGACCGTGTGTTTCCCGATCCTTTCCTTTTACACCGTAATAGGACTCACATACTGTTTTCCAAGATGATAAGGTGTTCTCTGGTACGACGATAGTAAGCGAGTTGGAGTTGTGCGTTACATTGAACTTTCCTTTGTCGAGTGGGTTAGCGTTTTCGCTCCGGTGATTCTCCATAAACGACAAGAAAGACGCGCTCACCTTCGAAAACTGTTCCCCGGTACCGGTGTTCCTTTTGTAATAGGACTTCTTGTCTGCTGGTTTAAGCTTCTTCACATGTTCATGCTCCTTGGCGTTCTTCTGGACGAGGGCGCTGTATGCTCCATATACTTCTTCATAGGTGGCACTTTCCGTCAGTTGGAGCATATCCTGAATTGTCGGTCCTTTGTCCATTGTTGGTCCGTTGTCTGAAGAGAGGGACGCCGTCGCCATCTTGGATGCTTCGGTATCCGTCAAGTTTCGTAGGAGTTTAGGAGCAAAATAAGTTTCCCGGAAAACAAATATGGGAAATCGAGTTCGTAAATAGGAAGATTAAAACTTTAGAAATATCTGGATATAAAAATTCTGACCCAGCGTGACCTCTAAGTGGGAAAAATTACAACATTATCAGGAGCGTCGAAGTAGCGCGTCCGAAAGTTGATGGTCACGTGTCGAAAAACCAAGTAGAATAAATATGATAATTGATGCACTGTTATTGTTGCTTGACAACATAATACACTCCTTTATGTGGCATTGTAAAGTTAACACAGCATTAACTATCTCCCCATATACACGAATACGTACTTTACTTTTGGGACCGCATCTGTAAGCAGCGACACCTACAGCTGCAGTGCAATGTGAACAAGTCAGAATTGCCCTAAGGAAGTTGACAGATGGTCACCGAAACGATGGTTGAATAAAACACTTTGTTGTGTACAAAGGGTCTTTTTATTCAACACAACACAACACAACACAACACAACACAAAGACTATGAGAGACATGGTTTATACTGACATTTAAAGACAATACGTGTAAGACAACCTACAAGGACATAATAACAGTCAATAGCAAAGAAAGAACTGCATTCTATCCAGAAAGATGGCTATTACCTGTACATCACTTCTACTAACTGTACTTCTATCTGGTTTATCATCATTAGGCCACACCAATTTAATTTCTTGGTTAACGGATTTTTATTCCCCCCCCCCAAAAAATTAGAACAAAAAATCATGAATTTTTTTTTTTTCTAAAATTTTTTTTGTTGAAAATAAAAATCCGTTAACCAAGAAATTAAATTGGTGTGGCCTTCGGAGACTTTTCTATCTTCCACATGCAGTTGATCATCCTACAGTACACCTCACTGCTGACTATGTAGCAGTACCAGCTGGGATAGATCTATTTCGACATTATGGAAAATATGTGATTTAGTCTAACAATACAGATGCATCATCAGAGGCGGGGGCATGAACTTTGTATGAGGGGGGCGAAATGTTCGATATGAAATATTCACTATGACGAGCGGCGAAGACAATACTACAAAATTTTGAAATCTAGACCCTCTGAAATGCTATTTCCTGCATTCTGAGGGGCAAATTTTGCTGGAAGAGTAAGCCAGACAGCTTGATTTTGGGCGAAGGGTGCACTCCGGCGACATATTTTTTCACCCGAAGCACGACATGCTCCCACAGGAAAATTCAAAATTCTTGACCCATTGAAACGGTTCTTTTACGATTCGGGGCCGACCTGACTCGTTCCCCGAAAGGCAATAGCGCTTCTCCAAACATCCTTTTCCGGGCAATTCAATGTTTCCGATGGAAATGCGCCTTGCCACTGACCGACAGACGCATTTGATATATTCTGCAGAAACGTCATTTTTTGTGAAAATCATCATTTAAAGCAATTTTCATCCCCAAAAACCTCTATTTTGGGGCATTCTTCCAAGGCCGCTGGAAGGAAAATAAGAGTTTTGCTAGGATAATGACTGATATGGCAATAAAGGTCATCATTCCGTCTGTGCAATTAAGAAAAATGAAAAAAATCGGTAGCATACGTTTTCCGCAACCCCCAATGGTGCGAAACCATGCAAAACGCACATAGAACGCACAATTCAGGTAATCAGGCAACAAGGCTGTGTTACCGTCATCGCGCACTAATACCAGGAAGTCTTCGCGGACGACCAAAACTCCGAAACCGTAAAACGCTACGAAGATCACGCTTTCCAGGAAATATAAAAGATTACACACTGATATGGCGATAGCCAAGAAATCTGGAGCCAAAACTACCGAGAAAACCTAGGATTTGCATCTTGTTTTAGGGATTACTTGTAAGGGTGGTCACCAGAAATTCTGAACTGGAACCTTAAGAAGTCTGAGGGGCAAATTTTGCTGGTAAAGAAATCTAAGTTTAATGACATCTCTTTATGTAAAAAAAAATACAGAAGGATTTCTGCTTGAGTTTTGGCGAACGACGCCCTCCCGTCATATAATTTTTCCGCCAGAGCGCGACATAGAAAATTTTTGACGCATTGAAACGCTGTTTCCTGAATTTTTGGGGCCAAATTCTGCTTATAAAGAAAGCTAAGTTTAATGACATCTCTATATGTGAAAAAATATAGACGGGTTTCAGCTTGAGTTTTGGGGTGCGTCGCCCTCGAACCCTTCTGACATATTTTTCGTTGGCGGCAACATTCTCCTCTGGGAAAATTTTGAAATATTGACCTCCTCCTTTTTTCTGAATTTTGAGGGGAAGATTTTGCTGATAGATTTAACAAAAATAGAAGAGTGTCAGCTTGAGCTTTGGGGCGCCACCCCCCCCCCCCCCCGCATCATGCATGTGACACAGTTTTATGTTCTCTTGTTGTAAGAAGGTTATCCACATTATAACACACTGTCAGGAGAAACACAGATATCAAGTAAGTGAGAAGCTGGAGGACAAATGAGATTACAATCACCAAGTAATCACTTGTCTATCAGTTACTACAATGTAGCTGACAATACACAGTCATGTAGCTACCAACACTCTACCACCAACTGAAGCCCTACATTATAGGTCCTCCTGAGTGCCTACATTACATGTACCTCATGGAAGTCACCTGCCCAGAAGGGAATGGGCTGCTCTGAACAGAGGCAGGAGCCCAGTACATTCGACTTACAGATACATGTGCAATTATAACCTACTGAAATGGAGACAGATGAACTTAGCCAAGTATCAATGAAGTCATCCCAACCAAACTATACATGTACAGTCAAACTTGCATCCAACAACCAGTCAAGGGACCAAGGAAATGTGGTTGTTGACTGGAGTTGGCTGTTGGATAAAACTAGGGTCGGTTTGCTGATTTTGTGGGCATAAATGAGGCTGCATAAATACTTTGCACATATAGCACTTATCTGCCTGTTATGCATATAAAATTACAAGACAAGTGAAGAAATATAGTATATACAAGAAAAACAAACTAAACTGTTGTTGTCTACAAGACTACTATGCACTGTCGATTACATTGCCAATAAACGTTAACATAACAAAAGATTTTTCGGGTACATGTACAAAACCTTTGTTGTACTTACAATGAATGTTTACATTGAGATTCCTGTCTCCATTGTTCTACATTTGTTGCTACATTTAAATTCACTTTGTTCTACATTTGTTGCTACATAAACACAAGCTTGCCGTCGTCGACTGTAGATTCTTTTACTGAAATGCTCGCTGGACTGATTGCCGCTGTCAAACTTGAATTTAAAAAACTCAAATTTCTAGTTATTCCTACACAGTAAGTTTCAATAACACTATACCATTACATATCGACATTAAAGGAGCAAAGATACGATGTCGTTGTGTGGTGAGAACTGATAGAAAATCTAAGCCCTAATAGACTGATCCTGACTGTCCATCACAATTAGCGGTTTGACCAATGAGAGCGTGACTGCATGTCCGTCAAATATTTGCATTTCTACGTTTTGACGGAGGTGGGCGGGGCTATGGGATTGGTCTATTTACACTAGGCGCGTGAAACTAAAAGATCGCCATGTAGCTTATTTTTGTGCCGCTTTTGAGCACTTTTGATATGAAATTAGCACGCAAATGTGGTAAACAGTGGCATTAAATGTCAATTTCATGAAGATTACAGCAACTAGAATATTTCCAGTTTTCAAGCCTCATAAAATGCTCTGGGTGCCTTTAATTGAATATCCCCTGAACAATACTATCAATTGTTATAATACCTTCTGGTTAACATAACGACAACCTTTTCTAAACAAATAGGGGTCGGACAAAACTTGCTTGACACAAATTGGGCACATCCCATCTAAGCTTTGGTCGATGATCAATATGCCCGTCAATGCTGGCTAGATTTTTAGGCCAATTATACATACAACAAACCAGAGTTCAAATATCTCACCCCTCCGTGAAATATTTTGAGTTTCTCATACGTCTTGTTTAATTGCAGTTCATTGATTATACAAATTTGGTTTTGACTAATGTACACGTGTCGGAGTCCGCTCCAGCCCACTTCCTGTCAGTCCACAGTGAACGTGACTAGCATATAGCAAATACCGAAAATAATTTCATCAGATTGGTAGAACATAGGATATTTGGAGTTTCTTTTAACACAACCAGGTAATCTCATCTGTTGACGTTTCGGTGTCTGTCAGACACCTTCTTCAGAGCTTCTGACTGGAGTACTGCTTCTCACCGCTTTAAGTAGCCGATATAGGTGGCGCTTTTGCGGCGAGAACGTAATCCCAAACGTGTCCAAAGTAATAGACAGAAAGGACAACAGACGCATTCGTTGGATTAAGGAAGCAGTATGGATCAGGAAGTCATCACCAGTGATGAACCGAGACGAGGGGGGATACAAACTCAGCCACGTTTGGGATTACGTTTTCGCCACAAAAGCGCCACCTATATCGGCTACTTATAGCGTTGAGAAGCAGAAGCTCCGAAGAAGGTGTCTGACAGACACCAAAACATCAGCAGGTGAGATTACCTGGTTGTGTTAAAAAAAACTCCAAATATCATATGGCAAATACATCGTATACTACTGCAACAAGATTGGCAACGTAAAAAGACGTTGCCAAGGCGATGGTGGCCTCTGTTATTGTCTTTTTTTTTACAACTCATAGACCAAATCAGTTGATCGCATCAGTTGATTGTACCATTTCCTCAAAAATTATGTACACGAGGCCCTCATATGCTCTCTTATGCATGATTTATGTCTAATTATGTCCACATTTACCTAACTTCCAAATGCTGCAAGAATGATCGAAATCCACAATTCCATTAACCACAATGGAATAATAGTATTTTGTGATTGATTATGCAAATTAGGTATTCATTTGCATAATTGATATCTATTGATATTCATCTCTTTCTCAGTTACACATGTCATCTTGTTTGAGAGTCCTCTAATGGGATGCAGCGGGTATGTAATAACATTCCTCATTAATCATGTAAATTATTGTCTGATTTGCATGATTAATGTTAGTTAGTTAGTTAAAATCCTCCCACACCATAAGGTGTATAGGGCGGTGCCCATCTCCGTTTCATAGCCCTGGAGTGTGTTTAGCTTCCATACTGTTTCAGAAGTATGTACCATTTCTATAAAGTCTTTGGTACATTGTATGACTCAATGCGCCTCTTGTCCAGAGGTGTCCTACCCGGGGCTTGAATCCGGGCCATCTGGTCCAAGTAATTTGAACCAGATGTGGCTAGTAACAGAAGCGCAGACCACTACACCACAGGGACACCCCTGTAAATAAATGTATGATTATGTAAATTATCACTTAAACTACCTACATGTATAGACCAAAAATCATGACGATCCATCAACCCCTTCTAGTATTGGTAGAGCTATTCTCTTTCAAAGTTTGAAACAAAATCAGCTCCTGCAGTTCAAAAAAGCTGCTAGTGGGCCCAAACCCACACAACATAGTTTATTCTCCTTCCCAATAGCTATCTGCCACTAGAAAATCATGACCACAGCTTGTTAATAACACGAGATATCAAAACCGGTTTCAATGCCGTACCATCGAAAGTCGCTAGGGGATCCCAAATCATTCTGAGGTCTTACAAAGATATTACCCACCTACCAAATATGAAGACAATTCATCCAGACATTCTTGAGTTATTATCCTGTGGACTGAAATTCCTTCAATTCCTTCAACTTGGGGTTGTGTGGCGTAATGGCAGGATTTTCGACTTAGAACCCAGGGGTCCCGGGTTCGAATCCCCTGGCGCCACCGATCTTGTGGCCCTGGGAAAATAGCACTTAACACGATTTTCCCCACTCCACCCAAGTGTAAAAAACGGGTACATTATGTGTGTGGGTCACGACATCAGCAATAGCTGCCTGTGTCCCACGTGTATTGCACTGTTGCAATTCCAATAAAATCAACAACAAAAAATCCTAGAACTCTTGCAGACTGCACACAATATTATACCATTAGGCTTGCCCCTGAAGCATGACATACATGATAGTCATGATGCCATTCAGGCTTCTCTGTTTAAATGGGCACAGCAGTGACATAAACTGGTTCCGTTCATTTCATTGAATGCACAATCATATACATGTACATGTATCTTCAAATTCTCTTTTCACCATGTAGACTGCTGATCCCTATGATTGCTACAATGAGTTAGTAAAGTAATAATTGCAATGTACATTAAGTAAAATACATCACACAATGTCCTACTTACTTGGGTCTCAAGGCAGTCCTGCCTCCATTAATTACAGCAGCATGTGAGCCACATTTTGGGTGAAATAGAATCTTCTCGGACTCCTCCATACCACTACAAGGTACTGAATGAATGGTATATTATCAGAAAACTGTATGCATGTATCACAGACTCACACTGAATTGCATACAATGTACTGCAGTAACTTCAGTTTGCATCACATTATTTGTAGACCAAATAACTAGAAAGTGTGGTGTACATAGCATATAAATCGTGGGAATATCTCATAAAGAATATTTAATTTGGTGATTCTACATAATAGACTTAGTCTAAGTCTTATACTCTGTCTATCACCTACCCAGGTGGTACTACATTTGTAGCTGTTGTGTAGGCAAGAGGTGATTTACATAATATTCTTTTCAATTACATCAGCATTTGCCTTAATCAAAGACACTCTTCATCCAAAACATGCTTTTCACAGACAACCTTGGGTTGCCAGTACCAAACGTTACAAGCATGTAGCAAAGATGTGAATGGTGAAAACTGATTTAGGTTTGTAAAATTCATCCCAATTCTGGACATGACTGAACAAATAAACTGAAACATTTAACACACTGAAGGAAGAAATGGTGGTTTCACTGCTAAAGCCCCAGTTACACATAGCCATACATGGCTCTCAAATACTAGACAACCAAGGTTGGTGGTAGGTTGGGAGCAGTCTGACAAGTTTTAGATTAAGAGTCAAATTTGACTCCCAAACATGCCCTGACTTACTCCCAACCACCAGCCAACCCACTCCAGTGCAGTCGACAACCAGCAGATTGTGCCAAACACCAGCCGACCTAGCTGCCAAACCACTCCCAACCATGGTTGGGGGAAGGTAGGGAGGCCATGTTCAGCTATGTGAAAATGGGGCTTTAATCAACATCTTAATAACTTAATTAGATGTACCATCAAAACAACAAACCTGATTCATTGTCAAATCCAGCTGAAATGGTTTGCAGTATGCGATTGGCTCTTCTGTCGATCCTATCAGATAGAGGCATGTGGTGAGGAGACTCTGGATCTACCAGCGTGACCTTGACTGTCATGCCATACAAGTCTACAACACCGTACACGGAACAAGGGGTGCGCTGTGCAGCCAGGCCTTGGTCAAGTCCATTCACATAAAAGTGAAGATTACCATTTGATTTTCGCATCAGTCCAACCACATCTCCTTCCTGTCATGACAAAAAATAAATTTAAAAGTCACCTAAATCATAGTCCAAACAGAATAAAAGACAATCGTAATAAATCATGTCTGAAAAAATTTGGCCCAGACTTATGTCACCTGACTTTGAACTACCTCCTTCTGTACAAATTTGATAAGACTACAGTGAGGAGCAGGTTATCTTGATAAAACATTTTGTGCGACAAGTCGACTGCAATACCAGAAAAACATTCTTGATTCTTCTAAATTACTGTATAAGCCAGCCTTCTTCATTCAATTTTTTCATCTAACCACAAATTGTTTTTGCCTGCTCTTTTTCCTCTCGGAAAATACATAGCATACAAGCATGATGATGGAAAAGTTTTCTTATATGAACCTTTCTGTTGATACCGGTATGCAACATGACAGGTTTGCAACCAGAAGAAATAAAGTGGTCATCCTCAACAGAGCTAAAGCGTGATGATTTTGCATCTACTTAGTACTATTAATAATAGTAGTGCAATATAGCTTAGATTGCATCAAGATATACAGTTGCATACAAAATTATTCAACCCCCCTCACATTTGGGAAAATGTTGGCAAAATGTGGAACATTTAATTTACAACTGCAGAACATATGAGTGGTAAACAGATAGTTAAATTCTAAATGCTGCAAGGTTGATTTTGATAAACTGAAATTGAAAATACAATCTAATGCCACAGCAAAAGTTGAAATTTATTTCATAGTCCTTCCAAAATTGCAACTTTCACACGGGTTGCAAAATCATTTCAATCCCCCACAAGGGTCTGTCTTGAGTACTTCTTGCAGCACCCCTAAACTCCAATGACCTGCTGCAGACGGGAACAATGGCCTGTCACAAGCTTCTGGGTTTAAGTCTGGAGACTGTGATAGCCACTCAAGAACCTTCCATGCTCTTTCTCTGACCAAACTTTTGTGGATGTTGATGTGTGGTTGGGGTTATTTTTTTATTGTCTTGCTGGAATGTCCAATGACACCCTGGCTTCAACTTCTTAACGGACTTGGTGACATTCTTGGCCAGAATTTCAGCAGCCACGGTGAGATTCCTGAGAAGACAGGTAGACAAGGACCCTAGTCTTACTGCAAAGGAGCTGAAAAACAATTTGACCGAGGGAGGAACTGATGTTTCAGTTGACACAGTATGCTGCACACTTCATGCTGAAGGGCTCAATGCCAGAACCCAAAGACCCACACCATTGCTGAAGCCACGCCACAAGAAAAGAAGCCTCCACTATGCTACCTGTCAAAGCCACAGATGTTTATGGACACTGTTCTATGGATTGATGAAACAAAACTTGATCTCTTTGGTCCTCTGGGTCATAGGTATGTTTGGCGCAGGAAAAACAAAGTGTATGCGGAGAGGAACACCCTGCCTACCTTGAAGTATTGTTAAACATTGTCGACAAATTAACTAAAAATAGGCAAATGTGGTACAAATGAGCCGATAACTGCCAGACTGGTGTAAAGGTGCAATACCGCCAACATGTTTGAAATTGTTTTAAGGAACAAGCGAAGGCGGTCTCCATTGACAATTTCGTTGATAGCGATTGTATGGTAGGTCACACTGGGCATTGTAGGCACCATAAAGAGACGCACGCTTAATAAGGGCCGTCAAAGGGGGCATTACTCTTTGGCAGTCTAGACAATTTGCTTTACTCAATACCCCGGATCGAATCTGGGAAGGGTATCCTTGTCGGAGCTGCACCGTCTTTCGGAAGAGACGAAAAATGGGGGTCCCGTGTTCGAGGAGGTGCCTCGAGCGCGTTACAACAGCCTCATTACTCATATGGGTAACTACTGGCTGTAATAATACAATCTGGTGGATTATAAAAATTGGTCTCCCCCAATGAATCCACTGCCTCATTTAACAGTGTAAATGCATCTAAGTTCGCGGGGATTTAACTTTGCGGAAGACCTTATGGCCAGCCAGCCAAAACCACACAGCGACTCCGCAAGGGCTACATACAGATATAGCAGTCGCTTCTGGCAGCGCGGTGTTGGGGTTATCATCTGTCACAGAAAGTGTAAAGTTTGTCTTAGTCATACCAACCGTCATCTCAAAATTGTGAGACCAATGTCATTATCTTAGGCATACAGACAGAGTTGTGTATTTCTTTGCTGTGCAATCAAGCATATTTTCTCTTTCTACATGTGCACCTACATTTGTAGTTTACATCTTTATTGAAACTGTAACCACATTCAACTTGTAAGAATATCTGTATATGCATATTATGTGATGCTCGCAACGGGAACTGTGAACTCCTAGGGCAAGCACTGTTACATTAGCTACTAAGGTCAAGTAAGGACTCTGGAGGTTAGCATCACTAGTGATCCAGCCTGTGAAGAAAAAAAAACATATGATAAAGTTTAATCTGTATCTTGTTCACAAATTGCTATTTTTGTACATTTCCTCAAAAATGTGTATCACTAAATAAAGTTAATAATTGCATAATTTTGTCTGTTTTCTTTGTGTCAATGTTTCTGACTTCCTGCCCACCTCTGCCTGTGCATGGCGGTGCGGTCCAGCTGGGCAACTTCGCTTTGTTGCACCATCAGGATAGTTGCACCAAATACGCTGACAAAAGGGATGTGCAGTTAAGTGGATTCATCATCATCATATCGGGCGGCTTGCCTGGACTAAGGCTGCTCTCTCCCTCCAGGCGTCACGGTCTGCCATTAGTTGGTCTAGATCTTCAGACCTCACCCCTACATCCCCAGCAAGTTGGTCTATGTAGGTCCGTCGGGGTCGCCCGACACAGGAGTGCCCGTGAGTTGGTGCCCAGAGCAGGAGTTCGCTTACAAGTTCTTCTTTGTTTCTGTAGCTATGTCCTGCAAACCGTACCCTTCTCTCTCATATGATTGATGATACGGATGGTAATGTCCCATACAGTTCCGCCTTAGTGGGGTGTTGTTTCCAGGATTTATTGAGCACAGCTCGAAGCATGCGGGTGTAAGTTCCGTCAAGCTTGTTCTAAGTGGATAAGTACTAAAATATTCTGGCCAAACATGTAACCAAGTCCATTGAGAAGTTGAAGCTGGGCATCATTGGACCTTCCAGCAAATTAATGACCCTAAGCACACATCAACATCCATAAAGGTTGGTCAGAGAAAGAGCCTTGAGTGGCCATCACAGTCTCCAGACTTAAGCCTCAAGTTAAGAATTTCTGGTGGGATCTGAAGAAAGCTGCTGTGGCACGTAGACCTGAGAAAATTGCTGAGCTGGAGACCGTTGCTCATTGGGAAATGGGCCCAAATTCCCAGAGCGCTGCCAGTCCAGAAGCTTAATTGTGACAGGCCATGTTCCACTCTGCAGCACAGGTCATTGGAGTTTAGGGGTGCTGCAAGAAGTACTCAAGGCAGACCCTTGTGGGGGATTGAATAATTTTGCAACCTGCTTTTTGTGTGAAAGTTGCAATTTTGGATGGACTATGAAATAAATCTCAACTTTTGCTGTGGGTTTTCACCACGCATATGATTTAGTAATGTTCTGCAGTAGTTGAAATGTTCCTCATTTGCCCAAAATTTTCAAAACGCGAGGAGGGCTGAATAATTTTGCATGTAACTGTAACGTTGGGTAACATAAATTCGCCGGGTACTTAAATTCGTGATTTTTCGAAAACGGGGTAATTAGGGATATGTGCTAGATGCAACATCAGTAATACCGCTAGAAATGCAAACTTGACAGACTAACGTATTCAGAACACTGGCTGAAAAGCTTCGATAACCATGCATTAGAAGTTGGCGACGTCAAAAACTCTCTTATTGACAGAGTCTGGGGGCTTCATGGGAGAATCACACTGCACGCTTGTTCGCTGGTTTATAAGACAAGTGTCACATCTCCTGCCTGCTAAACACAATTATTTACAAGACAACTTATTACAATCTCCTTTGCTAACCTGCAACTGGATTCTAAGTGTGATCAATCATCAAAACTCCTCTTTGTTGCTACAACCTACGGCACGTGTATTTTCCCGCCGCCATATCATTACCCAGAATCCTGTCGTCAAGCAGACGAGAAAGGTTTGTGAGGAACACTTTTTTGTCTAAATGTTGCGTGTGATAGTGGACTGAAGACGATATTTTCCTCAAAGTTTGCTCCTAACACAACAAGGAACACATGGACATAGTAGTATAACCATTGCTACGGCATCCAGCTAACTTTCCATGAATAATGTACACGTTGCCATGAGGGTGGGGATCGAGTTTGAGTGACGTTCTACCGACTCAACAAACGGGATGTTACCGAAGGCCTGATGTCTACGGTACGGCCGTTTTTTCGTGTATTTTTTTGACTTGGACACGTCTATACCCATAGCACTCTCCTCAAGCCAAGGTTAAAACGAATAGCTGCTGTATAAAATGTAATTAGCGGTAAGACATTCAAGACGAATCTTCTCTCCCGAATTAATGTTCACACCTGTCTGACAACACCGTCATTGTGCGTGCGGGGGACGGTAGTTTCAAGTTGAAATATTATGGTGTCAGCATGACTAGAGACAAAATCTACCATATATATGATTAGTGCAAAGATAGTACATGATACTGACAGAATAACAGAAAAAAAGGATGGTTTATTGTTCTGCTAGATTGATTTCAGTCAACCATTATTGGAAAAATGGCGAATTTATGTTACCCAACGTTACATGCAAAGACACCTTGAAATGTGACAGGCTAAAAAAACTTATAAGTCAGAACTTACGGTGAGCTCATCCAGGTTGAACTCCCCATATTCCCTAAGTGTGGATCTTCCATTGGTAAGAACCCCTCCTCCGCTCATCATAATGGTTCCTTCCATAGAAATACAACAACTTAATTATTACAAAAGTAAGATTATCAAAACTTAAGAATACAAACTATCGCTAAGCAGCATCAAGCATTTAAATCAGCTGTTTCACATTGTCTTGTGAATTTCATGATGTGTAATAAAGAATTATTGATAGTATCATGATCTTGCCAAGAAAATTTATAAAGATCTACATGACAATTGTACATGTACATGTATATACCGGTAGCCTATAAGGGGTACCTGAAACAAGGAAATGCACACCTTAGGTTGGATTTCAGCTTGTTTTTGTCTTTTACATTGTAACCAAATTATTACTTAGCAAATTTTTTGATAATTACCTTCTTGACAGCAAGAAAATATACAATATATAAGACATCAAACAAAACGTGAAAAAGAAGAAAAAGGAAAACAAAACAAACCATAATCTGTGTCTAACCATGGAAGAGAAGTCAGTCCTATTTTTATGGCTATGCGGCTGGGGTTTGGGCTAGCATTTAGACACAATTTCATTGATCTTAGCTGTTTTGAAGCTCAAGCTACATTTTCTGCAATATCATTGATAGGCTCTTAACATCTCCAAGCCTCACTCAGAATGATGATGTTTGGCCCTGGGACGAGGAAAACCACACCTCCAGCTGCGGTATGCCAATGGACATGAAGTATTGTCCTTCCCACAACCGGCACAAGGTCTGCACTGGGAATACTACTTTCAAGGCAACACCAAGAGTCAGCCTGCATGGAGGATACAGTCAGGAAACCAGAAGGCATTGGCTGGTACACAAACCACAGATGTTCTGCTGCAATACAATAGAAAGCTACTAGGCGGCCTATAATTGAGCTTGTCCTTTGTTCTAAGGACACCTACCCACATAGCAATTTTGTTTTTACACTGGGAATTAGGGTCACTTCCCGACAAAGTTTTGTGGTTAGAGTTGTTTGTACGTTGCAGCTATAACTTCGGTCCCTATGCTGCATTCGTATGTACTTTGGCACGTCGTCTGCTAGCATGCGCGAGATGATGCACATTTTTCTTACACCGTAGCAGTTTTTATAGGCCATGCAATATTTCATAAAGCACCCCTATCTTGAAGTTCATGGAATCGAGGAACAGGTCATTAATACTGTCAGCTGTTGTGGGCCTGCGTTAATTTGGTTTTCTCCAAGTAGATTTATGGTCTCATGCCTGAATTACTCTGCGTGTAGATGCCCAAAGAATCCGGGCTAAAAAAATAACAGGGCCTAGAAAGCGTGTGTTTAGGTGGATCATAAATTGCCTTTTATCGGCCCCACCTGAATTTGAGATGAAAGCTTGTTTATTACTGTCAGGATTGGGTGGGAAAGTTTCGTCATCCGAGCGATAGGTCGGACGTGTACGCATTTTGGCATGAGTGCTGCGGTCAGCCGCTGGCGGCACAACATTGGCCCCATGCGGTTAGTAGTTACTTGCAGTTTAAATTGCAATAAACATCGTTGTCTATGTTACATTTAGGTGAATCTTTTTTTATTGCTTGATGAACACGTGTGCTTCCAACAGAAAGCAAAACATCTTCAGAACAGTTGTTCGTTTTCTAGATTTGCAGTCATAAAGTTGCGTATTATAACATGGATTCCAATGGGATAGCCTAACTGCCGTGTGAGACCTTATGTGTCGTCCTTTGAATAGCTGCTTGAAACCACCAGCTTCCCACACTGCCTGTATCTGAGATAGAGGAATATCGATAGATATCACTTTTGGCGTTGCATAATTGATAAGAAAATAATTCTGTAGTGATGAATGATGGGAATTTCATTCTTGCAGCATTTGGAAGTCAAGTAAAATTGAACATTTATTAGATATAAATCATGCCTCATTTACATAATAAGGCGTCATTTACATAATTTCTGAGCAAATGCTAAAATAGCCTACTTTGCTTGGATCAGACTTTCATACTGGGTGTGTCTTCCTTTTCATGGATTTGTCTGAAATTTGACATGTCGTTAGTTAAAGGCA
This sequence comes from Branchiostoma lanceolatum, assembly GCF_035083965.1. NCBI lineage: Eukaryota > Metazoa > Chordata > Leptocardii > Amphioxiformes > Branchiostomatidae > Branchiostoma > Branchiostoma lanceolatum. The sequence continues at coordinate 19,278,967 of NC_089731.1, forward strand.
TCCAGAGCATTTTATGAGGCTTGAAGCTTGAATAAAAAACCTCAAATTCCTAGTCATTCCTACACATATAGTAAGTTTCAAGAACACTATACCATTACACATCGACATTCAAGGAGCAAAGATACGATGTCGTTTTGTGGTGAGAACTGATCGAAAATCCAAGCTCAAATAGACTGTCAATCGCAATTAGCGGTTCGACCAATGAGAGAGTGACTGCATGTCCGTTAAATCTTTGCATCTTTATGTTTTAATTTTGCATTTCTACGTTTTGACGGAGGTGGGCGGAGCTATGGTATCGGTCTATTTACACTAGGCTTGCGAAACTAAAAGATCACCATGTAGCTTATTTTTGTGCCGCTTTTGAGTACTTTTGATAAGAATTCCGCACGCAAATGTGGTAAACAGTGGCATCAAATGTCAATTTCATGAAGATCACAGCATCTAGAATATTTCCAGTTTAAGCCTCATAGAATGCTCTTGGTGCCTTTGAAGAGGGTATCAAACACCTTACGCCACACCGCAAACACCATAATTACTACACAAAGGATTGTGTCCTACAGACCCTTGAATGTTGTTATTGTTATTGAGTTTACAATTCGCGGGGCTAAATTGCAAGGGTCTGTAATGGCAGCCAGTTTACAGTGCTTAGTGACCTCAAATATTACTGCGACAGTAATTGCCCCAGTTGTCTACATTTTTGCACCAATTACACAGGGAAGGTCCCTAGTAGACTCTTTTTGATAAATGCGGTGAGTTCTTTAACATGCTCTCCTGTGTGGCTCTCCTCACACACAGGACCTCCATCTAATGTCCTATCCAAGGGATGTCCCTTAGACCCCGTTCACACTCATTTTTTTCAATCGCGATTGAAGTATAATCGCGATTGAATCGATCCGATTGCGATTGATTTTTTTAGTGTGAACGCTCCCAATCGCGATTGGAACGATCCAAAACGATCCAATCGCGATTGGATTGTAACTACCTCCGGAGGTAGTTTGATTGGATTAATCGCGATCGGATCCAATCCAATCCTATCAAATTTTGAGTGTGAACACAACTACGATTCATTCCATCGCGATCGGCGGAGATTTCGGCTGGTTCCGGGGGTGGGAGGTCATACATGCGGGTACGTGGGGTCATAGTTCGCATCGCGCGGGAAAACATACCCAATCCGCACGTCAGATCGCTCTTTTACAACAACAACAACTTTTCATCGTCAACAATGCCCAAGAAGAAGAATAAAACTCCGTCAGCAACTTCAGCTGGTGGCAGATGGCGCGATGAGGAGACCAGGGTCCTCATCGCAATCTGGGGGAGAGAGGAGGTGCAGGCCAAACTGGGGAAATGTCACCGAAAGAGGGACATTTACCGCACCAAGTGACAATGTCTAGCGGAAAAATAGACACAAAACAAGGACAACAAGGACAACAACAACATTTACCAGATGATCGCCGATAGCATGCTTCAATCGTGCTTCAATTGCGATCGGATCACGGCGTACTTTAATCCACTTGGCGAAAAGCAGTGTGAACGCAAAAGTTTCTTTGCGTTCAATCGCGATCGGATCGAACAATCGCGATTATACTTCAATCGCGATTGAAAAAAATGAGTGTGAACGGGGTCATACTGAAGCTAGGTACTCATTTTCGTCTGAGTGAAGTGAGGAAAGTCATGTAAAGTGCCTTTCCCAAGGGCACAACATCAGGGCATATCAGTGGTTTCGAAGCCGGACAAAACACCCTACTGATCGCTCCACACGATGCCACGCGATCTACATAGCTTTACAAACTGGACCATGATACATGTACCAAACACCCTCTTGCCGATGGTAAAAACACAGAAAAAAAACAAAAAGTCATCAAACGTATATCCTTGTATTCAAAGATGATTAATGAAAGGGTTCATGTGACTTACCAGATCTCATGTTAGTCATCGTAGCTGGGAACTCCAGAGTGGCAGGGTTGTGAGTTGTAATTCCCATCTCTATGGAACCTGACCACTTGTCCACAAGTCTGTCAATACGGACCTGCCCTCATAGAACATATAAATCATCAAACAGAACTGACCTACAGAATAGACCGATCCCAAAGCCACGCCCCCTGTTCGATTTCGAACACCTCCGTCAAAAACAGGGTTTGACGGACCAAACATGGCCGCCGCGGCTAGTTTGAAAATAATGCCACTGACTTTGGTTTAGCTTTTGTGGCACTGAAACCCTTTCAGAGCGGGCCAAATAAGAATGCTATGTATTCTTTGTTGAAGGCTGTATCCACCGGGCAGAGTTGTTTAAGGAGGGAGTAGATGTAGTTGCGGTGAGAGCGTAATGTTTTCGGTCAATGTTAAAGCGGTATGCGCCGCATAGCTTTCCCTTGTCGGTGGGCATCAGCGCCCAGTTTCTGACAAGCAGCCGATGCACGTGTAAAACAGGGTTCATATATCTGTGACAGGGTTCCCACTGTATTGACTGCATGCAAAACAGCTGCATGGTATTTAGTAACTAAGAATTAAAATGCATCCTTTTACTTCCCTGTTCACTTTCAAGTTAGCCAGTTTCACACACCAGTAACTGAAGAGACGAAACTCTGCGCTAGCGGACTTTGTAGTAGTCAGCATGTGGTACAAGCTTCTTCTCCTTGAGTGCCCGATCTATTTTCTTTTTAAATTCGTTTTTGTTCTGAGCATGCATTCAACCAATACAGTGGAAAACCTGTCCCAGATATACGTACCCTGCTTTACACGTGCCATTTCTGCCCCGCCAACGCTGTTTTTGACGGAGGTGTTCTGAATAGAACAGGGGGCTCTATGGGTCTTCTATTCGTTCGATATGGTGTTCGACAGGATTGGTCTATTCATCATCATCATAAGTATTCGAGTACATACCCTACACTTAATGCAACAAAGAGCAGCTACGGTTCACTATTGGCAGCAGCAACATTACATCTATTTATCTATTTTATTACATTCATTACCCTTGCACACAAATGTAATTTGAATAATGAAGTACAGCGTTCGAAATACCCGTCTGCAATCTGCAAATTGCAGAAAGGTTTTCAAGATTGCAGAAGAAAAATTAAACAACCTGCAATTTTGCAGAATGAAAAAAATCAGGCTCAGGATTCAATGGTTCTCAATTTAGCCAAGGAGGTTACGATATACATGTAGATTTAGCTAGCGGCGCTGTAGATAAACTGAAACAAGCGCCGAGCGAACCTGACGGCGTTTCGGTGCGTGCCGACTGCCTCGGAGGTTCGAGTTTTTTCGTGGATTTCCGTGATACTTTCGGGGACGAATCATGTGAGAAAATTTCAAATTCGTGCATTTCCGTCCTAACTTCGCAAATCTGCGCGGCCACGATCCCGGGGTCGCCAAAAGTCGGGGGGAAATTCCCGGATGTTTCTTGTGAGCATGTTGAGCAGCGCAGCGAGCACGCAATTTCTTCCGAGCCCGAACTCGGGGCATGGGCGTGACGCCAGCTGTAACAAAATTGTGGCAACTACATTAGCCGGTGGTCCTTCAAACCCAGATGGCAGCGATGAAGTTAAGAATCACTCGGGTAGATCTGTGAGCAAGGAGAAGGCGGAACATTTTCTCCTGCGCCAAGGCGGTGGGGAGGGGGGCGCCCCATGAAAAACAATAACATCACCGGGCTGCCTGGCGTCTCCCAGACTGTCCGAAGTCGGAGTCCGATGTTTAAAACTGATAGCGATTTTCAGATTTGTAAGCAAAAAATTATGCTGAGGCCAAGGTTTGCGTGAGGCTTTTTTTAAATTTTGTTTTTAAATTTTTTTCAAATCTTGTAATTTTTTTTTTTCCGTGGGCCGTGGCTGTGATTTTTGACACAGGTCGTGACATTTGACACATCTCATTACGCATCAGAACACGTATTCCTCGCAAGGATATAATGTCCAGGTTGTGAATGTTTTAAAATTTCATTACATGTACTTAAATTATAAACAAATATCTAATTTGATTAATTTTGAATAAACACTTTTACGCTTTTATACGCTTTTGCTGTTTTCGACATTCATTTTATTATTTTTCACACACATGTATGTTATTCCTGTTTCAAATTTTGCTAGTAGAATTAAAGATAGAGTGAGAGAATAACGAATAAGAGCAATGTTTCAAAGCTAGATATGATGTAAATATAAGTAGGCATTACTAGTATTAAGTTGAGAAGGTTGTAGCATGGAGGCTTTTGTATTTGCAGAAAATATTTTCAAATTGCAGAACAAAATTTTGGCATTCTGCAATATTGCAGAACACTGAAAAAAAGTATTTCTACCACTGGAAGTATCTCATGTAACTACATACCTCAAACATTTCATTGTCTCTGATAGCCCTAGTGGTAATCACCACACCGTTGTTAAACTCGTCTAGTGGTCGCCGTCTTTCTGCAGATCTTCCTTGATTGGTCAGCTTCACTAATGCACCACATCGTTCGTGGAAGCGGAGACTATCATTGGAGGCCGGTGTGTTTTCAGCTAATACAGCGTTGTTAGCGGAATCGTTGTTGTTAGCTGAGAAAAAAAATCATAACAAGTTACTCAAAATAGAGGTTTGAAGTATTGGCGAGCTGTATTGGCATATGTATTTCCCTCATTAATCATGCAAATTAAGTCCCAATCTGCATAATTTGCACATATGTACCGGTACATCTCTTTCTAAGCTACCTGCATACTGAATATCATGAAAATCCGTTCTAACTTTGTTAAGTTATTGCCTTTGGATGATTTTGAAAACGACGCTGCAGTTCCAGAGCAAGCCCAAACCTACACCACTTCGTCCTTACATCACAAGCTATCTGCCAACAAAAAATCAAGACCATGGCACGTCCAGGTCAAAAGACACAAAAAAATGGAAGTTCTGCTGCTGCAGTACCAAGGTCACATACCACGGGCCCAAAATCAACCTTGACCTTTGAGGTCTCGGTTCAGAGTTTTTTTTACGATTTGGGCCGATCTGACACGTTCTCAGGAAGACACTTAACGCTTCTCTAAAGATCGTTTTCCAGGCAATTTAATGTTTCCTGTGGAAAGGGGTGCCTTGCCACTGTCCGACAGGCTCAGTTGACATTTTCTGTGGAAACGTTATGTCTAGTAAAAACCATCTTTCTAAGCAATTTTTCACCTGAAAACTGCTATTTTTGGGGCATTCTTCCAAGGCCGCTGCATGGAAAAGACGGATTTTCCCAGGATAATGACTGACGCAGTAATAAATGTCATCATTCTGTCTGTGCAATTAAGAAAAATGAAAAAAAATTGTGAGGATACGTTTTCCACAATCCCAGATGGCACGAAACCATTCAAAACGCACCTAGAATGCAGGATTGGGGTAATCAGGTGACCAGGTCGTGTTACCAAAACTCAGCAACCGTAAAACGCTACGAAGATTGGACTTTTCAGGAAATATAAAAGATTACACATTGCTATAGCGATAGCCGAAATATCTAGAGCCAAAACTATCGAGAACCTATGATTTGCATCTTAATTCACGGACTACTTGATGGTCCGGTCACTTTAAATTCCGAACCGGAACCTTTGTCTTACCAACACCTACCCACATACCAAATATCATTGTAATCCATCCAGAGTTTCTTGAGTTATGCTGACTTAAAAATCTGGAAACAAAAACACACACAATCAGACAGACACACCCAAAACAATATCTCCATTTATCATGGAGATAATAATGACAGAAACATTGCTGAACTGTTGACAACTTGTCCGTACCACAAAACTCCCTTGACCTAACTGTCAAAACTCCAGGCCCATCTGGAGGATCTGTTGCATGTTACATGTAGTTACACTGTCCCTAGGTGTTACTTTAGTCATGCTTGGTGAGGCCATGAGATCAGTCACAAAATAAGCATATACTTGGGGTAGATTTAAATCAATACTGTTACAGTACTGATACATAACAAACATGATCAACAAACAATCAATCAATCAAAAAGGGTTTATTGTTCAACAGACATGGCAGCACTACATGAAGGCTGAATTGCGCCCATTGTAACATCGCCATCATACAATGTACATACATATTTGTGAAACTATTGCCCTTATTACAAACTTAACGTCATCAGCTTTTAAAAATTCTGCTACATTAAAATCCAAGATATACATATACAACATTAAGTCCATTGATTAAAAATAAAACCAATTTGTCAGTAGTGTCGTTTTGTTTCATCAAGCATCTTTAGTAGTGACGGTACTGCGCTTACTGCACCTAGTGGTGCGAGTTATCAGTAAAGACAGTGTCTTTGACTTGCTCAGGTTACGTGTGACTCTAGTCGGGTTGGGGGCGACGGGTTTGCAGTTCTTTTTTCAGATTTTTTCATGCTGGCAGCAAACCCACCAAGGTTTCAAGCTCGCATTGCTGCAGAGATGTGGTGTAGTCATGGTAGTGGCGGCCCTGAATGATTCAACATGCGCGTCTTTGTACATCTTTAAAAGTTACTGTCTGTTTCCTTGTGAGGCTGTCAGGTGATAGACTGGTGCACAGTATTCCAGAATCTGCTATCGGAAGTCGAACGTCTTAAGTCTGCAGAGCATAAACATGCGTTTGTTGGCCTTTTTGGTTGACTCACAGACTTGTTTGTCCCACTTCAGGTTGGACTGCAACCAGATACACAACACTTTTAATTTTAGCAACAGTCACTGTAAGGAGAGGTTTACTCCCAAGAGTTATGGGTGGAGGGGGAGGTGGGTCCTTCATAAAACACAGGCAGCACCATGCATTTCTTGGGGTTTAGTTTCAACTGTGCAGTGTTGGACCATCGTTCAAGCGAGTCCACTTGATCCTGGAGGTATAACGGTTCATGCATGTGCCTGTTTTCTGCAAGTGATAAGTCGTCTACATACTTCCACCGATCTTCATGAGATTGACTTATATCGTTGATCATACATTTGTACATATGAAGATGACAGGGCCTAGTTTGGTGCCTTTTGGCACTCCTGAAGTCAGTGTTTCCCAGTTGACACGGCAGGACCATAGCATACTTTCTGTCGCCTTCTTGTTTAGGAAGCTCACAATCCATGGTATGACGTAAGCTCTAGTACCCATGCTCAGTAACCTACAGATAGCCTGTTGATGGTCGACAGTGTCAAAGGCCTTAAAGTTTGTGAAGTTAGTTAGCACTATTCTCCCCATAGTGCTGCTTGCTTCTGCGCCTTGGTAATAAAGGAAATGTGTCAGACTTACAAGACAGTGGGTCGTTGAACTTCTCTTGAGAGCTCCGAATTGCTGCCGGTAAAAGTTGTCCAGATGACCGATGAGACCCACTTCGCCACTAAGGCTCCACATATCTTGGCAAAGACTGCCGTGAGGGAGGCGCAATTTGTCGACAACTGCGGGTTAAGCTCTTTCGGAATAGGAGCAACGACAGCCTCCTTCTATTGGGTGGGGACGACTCCTTTTCTAAGTGATGTGTTGAAAACATGTGCTAGGGGGTCAGCAAGTCCACAAGCAAACATCTTCACAAGCCTAGGAGCGATTCCGTCAAGCCTGCCAACCTTATGGACTCTGATACGACTGAGTTCTCTGCACGTTTCCCAGGGTTGGTTTTATGGAGGAGGGGCTGGCGCTGGTAAGCAGGCAGGCAGCTCTTTGGTGCATACAGGAGGGGACTGCTGGGAGACACTGGACAGGTGTTTGGTTATCCCATCCACAACTGCTTTAGGTACATGTATGGAACTGTGGGGTTTTGCAATGTTGCGAACAGACTTGAGCTCCAGACTTGTACCACTTTGATGGGTTTTCTTGTTTCAACTGTTTCACCTTATTAGCATAGTGAGCTTTCTTTGCAACCTTTATGGAGTGGATGACTTTGTTTCTGAGTCTCTTCCAAACCTCTTCATTCTGTTGGTTGAAGGCCTTCTGTCGTTTCCGTATCAGGCATTTTATGGCTGTTGTGATCCATGTTTTGTCAGTCAAATTCATCTTGACAGTTTTTTGGGGGAAGTAATGATCTATGTGCCAAGTTAGGGTTTGGTAGAATGCATCTGTCTTTTCCTGGGTAGTCACTTATACATCTCTTGCTAATGATGTTTAGTAGCCCATGTCCCGAAAGCTCTTATGTCTGAGTCCTTTGGGGGTCTTACAGTTCGAGAGTGGGTCATGTGTGCGGTCCTGACAAAATTGGTGACCAGAGAACAGAGGTGCGGTCACTTAGACCAACGGGTGCTCCTACTACAGGTGTGCCATACAGGGAGCCGATGTTGGTAATAATTACATCAAGTACAGCCTCACCTCTCGTCGGTCATTTCACAACTTGTTTCAGGGCGTTCTGCAGAGAACGGTCAAGTCTGTACAGTTAAAGTCTCAGAGTGTCACAACCCTGATGTCGGGGTATTTTGTTCGCAGGGTGTTGGTAGTTTGGGTTAGGTGATCATCGAGAAGGTTTTGATGCGGTGACTCCAGGGGGGGATGTAGACACCACAGATTGCAATCGCAGATACTGAATGAGGAAGTCTGTAGAGGCGCACCCAAACCCACAGGCATTCTAGTTCATCTGGCACATCGATGTCTTCAAGTTGACGAGAGGGAATATTGCAACGAACCTAGACTGCTATGCCACCTCCGAGTCAGCCCGATCGACATTTCAGAAATGCAGAAAATCCGTCCATGTGAATAGTTTCTGCAGCTTGATGAACCGATAGCCAGGTTTCGGTGGTAACTGCTACTTGAGCTCCGCTGTCTAATAAAACTGCCCCAAACTCATTCATTTTGTTGACTAGTGAGCGGGCTTACTGAGGAAGAAAGACAGAGGGCACCGTGCCGCCCTTTACAAGCTGCTGCGTTTCATTTTCCGGACATTTGTGGATGTGCGACAGAACCCGAGTAATTGGCCTCAATCAATCAATCAATCAATCAATCAATCGTTCGCAGGCATCAGTGTCTGATGCATGGTGGCTGCAGACATGCATAGGGCTCACCAGGCTGGTCTGCTCTCGGCATAGACCCTCCAGTCATTACTGGTGACCCCCAGCCCCTGGAGCATGTTGAAGATCTGGTATTCCCATCTTCCTCTAGGGCGACCTCTAGGTCGCTTCCATGACTGGTTGGGTTCCGATGAGATCAGTTTGATGACGTAATTGGTCTAAATGTAGACAAATCTTCACAGCACTCCAACAAGCGCTGATGCTGGGTTGGTATGGTAGTGTAATTTGCAGTGTGTTTGTTTTGCCACAATTGCGATGCCGGGAATGCTCAGATTTGCATATCAAAGATGAAAAGATGTCCTGCATCTCATACCTGTGACCGACTATGGTGGGAATTTTGCGATGAGAGTTCTTTCCAGCACGGCTACCTCAGGGCAGGCTGCAGAGACACAACAATCCCAGCTCACGTAGTTGTGTCTTCAGTTTCGGTCCTGCTGGCAGCGCCGACGACTTGAGCTGACGGAAGAAACCTACATTGTACAGTAGAAAACCCCTCTTCGCCATTGCTCTGGACGACCGGTCACCTAGTCTTTAGATCACTGATCCACAGAGGTTGCAGAAAGGACACACATATCAGCCAGCAAGGTGATCCTATTGCGGCTAGACTTTCATGAAACTATAGGGACTAATATTGCACATTTGCAGAGAAACAGTCAGTTAAAACATTATAAAAGGCACATTTTGCAGAGACACAGAAACCTGCGGCTGCTCGGAGAGCGCCACCTATCTATTATGATCCAGTATTTTGGACCTGTACCTTTCACGGTACAGTACTGGTACTATGGTAGTGTGTATGTATCATGAGTATGATACGTCACTGATAAAGGTCAAAATGATTTGGCGAAGGTATGAGGTTGCGGGACTCTAGTCTCCCTTTAAGAAGCCTTAGACTACCTCATTTTAACTTAAAATTCTCTAAAACTCCACTGTGGAAGGGGAGAAAAATTCACACAATCCCTTCCCTCTTAATCTCAATGACCTGCAGTGGACCCTTCTCTCTGAAAGGAGGAGGAACGCCCGCCTCACCTTTTTCTATAAACTAGTCAATAACTACATCAATATTAACACAGATAGTCTTCTGAAACCAGCTCAGGGGCGCACCCGGGGGAGCCACACGCTCAAATTTCAACCACTTAACGCTAAACATTCATTCTTCCCCCGCACCATCCCCGAGTGGAACGCCCTGCCTGGCGTGGTTGTTACGGCTCCCACCGTTGAGTCATTCAGCGCCAGGCTGGAGGCCTGCCCGCCTTAGCCTGGGACCTCCTCCCCCCCTAATTTGTCCCTCGCGGGGTTATTTGGGGGTAATCGAAGTTGAAGTTGAATCTCTCAGTCCAGTCCCCATGCAGTTTTTCTAGAAAAGTTCTATGCCAAAAAACCAAAGGTCTAATGATGGACAGTACTTCAGGTTTGATGTGTATTCTGGAAGATCATCAAAACATCAGCACAATGTGTATTTCTCTATTTCAGTGTGTGTGAGCTACATTGCATTTCTACTTGTGGTTCATATCAATCAGTGGGAAAAGCAACTTGCACAAGTTTTGTCAAACAAAAATATACACCTCCAATTTAACATGCGCATGCATGTGAAATCTGGGGGTAATACAAGCCCCATAAATGTTATATTTACTTCACTTAAGTTGATAATAAATAACAACAAAACCAGAGGGCCACTTTGATCACAAGTATCTAGCCAGTAGTGAAACCCTTCATATACCTTGTGGGGTCTCCATGAGTGTTATCTGGCAACATTTGCCATACATATCAATCACAGGCCAAACTCGTTGTGGCAGCCCAGTTGCAGCCACCCCAGAGTCTTCTCCATTTACAAAAATGTGGAGATCTCCATCCGCCTTTCGTTGTACCCCCACACAGTCCCCCTCAGCAAGGGTGTCCAAGTCTGCTCCGTAGTTGTCACGGATAGAGCGCCCATCCTTCAAGATAGAACATCCTGAAAACAAAACAAGTTAATACTGTAGATTATCAAACCTTAGAGCTAGAAATATACATTGCCTGTACAAGTAAAGTCACATATTACATTGTACATGACTGCAACACAGGAGTTCACAAGGCCTGAAATACCAGCAGCTCTTTGATATGAAATGGTAGGGATAATAAACAGGAAACTTCTCAAGGGCAGACGTCTAACTTAAAGGAGTCCTAAAGTCCAGAGGGGGGAAATATTTTCCAATAGATGATAATTTTAGGAAGTGAAAATGAATACTTTTAACAGTATACGATAAAGTACCCACTAGTCCTGTGCGCATCAAAAAGCATTCAATATTCTACCGAATTCCCCAGGTGACCCTCTATTTTCTGATTAATTAGATTAAACAACCTCAGCCTATGGCTTATTACAATGTGCCTGACAAGGCCTGACAAAAGTTAGATTACAAAAAGAATGTCAGGGTGGTTAAGAAAAACTCGTCTTGCTTTTTGTTCTTTTATATCTTATTAACAATTGGCCTTCTTATTGTGCTTAACCACCCTCATCTATGCCAAAAATATTCATCATTAAAGATGTATGATTATTAGGAAATATATGGATAGGGTCTGCAAGGGTTTAGTAAGTATCATATTGTTTTAAACAAGATTGGCAACATAAAAAGATGTTGCCATGGCGACGGTGGTCTCTGTTAACGTTTTCGTTTTTAGCCCACATGCAAATAAGGACCTCGCATAAATCATATCAGTCGATCACCTTCTCTACCAAAATAACACAAGTTGTCCAATGTACGAAAATCTTGCTTTCACAAAAAAAGATATCGTACCATTTCCTCATTAATTATGTAAATGAGGCCCTCCATGCAAAATTTGTGCAAAATGATGCAAAAATGAAATCCCCATCATTTACCACTATGGATTCATAGTATTTTGTCATCAATTATGCAAATTAAGTAGCAATTTGCATAATTAATATCTATCGATATTTATCTCTTTCTCAGTTACATATGTCATGTGTTTGAGAGTCCTATAATAGAATTCAGCTGATTTATTAACTGTCCTCATTAATTATGCAAATCAGATATTGATTTGCATAATTGGCATATGATTATGTAAATAATCACTTAAGCTATCTACACACCAAAAATTATGATGATCCGTCATCCCCTCCTTGCATTATTCTCTTTCAAAGTTTGAGTCAAAATCAGCTCCTGCAGTTCCAAAAAAAGCCGCTAGGGGGTCCAAATCTACAGGATATATTTTTCTAACAAAGACCTATCCACCACTTAAAAATTATGACTATAGCATGTTCAGAAGACGAGATTTGAAAAGTGAAAGTTCCCCTGCAGTACCATAGAAAGTCGCTACGGGGCCCAAAATCCAATCATTACAAGGTCTCCCACAGACCTACATGTACCCACCTACAAAATATGAAGACAATACATCCAGGCATTCTTGAGTTATCGTCCCATGGACTTTCACATTCCTGTACAATTCCTAGAATTCTTGCAATCTGCACACAATATAGTAAAAATTTGGCTCGCCCCTGAGGCGTCGCCAAAAACACACCTTGTGTAATTCACCATAAGCAGAATTCTGTAAAAAGTCGGCTAATTATGTATTCATTGATACATAATCTAGCGGAAAATAACACCGCCCTCTGGAGTTTAGGACTTACTGTCAATTGGTCGTTATTTATGACTTTTGTGGTTACTCATGTGTCAACTGCTTTTATAATGAAAGCCTAAGGCTAATGGCAGGACGATCCTGCCAGCAGTACAAAAATTTGCACTGCTGTCAGGACGATCCTGACAGCAGTGCAAAAATTTGCACTGCATACAGGATGATCCTGCCAGCAGTACAAAAATTTGCACTGCTGTCAGGATCGTCCTGTATACAGTGCAAATTTTTGTACTGCTGGCAGGATCGTCATTTTTTTGCAACCAATCAGAAGCTAGCATATGTAATTGCTACGGTAACAGCAGATATTAGGTGTTTCAAGATGTCGGCCATCATCGCAGCGTATCTAAGGACCTACCAGGTGATATCAGCGCGATCCGATCGGATCCGGCGAACGCATAAGCTGGAAACCGGGCAATTTTGATTTCATAATTTCAGCTAGGCTTAACCTATTCATGGGGCATATTTCGGATCGTGATTATAGTCATGTTTTATCTCAAATGTCATCGATGTTTGGTATTTTCATCAGTTCAAATACAGCCAAAAATCAGAATTTGAAGACAAGTGTAAAATGGCCTACTTTCAGGGACACGTTCACGGCAAGGAAAGAACATCTAAACCTTTGCAAGCATGCAATTCATAGACCACTCTGAGGTCTATATTTGACGGAAAAATGAACTCCATAAATATCTTAGTTTGCCAGAATCTGTATTTCAAAGTTAGGAAAAATCACATATTTTGTGAAATCACGAAAAATGACCTACTTCTGGTATCAACCACAGGCTATCAAAACAAGAACCCAAACTTTGCAAGCACTCATTAAGTAGCTATTGTATGTATCTATATGTTGTATGAATATTAAACAGAAATATTTTACTGAGCGGGGCCTTTTGATGTCTCAAAGATAGGCAAAAATCTAAGTTTTTTGTAGCCTTAAAACATCGTATTGTTTTGGGGATGCCCAAGTACTCAAATATACTGGTACATCAACTTCACACCATTTTTCTAGAAGTTAAAGCATTGGTCTAAAATGTTCCTTTTGCGTTTTCCGCTAAGTCAAAGCATTTGGCAGTGAGCGTGCTCAAAACTTTGCCAATTTCCATGTTGTCACTGTATGAAAAACTGTCAAAATGGCCCCAAAACTTGATTGGGCTGTTGCCATGGCAACAATGGGTGTTGAGCGGAAAGAAAGCTATTTTCAAGGATTGTGGGCCAAGTACTATCTCTGTGCAAAATATAAGCCAAATCGATTTTTTGACCATGAACAAAAGCCAAGAACATTATATAATATTGTCTTTGATATTATATGATATTAAATGTCCTTGACACAACACAATGATTTGTGGCATGTAATGTTTACAAATCTATGTTTCTATATGGAAGGCATAGAAGATAAATGGCAAGTTGGGAAAGACAAAAAGTTACATCATATACATGTGATTGTCATAGTCTTCCTTTTCTCTATCATGACTTTTACAAAATATAAGTAATACCTGCATGTGATGACCATATATTCAGGATATTGTAATTTTCTGTTCATCTTCTAAATGTTGATACATTTGTATAGAAAAAGACCACTCTTTCAAAGTGTTGCCCATCCAAGTGAACTGAGAAGTTTGGCAACTACTTTTCATGTTTTGATTATATGTCAGTATATACAACAATTTACTTGCTTCAAGTTCCAAGCAGAAAATGCATGTATCAATGATCATGTACATTTTAACTTGTTGAATTTGAAGCACCGTTGGCCCCCGGTTAGGGGTCATAGCGGGGAACCTATGCCCAATTTTTTCAACATTGCTACTACAGTATATCTTTTTGAAGCGGCAAGGAATATTATAATTTGAACAAGATGTATACATTTATTCTGTTCAATAGTTATACACTTAATTGGTATGGTCCTCAGACAGGCATAAATAGTCAATAAATGAATAAAGAGAACCGGCTAATCATCTTCTTTCCTTCGGACAGAAGTAGCATGGACACAGTTTATCTGTAAATTTGGTCAATTTCCGGGGGGTATGTTTATTAGATTTTGAAAGATTTGTCCAGGGGTTATGTTTATTCCGGGGGGTATGTTTATTTGGGAGATGAGAGTATATACATGTGTATATATACATTACATACATACAAACGCTACCCTCTGCATAACCTTCTTGGTGAAGGTAATAAAGAATCGCATATACATGACTTGTATTTATGTCCCTCATGCATTCAACGATTGTAGAGTAGCGTATAAACAGCGAGCTAACTATCTAAACAAACCGCCGCACAGCGTACAGCGAGGACGAAACCCGAGCCAGCGCACAAATGAGAAAATGGCGGTTTCGCTGGGGGCGGGTCACGTGACTGCACTCCCATATGTAGTTAATTTCGTATCTAAACATACGTAAAAGTTAGGGACCATAAGATATTTACGGGCGGGTAGGGGTGGTGCGCTGGAAGTCCGGTCCAAAAAAAATTCCATGACCCTACCCCCCATCTCAATATTTTCTTAAATTTCCATTGAGTAAAGTGGGTTCGCCGGCAGCACATGAAAACTTAGCACGTAATTTTTTTATCGTACTTTCACCCAATAGCATCAACGTCAAAACCACACTTCCCCTTTGTTTACAAATGTACGTTTTGAAGAACTGATAGAACTCAGTTAATCAAACGTTACTAAAGTCCTGCGAAGCTACGTGCTAGCCGTTGAAGATAGTCCGAGATTTTTGTGTGTACTTCTACATTTACCATCTACAACTACAGAAGTCACTGTAGTTGTAGATGGTAAAGGAGAAAACAGCGGGTTTTGTCCTCGCTGTACGCTGTGCGGCGGTTTGTTTAGATAGTTAGCTCGCCGTTTATACGCTACTCTACAATCGTTGAATGAATGAGGGACATAAATACAAGTCATGTTTATGCCATTCTTTATTGATAATGTGCGAGTGTCTGTTGAGGCACGACTTCCCAGAGTATTGCGCTAGAAGGCACGACTTCCCAGTGCATGTTGGCTTGTTGGGGCCCCAAAAGGGGTATACCGGGCGACCTATACGGGTGACCTATACGGGTACGGGTACCGGGTTTTCCCCTTACCTCCAAAGGTCCACATTTTGTTCGTAGCAACTTAGGCCACAGCAAGTAATTTTTATGGATGACATCAGCGCGCTCATTAATTTTGGCCTGATTTTGAAAAAAAAAAAAAAAATCTAATTGTCAACATGCCAAAAATTGGCAAATATGTCGTAAACGTTGACAGTCTAAGGTGTTTCACTGCACCCAGTGTAGTTCCTGCCCATGATGGTATGACAAGCTGTTTTCTGCATTTGTTCTTAGTTAATTGAGCTGTATACACATCTTCAAGGACAGTTTAATGTTGACAGTCTGTGTTTCATTGCATATGAATACCCAGCAGTGTAGTTCCTGCCCATGATGGTATAACAAGCTGTTTTCTGCATTTGTTCTATATTGGTATTGGTTCTTGTTAATTGAGCTGTATACACAAGGTGTTTCGTCGCATATGAATACCCAGTGTAGTTGCTTCAGACAAGGAGGTTATATAGACCTCCTTGCTTCAGATGATGGTACAACAAGCTCTTTTCTGCATTTGCTGTAGTTAGTCTATAGAGATGTATACACATCTACAAGGACATGTTTAGAAAACTCTTTACTGTCTAGAAATAACAAAATACATGACGAAATATAATCAACACAGGTCAAATTTAAACGGAAGGGAAGAACACAGTATTCTTGACACCCCCACTGTAAGTGGAACTGCCCACAGCCTTGTATGGCTAGATGATGTTGACCAATCAGAACCAATCCTGCCAAGGGGGCTGCACGAGCAACCTCCATGGAGGTTGCTCGTACAGCCCTGGGGGCGAAGATTTGGCGGCTCCAGGCACTATGAATGCATATACGTGGTTCACGTCACATCATGGCCTACAAATATAAATGTAATGTGTACCAACCTGAAACAATCCAGGAACCCTCTCTCAGTCCAGTTGCACTGGTGGGAAAATCTAGCATGTCGGGGTCAATAGTCGTAACACCAACCTCTATAGATCCACTCCACGAATTCACCTGTAAAAGCAAGGTAATGGACTCAAGTAAAACTGGTTCCGATATACGCCATGAAGATTTAACTGGACCTCCTGATTTCCTCCACCCACCCCCACCCCAAAAAAGTAGATACATTTTTAATTTTTTTATTTTGATTTACCACATTTTGTGGAAGGATTGACATAACAGGTGAACTATCACCTTTTCAAGATGTCATCCCAGACCGGACTGTAAGATTTGGACCATCGCACACCGGGGCATGCCCCTACTCTTTTTCGAAAGGTGTGGTGGGTTCTTTAACGTGCGCGGGGTGTGGCTCTCCTCAAACACGGGACCTCCATTTAACGTCCTATCCGAGGGACGTCCCTGACCCTAGATGAGCTAGGTACTCATTTACACCTGAGTGAAGTGAAGAAAGTCGTGTTAAGTGCCTTTCCCAAGGGCACAACGTCGGGGCGCAAGTTCGGACATGTCTCTGGGCACAACCCGGGATTAGACCCAGGTCCCATTGTTTGACAGCCACGCGCTCTACACTTGCGCCACATGACGCCACTAATGTAACATGTATCAGTACTGCTGTTTCCTTAGTCGACCAGTGAGAACTCGAATTGGTGCCCATCACAACTACTCCAACCATAGGCCACAGAGTTTTTGTTGAAAACGGAGGCTCAAAATCGGTATTACTTTGCCATAACTTGCATTGGCACTCACGAAGTTGGTTCGCTGAGTAATACACACACAGAAAAATTTCGGGGGACCAAACATTAACACACACTGTGTACTCGGTCCACTGAAAGATTCCCGAGAATCGTACAGTAACACCTTTAGAATCGACAGTGGTAGAAATACTTTTGTCAGTGTTCTGCAATATTGCAGAATGTCAAAACTTTGTTCTGCAAATTTGAAAATATTTTCTGCAAACACACAAGCCTCCAAACTACAACTTTTATCATATATAATATGATACAACTTTGTGGACCAAAGCATTACTGTAATTGACTTCGCCAAGAAGTCTATGTTTTGATGCTTGTCTGTGTGTCTGTTAGTGAACAGAATAAGTCGAGAACGCCTGGATGGATTGTTGTCGTATTTGGTGTGTAAGTTGATGTGTATGTGGGAAATCTCAAGAAGATTAGATTTTGGGCGAAGTACTTTGCATAATTAACGAGAAAAGTGTAAAAATGTGTTATATTGCATCATCGGTCCAGGGCTCTCCCTACGCAATGGTGCAAGGGCGCTGCGCCTCTCCCAAAATTCCCAGCGCCTCTCCCAAAATTTTCAAATCTAGGGTCTTTTCTTTGTATTTTTGTAGATAGAAAATAGCGAAAAATTGGATCGGCGTCGATACTCCCGACTAGTAACTCCCGACCGCTACATAACAGTTAACATTACATACTTTGCCGAGAAATCGGAAAATAATTATCGAAACACAGTCACCACAAGTTTGGCTTTGTATTGTACTTACGAGCGTGGGGACGCCACCTACCGTTGGGTAATCACACTCCTTTGTTTCTTGTCATT
This sequence comes from Branchiostoma lanceolatum, assembly GCF_035083965.1. Classification (NCBI taxonomy): domain Eukaryota; kingdom Metazoa; phylum Chordata; class Leptocardii; order Amphioxiformes; family Branchiostomatidae; genus Branchiostoma; species Branchiostoma lanceolatum. The sequence continues at coordinate 19,297,095 of NC_089731.1, forward strand.
GTTATGCTTGCAAGCAATGGATATCGGTGCCTTTGACATGCATTGATCTCCTTAAAAACCTGTTTTTTTCAAGACTCAATCAGAGAAAGCCAGCAAAAATACGTGAAGGAAATGACGATTTTCGGCCGAGCATTTCAGCCCCTACGTTGTGATTTGCCCCGATTTGCCGTCATTTGTGGTCGTATTCGGCGGAGAATCTATTCCTTTCATTGTTTTCCCGTGAAAATTCTGCTTTGGTAGCGTAGACAAGTCGTATTTCACGCTGGGGGTTGACTTCAAATTACCCTCGCTAGCGGCAATCCGGCGGCCATCTTGTTTACTCATTGATATGCATGAATCTAAGCGCTGATTGGTCCGCGTCATGAAAACATGTGCTCTGATTGGTTTATGCAAGATATCACGTGATCACATGGCGGGAAATCCCCTAACACAGTTTCGGCATGGATCGCATTTTGTGACGATAACTGGAGTAGTTTTGGAGCGATTGTAACATTATTGATTTTGAAAAATTAACCAAGCATTTTCTGATGGCAACATTCGGTTAATTTTCCTGGTATACCCTTCCAAACCAGGCGGAATTGGACGAAGTTTGGCGGGGCATTTTACTAAATAAATAGCAAAACCTATTAAGTTTTCTTAAATGGTTTTTATTGAATGTGCTCTATACTAATGAATAATGTTCTACTGGCATAAATTTCTAATTCTTATTTCAAATTCATTACATAATTGTATGAATAGTCATTACTTTTTTACTCCGGGAAGGAGGAAGACCTCCTTCTGGGAGTATTGGAAGTGCTTTTGTTTGCGCATTCGCAGCTATAACTCACGATCCTGTTGTCGCACTGGTGTGTAACTTGGCAAATCGTTTGCCTGGTTCGGCGTAGTAATGCACAATGTCTCTTTTACACCGTAACTACCTTAATCGTCAATATAATATCGTAATTGCACCCCTATAATTAATGGCAAGGGCCACTGTCCTGCCATAGCGACCATGTTATAACCCGTTACGCTTGACTGCAATACTTCAGGCAGATACGGGGTACGAAGATTTCCTACTTGCTATGATCGTATAGTCACTGATACATTGTAAAATAGACAACGTGCATCACCACACGCAACCTAGCTAGCGATATACCAAGTTACATACCAATGCGGCAACGGGAATTGTGAGTTTTCGCTGCGAACATGTGCAGAGTGAGCTCCAGTCTGTGTATTAAGTATGCCGTGTCCTGTCGCAGGTCGCATACTAGTTCGTGCGCACGAGACGGACGGTGCACTTTTACGCACAGTGTGAAAATGGGATATCTCTGGACCTTCAAAACTCTCACGCTTGTAGTTTGTAATACGGAGGCTGTGACAATGTAAAAAGTTTACGCAGGGGATGAAAGATTGTTGAGATATGTCTATCAGAAAAGTGCCCACGGCCGCGGCCAGACTGTGTCACTTCCGGGTGGATTGAAAGATCCGGTGACCTTTGACCTTCGAGAAATGTTACGATAATACAAAATAGGTTGATAGCTCTAGATCAGGCATGCCTGCAATAAATTGTGGAAAGAGAATTTACTGCATATTTGTGATTTCTGAAACATCTTACTTGTAAGGCTGAATGGTTCGTTGATAATCCTCAAAAGAAGCCATCTAGATCTAAATTTGTGACTTTTCCCGGAATTTCTAGATCCTATCTGTGCCATGCTGTAAAAACGTACTTTTCAGCAGGCTGACCCCTCCTGTATTGAAAAAAAAGATGAATAAACACCTTTTCTTTACTTGCTATAAAACACTACTTGGACTGTACAGAGATGCAATTTGTGTGGGTCAATATTTTTACTTCTTTAATTACCGCTTATCAAAAATGCACTTTTCACACCTGGCACCACATACAACCCACGATTCTGTTGCTGCATGGGCATGTTAAGTTAGCCTGAGTGTCATCCTGTTTCAGTTCCAGGCTCTAGAAATAGATTGTCTGTGATTCCACACCATACATCAAGATCAATTGCATGCATTAATCTTACAACTGAGCAGGTCACTAGCAAAGGAAATTAACAAACACCTCACCCACTATGTACAGACTATAAATACTTCACGGAGAATTGTGTCCTACGGACTCTTGTTTTAAATTTCTTTTAAAATAATTTTTAAATAACCTAATTTTGATAATAATTCAAAACAATTTGGGCTTGATCTTCTGATCCTATCTTTAGTTTGTAACATTCACAGCCTAAGTTGCAGGAGAAAGCTTCCAATTGCAATTTATAAAGGCAAAATGCAACAGATTTTCCGTCTCTTATTTCTGTAAGATTTACAGCTCAAGTTCCAGGAGAAGGCCTCAAATTGCAATTAAGATGGCCAAAATGCAATAGCTTCTAATTTGGAATCCCCCCCCTCTCCAAACCTCTCCCCCCCTCCTTGTCACGCTGCGTGCGACTTTACGGCGCTTCGCGCCCTCTGTTAAAAATGGCAGCACCACTCCCCTAAAAATTTCTGGGGAGAGCCCTGTCGGTCTCTGTACCAGGCAGCTGAGGGAGCTCAGGCTGGCAGGCTGGTGACCCTGGGGTCATCTTCCAGAAGGCCTGGCTCCTGCCCTGCTGTCATGTGGAATTAATCTATACATATATATAAAGTCTGTTTCTTAGTTACAACACGCATTTCCCTCCAGAATTCTGTGGTACTCGTGATGGTAGGTCTACTTATTACCTTCATCAAGAAGCTTATTACCTTCGTCGACGAAGTTTCGTCGAGAAGGTTATTCGATGATGCTTGTCTGTGTGTCTGTTAGTGAACAGAATAAGTCGAGAACGCCTGGATGGTTTGTTGTCGTAGTTGGTGTGTCGGTGTGTATGTGGGAAATCTCAAGATGATTAGATTTTGGGCGAAATGTTTTGCATAATTAACGAGAAAAGTGTAAAAATGTGTTATATTGTATGCTGAAGTATGTGTACGTGTTGGCTGTGTTGTTCCAAGGCGTCATGGATAGGGGTATGGGTCCTGAGGGGTCATCTTGAAGGCAGGAAACGTCAGTTACACAAATTGGCTGTCAGCCAGCTGTAGGCATTGGTAAGGTAGTCTCCAAGCAGACCTATGGGTTGGCTATAGCAGGGGCAGGTTTTGCTTCAGACTTTGAAAGGGAATTACTCAAGAAGGGCTTGGTGGATGGTCATAAATTTTTGTAAGTACATAGCTTGAGTGCTGATGTACATGATTAGATACTTATTATGCAAATCAGTATCTAATTTGCATAATTAATGAGGAAAGTTTATACATCCATCAATTTCCATGATAGGACTCTCAAACATGTGACATATGTAACTGAGGAAGAGAGAAATATTAATAGATATCGGCTTTGCAAATGAGAACCTCATTGACATAATTAATGAGAAAAACTATAACTCGAGATGGTCTTGATGGATGGTCATGACTTTTGGTATGTAGATAGCTTACGTGATGCTTTGTATGATTGGATGATAATTATGCAAATCAAATTCTAACTCGCATGATTAATGAGGCAATTTTAAAAATCTGCTGTGTTCCATGATATGACTATTCAAATATGTGACATTTGTAACTAAGGAAGAGAGGAATGTTGATAGATAGGAAATATGCAAATGTGGGCCTAATTAGCATAATTAATGAGAAACTACTATAATTCCATACTAGTAAATGACGGCAATTTCATACTTGTGGCATTAGGAAGTTGTGTGAATGTGAACACCATTGAATCAAATTATGCTAATAAGGAGGGAGCTTATTTGCATAATTGATGATAAATGTTAGCATAACCTTCTTTGTTAAGCTCATAGTCATAACAAGGAGGTTTGGACAACTTATGTTATTTGGGTGAAGAGGATCAACTGGTATGATTGATGATTGATGAAAAACACTCCTAATACATCAGTCATAAAGGTCAAAATCATTTGACGAAGGTATGAGGTCGTAGAACTCTTGTTTTTTTATGCTTGTCTGTGTGTCTGTTAGTGAACATGATAAGTCGAGAATGCCTGGATGGATTGTTGTCGTATTTGGTGTGTTGGTGTGTATGTGGGAAATCTCAAGATGATTAGATTTTGGCCGAAGTACTTTGCATAATTAACAAGAAAAGTGTAGAAATGTGTTTATATTGTATACTCAGTATGTGTTCTGGCTGCGACGTGTTTGAAGAAGTATTTGATGAATGGTGGATGTAATTTAAATATATATAGATATCAACTATGCAAATGAAGACCTCATTTGCATAATTAATGAGGAAATGCTATAACTCAAGATGGGCTTGATGGATGGTCATGATTTTTGGTATGTAGATAGCTTACGTGATGCTTTGTATGATTGGATGATAATTATGCAAATCAGATTCTTATTTGCATAATTAATGAGGCAATTTTAAAAACCCACTGTGTTCCATGATATGACTATTCAAATATGTGATATTTGTGACCGATGAAGATAGGAGTGTTGATAGATAGAAAATATGCAAATGTGGGCCTAATTTGCATAATTAATGAGAAACTACTATAATTCCATACTAGTAAATGATGGACGGCAATTTCATACTTGTGACATTTGGAAGTTGTGTGAATGTGAACACCATTGAATCAATTATGCTAATAAGGACCTCATTTGCATAACTGATAAATGTTAGCATAACATTCTTTGTTAAGCTCATACTTTGGACACCTTATGTTATTTGGGTGAAGACGATCAACCGGTATGATTTATAATTGATGAGAAACACTCCTAATACGTCAGTCATATTTAGGTTAAAATCATTTGGCGAAGGTATGAGGTCGTAGAACTCTTGTTCTTTATTCTCTCACTCTACTTTTAATTTCAGTGTTCACAGATCCTTCTCTGCAGTTAAGTTATCATTCCCTGATAGTAGTGCTGCGTACCTAAACATAACATCAGGTACAGGTACAGGTACCGGTACATAGGTTCAGGTACAGGCCCGGACCTGTACCTGTACAGTACCTGAACAATTTAAAAAATAAACATGTGTTTTTCTGAACTTCTCCAATTTGTCAGGTTGCTTTAGGTAAAAAAAGCAGGAGTTCAACTCCAGCATTCATAGTCTGTTCTTCTTGAACGAGCTAAAGACAGAAGTTTCAGATGAGACCAGGATTTCACCCCCCCATCCTTATATCAGTCCAACCTTAAGAGAAGGGTTCAGAGGTCAATCCGCGATCAATACATGACAGAAATCACCTATTTTGGATAGATTTTTAAAATTGTTTCAAAAATAAGTAACCAAAATACTATTTTAAGGGTATACCATGCACTCTACTGTGCAACTCCATTAGCTGGTCCCTCCCAGTCCCCTTACAGGTAAAGGAACAAGGGGGTAGAGGCAAAACATTCATTGCTCCCTTGGGAATTGAGGGCTAGGCCCATACCCTGTTACTGGGCCCTATGTTTAAGCAATGGGGCATAGTCCAGCGGCATAGCTCCCAAAATTAGCTGAATTGTGCACTTTTGTCTAAAAGCACCAAATTTGGCACACATGTAGTTGAACATATCCTGCACAAATCTGGATATGGAGGCATTTTCATTTCGGCCCAGGAGCGCCGTGGCGGCATCTTAAGTTTAGAACACCCAAAATGGACTGACCGTTCTAGTACCCTTAATAAGGGGGAGGGGCAAAAGATTAAACATTAATGTTTCTTCATGAAAATTTGTTTATCATAAAAGTCAACCACAAGGATCGTAAATCTGTTAATTTTTTTAAGACAACACGCATCTATAGAAAATAGAAAATTATCCGTCCTTAAAGTTCATTTATTTTCCATTTTTTAACATAAAAAATGGATAGTTCACTTTCCGTTATCAGGCAAAGTTTTTAGGTACCTATGGGACCTTTGTTGATACTGAAGTCTGATTTGTCACAATGTTGACAGCATTTAATTCTTTAAATGGCCGAAATCCACCAATTGGAGATGTGCGTCTTTGTTTTGAAAATAGCCAAAAAATTAGAAAAATAATTCTAGTAATATGCCAAAAGTGTTAACAAAGCCAATTATGTATCGATAAACTTAAAAGTGGTTTGTTTCCAAATGAATATCACATAAAAGATAAAGTTCTGTGTGAGTTGTATGTCTTCTTCCTTGTATTACTTCTACCCACAACTGGACAATACAAACAACCCACTTTAAAATTGAATTTTAAAAATTTTGGTCCCCACGAGCAACAATGGACTCTTCCTAAAATACCCCCATACTACATGGACTCTTCCAACTTATCCTTTCCCATCCCCATTGCGAAACATACATCCGTATCAAATTCCAGGTCATTTGGTTTGAATACAAGGACACAGGAGCCAAAAATGTACTTTTTTGGTCTATAAATGGCAAAAAAATCGAAAAATTAACGCTTTTAAAGTGATGTATGCAAAATATATTTCAAAGGCCATGTGTAAATATATCATAGGCACCCTCACACCAAATTCCAGGTTATTTGCTTTAATTACCATGGCACAGGAGCCCAAAATGTACATATTTGGTCCGAAAATGGCAAAAAAGCACATTTTAAGTAATGCATGCCAAAAATGTAAATAGAGTCCTGTCGACATAAATCATAAGCATCTCCATACCAAATTTCAGGTCATTTGGTTAAAATATCTGGACACAGGAGCCAAAATATACATTTTTGGTAGGAAAATAGCCAAAAAGCCCTTAAAATTATTTCTGGGCAAAAATTGAGATGCCTCCATATCTATATTTGTTAAGAATACATTCAACTACATATGTACCAAATTTGGTGCTTTTAGACAACTTTGCACAATTTTTCAGCTATGCCGCTGGGCTAGCAGTAAGTACCAATGTCACATGACTTTTTTTCCAAATTTCAGAGTGGTTTGTCTGTCTACAACTATCATTCAGCACTCACCATAGTCTGTTCTTCTGCTTTGCTGTGAAATTTGAATTTTCCAATAGAAAGTTTCCTTGTTTTAACAACTCTTATACCCGACGCCTTACAGAGACATATCATAGGAAAACCACAAAACAAACACATAAAGCTGAAAATAAAGAGGTGACATGTTCCTACACACTCCAAATCCTTTTTCTTTCATATAGAGCATTGTCTAATACCACATGCAGGGTATACCTGGGAATAATCTTTTTTTGACTCCTACAGACTCTAAATAGGCCTTTTCTTGGTGCAGGGGGTGTAGGCGCTTTGCATGGCATTTTGATTGACAGTTCATGACTGATAAGTAATGTTATGGTATGAGCCTGGATGAATCACTTAGTCAGTTAGTACATCATTTCCAACAAATCTATACCTTTTTTGCAGGTATCTAGGCTCTCCCAGCCATTTCTGACAGCTATCACTCAGCATGCTACCATTGAACTTCACCATTCACCATTCTTGTATTTCACAGTTGTGAAATAAGACATTTTAGACAAATGTATGTGTGTTGGAATCAAAAGCACATTACATTTGTTTAAATACCCAAGGCGTAAATAAAGAATTCTATTCACTGTTTAGTCATTTTTCTGTCATCTTTGAAGACTGTACGGTAATGTCATTATCTCCATGAAAAATGGAGATATAGTTTTGGGTGTGTCTGTGTGTGTGTTTGTTTGTTTGTCTGTCTGTCTGTCTGTTTGTTTGTCTGTCTGTCTGTTTGTGTTTCCGCACTACTGTAGTCAGCATAACTCAAGAAACTCTTGATGGATTACGATGATATTTGGTATGTGGGCAGGTGTTGTCAAGCCGAAGTTCAAGGTCGATTTTGGGCCCCCTGTTATGTGACCTTGGTACTGCAGCAGAACTTCAATTTTTGTATCTTTTGACCTGGACGTGCTATGGTCTTGATTTTTGGGTGGCAGATAGCCTGTGATGTAATAAAGAAGTGGTGTAGGTTTGGGCCCCCTAGCAGCTTCCTCTGGAACTGCAGGGGCGTTTTCGTGAAAATCTTCTAAGGAGAATAACTGAACAAAGGAACAACGGATTTCCATGATATTTAGTATGCAGGTACCTTAGATAGAGATATAAACAATGAAGTTCAAATTATACTAATTGGGACTTAATTTGCATAGATAATGAGGAAAATCTATATTTGCAGTGTTTTCCATTATCAGACTCAAATACATGTAACATATGTAGATTATGGAAAGTGGAGCATCAACAGATACCAATTATACAAATGAATTCCTAATTTGCATAATAAATGCGAAAACAACATAACTCATCCAATTGGAAAATTATAGGACTGTCAATATTGCAACATGTGTAAGTTAGATAAAGGTGTTTATGACCAAGCATATATTATGCAAATGTATAAGTCATTTGCATGAATAGAATTGTTCATGGAGATATGAGGTCGTGGAACTCTTGTTTGTTCAGTTTCAATTGTGTACAGAACTACCAGTTTTCAGTAAAAAATATCCCTAAATCATATATCATACCGTAATATATAACATTTCAAAATCAATATTAAGTAAATGTCTTGAACACAGCCCAGAACTACTCTCATCTCCCAAATAAACGTACCGGTACGTTTATTTTTTTCAGCCTCAAAATCCACCCAGTACGTTCTTATTTTGGACGGTACGTTTATTATTTTTTTGAAAATTTGAGTTTTGCTAACCTGGGATCCTCTTAAAATTCAAAGTTTGGGTTTTTCTGCCAATATTTCCCCGGCATTTTTGCTCATAATTCATTATTTTCCGGCCAAGCGGCGTTGATTTCCCTGCCGCTATGACCCGGTCTTTGTGAAATCCTGGCGAAACTCGTAACGTATCGGTCGATCTCTATAACACTTCAAAGTCAACGTTGTTATTGAGCGAAAATAAGACGCCACACTGACGTTTTGAAATGCAATTCTTTTTATATGAACAACTTTAGCAGTCTCATAACATCGTAAACCAAAGCATGCTGACCAGAAACCAATATATGTCAGCGGCGCAAAGTGTTTCAAGTAACGTTACGCATGTAATACATTACTCTACTCACGTGAGATACAGTCTTTCCCAAAATGAAAATATAAAAATAACACCACAAAAAAACGTGTCTTAGCATCAAAAACTTTATCATTACTTTGAAAGCATATCAAAACATTTCAATCCTACCGCAAACATGAAAATTTTGCCCTTCGAAAAGCGCCACAGTAACGCACCGGGCAGTGACAGTCGGTGGGAATGTTTTGTTTTGGAAGATCTCACTTTCAAGAAGGGGAAACAAGTCTTTTTGATCTACAAATAAAACTCCTTTGCCTTTGTCAGAAATGTATTTTGCAGTTTTACAAAAATACTTTAAATACCTTAGTCTATATAAAAAATTAGTTGCAATCTAGTCACCATTTTTATCACTGAAAAATGCTTGAAAAAAGACCACTCCCCTACAGAAAGAATGCCGGAGGTTTCTAAGAACATGAGTGTACGTTCTGTTAGCCTCGCCCCTTTCTGTCTGCGGCGCTGCCACTGTCTATAGCTCACCCTTTCATGTAACATGAGAACCCTGTAGTTTGTGGCAACATTGTAACAAGCCTTCAGGAGGTTTCTCACAAATTTGTTGACAATTTAGTTTCTCAAAATGATACATACAAGGGTAATTTTTAGATTTTGAATTATTTGGATTGCAACAACAAAAGCCAAGAACATTATACAATATTTTCCTTGATATTATATGATATTAAATGTCCTTGACACAACACAATGATTTGTGGCATGTAATGTTTACAAATCTATGTTTCTATATGGAAGGCATAGAAGATAAATGGCAAGTTGGGAAAGACAAATAGTTACATCATATACATGTGAAAAAATGATGTGATTGTCATAGTCTTCCTTTTCTCTATCATGACTTTTACAAAATATAAGTTAATATCTGTGATGACAATATATTCAGGATATTGTAATTTTCTGTTCATCTTCTAAATGTTGATACATTTGTATAGAAAAAGAGTAGACTTTCAAAGTGTTGCCCATCCAAGTGAACTGAGAAGTTTGGCGACTACTTTTCATGTTTTGATTATATGTCAGTATATACAACAATTTACTTGCTTCAAGTTCCAAGCAGAAAATGCATGTATCAATGATCATGTACATTTTAACTTGTTGAATTTGACGCACCGTTGGCCCCCGGTTAGGGGTCATAGCGGGGAACCTATGCCCAATTTTTTCAACATTGCTACTACAGTATATCTTTTTGAAGTGGCAAATAATATTATAATTTGAACAAGATGTGTACAGTTATTCTGTTCAATAGTTATACACTTAATTGGTATGGTCCTCAGACAGGCATAAATAGTCAATAAGTGAATAAAGAGAACATTGCTAATCATCTTCTTTCCCTCGGACAGAAGTAGCATGGACACAGTTTATCTGTAAATTTGGTCAATTTCCGGGGGGTATGTTTATTCCGGGGGGTACGTTTATTAGATTTTGAAGATTTGTCCAGGGGGTATGTTTATTCCGGGGGGTATGTTTATTTGGGAGATGAAAGTAGCCCATTCCAAGGTTCAAGTCATTTGGCCTTCATAAGATTATATTTGAGCTAGAAATGTATAGTACAGTTTCTAAAAACAAGCCTTCTAGTATTGCTGATATTCTGTAGTGTCCGTATACCTTAGAATTCATTAGTTATTATTGGCTTACATCACAGCTTCTTAGCAGCACAGTTACTTGTAACAAGGTTTTCCTAAAGCTTTTGGATAAACTTTTGTAACAAACAGAAGATATTAATAGGATGCACTTCATTAATTGATTCATAAATAGAATAACACTCATGTTTTGTTACATTTTTCAATTTGCCATTTTATTGACCAAACTTTCAAGATAAGTACATATTGTTTAGGACACTAAGTCAACCCAAAATAGTTCTTAAAATCAAGGTAGTACAATAGGGAATACATTGTTTATAGTTATGTCGCAAGTTGATGATTCAATCTTTTAAGGATACAAGAAATGTTATTGAACGTATACGTACTTGGGCTGTAGTGTCCGTATACTGCAAAAATTTGAAGTAAGCATGCAAGTTTAGAAGTGCATAACTCCAGAACCGCTTGTCGTTATCCAAAAATTAAAAAAGTTCCTTGTTTGGGATGACTTGTAGTACAATATTCTGTACTGACAGTGGAAAATATGAAACTTGAAATTTTGGCCCAAGTGCACCACCCTGGCACACCCTGATCTTGGAATAGCCGGAAGCATGCTTGCCAGATCTGGCGCTGGTTGGAATCACGCTGTGCAGTTATGTTTATGTTGTATATGTTGTGTTGTTTATGTTGTATGTATTGATACCTTATGTTCTATTCCTGTTGTTTGTATGTATTGCATGTAGGTGATTGCATGTACATATTGATGTTATATTGTATCTTACGTTGTTACAAGCTATGGCTACTATTGTTGTGTACCTGATCATTGTGTATTTGTATCTTGTAAATTAGTCCTGATGTTTATTTTGCACATTGAAAAGGACAGAAAAAAATAAAGAACAACAACTAGCGTAAGTTACTGAGTGCAAGTTGCAAATATAACATTTGATCAACGTAGTGAACCAAGGAGGTATTTTACCTTTTTGAGTAAACTTTAAGCATGTAAGTATATACCTTTTTTTGATTAAACTAAGCATGTAAGTAGATACCCTTTTTTTAAATTAAAGTTGACACATGCGCTTGCCGACTTTCTTTAAAGGCTGGCTTTTATTCTCCTCCTATGGTATTTTAAAACATGGACATTCCAGGACGATTTTTAAACGAAATCCGGATAAGACGTGACAAGGCACGACGGTGTACGTGGTGCCCTCAAATGTCAATCATTTTGGTTGCTACGGAAACTGTCATCTCGGTGACGTGTGTCGGTAACGCGTCACTCATGGGAGCCGCATACCCCGAAGCATGTGGTGCGCCCTCCAAGCTGTCAATCATTCCGGTAGCCACGGAAACTTCAATGGTGACGTGTATCAGCATTCCCGTCACTCGCCGGAGTTGACATGGCGCCCGCGTGCCCCGGAGTCAGCCATTTTTTGTTTCGGTAGTCTTGGCAACAAGTAACGTCGCCAAGACAATGTGGTAGGTTTCCCGTGGTGGAAAAGTTGATTTGCAGTCAGGGAAAAACATGACCTGATTCAAACTTTTCAGTCAGGATTGAAGCGGTGTTAAGTCGTAAGGTGGATTTGGTATGACTATGGTCGTGTTTCGGTCTGTGACATGGCTTTTATTGATTGATTATTATTGTTACGGTGTACTATGTCGTAGTTGTGTTTTTTATATGTAATATCAGGGATACCTGAAAAACAGGCTTCACAGCCTGAGTTGTATTTCCCCTGTATAAATAAAATGAAATGAAATGAAAAGGCCGCATCGACGACCAGCTTACGCCCAGTTCACGACTCGCAGGAAAATTGGACAGCCATTCCCGACTCAAACACTGCCTACTAGGGGTGGGTACCGGTACATAAAATTCAGGTCCAGTCCAGGTCCAGGTCCAGAGGGTCAGGTCCAGGTCCGGACCTGTACCTGTACCTGATTATAGTACTAGTGTTGCAGTACATCATATTTTGGAGAGCGAGACGCACGTAATAGTCTCCAAACGTCATGTCTGGAACGATATAATTTCTTTGGTTTGCACTTTGCCTCAAAATTATAACTATACTCTCCTCGCCGTCTGTTTACTCATCCTTTAAGTGTTTCTAGATATGATTCACAGCTAACGTCTTCGAAAACGACTCGTTAAATCTGCTGTTTTGTATTTTCTTAGACCAGTTATGTGGCCGCCTGCTGGTAGCCTGGTACGTACTATGAATTTTCTAATCAGTCCATAGGCCGGTCCACTGATTTTTTACGGACCAGTTTTTTTGGACCGGTCCATTAAGAAATACCGGTTTTGTACCGGTACACGGTACCGGTACCCACCCCTACTGCCTACTGGAACAGTCCTACCTGACCGAAAATTCTACTCTACTCTACTCTACTCTGCCTACGGCCAAACACGACCGACGACCCATTCCCGCCTTATATCCAACTGATCAACGACTGCCCGAGCACTGTGATACGGGTGCAGTTTTACCCAACAGCGGACAGGTTTTAAGTGTTTTCTCCTTCCCCAGCACAACATTATAATTAGCAAGAAGGCTAACGTTTTTAGTTTACCCTCCTTGAGTACAGTAACGTTATATGCCGGACTCTTTGCGTTGTAATCTGCGAGCGCAACTTACCTTCCGGTCCAGTCGGACTTCAAAAATCTCCCCATCGCGTAGGGGTTGTCTCCCGAACACAAGTCCATTGTTAAACTCCTGTGTGGGCTGCTGTCGCTCTGCTGTCCGCCCGTTGTTGCCGACAGACACGAGAGCACCCACTCTGGGGTGGAACTCCGCCGCCATCTTGGAACACTGCTCGTTCTGATTTTGCGACATTAACACTCGGAAAGAAATGAACTAAATTTGTCAGCTATTTTGTAGGAATAACTGGTGTTGTCAGCATAATTTCTGCTCGGTCGACCAAATGTCGAAGAACTCGCACAACAGGAGCGTTTCTATTTTACGATAGAGTCATTTTCAGTTTGCGGCAAACATTTACGACACTATGGATATATATGCTCCAGTTTGCGGCAGGTGGTTCATGCCCTTCACAACAGGCCACGTCTGCAACAGTCGCGTTCCTCCAGCTTTCTAACTCCGCAGAATTGATAAAATGGGGTAAAATGTGGATCCACAACAGGTTAAAGACTGTCCCTGGCGTGTTTTCGAGCACCTGGGCGAGGAGAATGCTGGCTATTTTGCTGGCCGTCAGCGTGGTCATCTGGTACATTGGGCCTTCAATTTTCGATATGGGAAGGCGAGCTTGGAACAAACCGGATCTTCTGTCGATTTGTTTAAGCGACAAACTTACACCATGGGTTCATGCTGCTCAAGAGTTGGATGCAGTGGTTACCCAGGGGAAGGAGAAGGCAGCCCAGCTTCCTTTCGTAGGGAACGGCAGGATAGGGTTCGTGCCAGGGGAGGGATTGTACATTGCTACTCCAGACAGGGACAATCCCCAGTACTCATCCCTCACATTGAAGGTGCCCTATGACCCCTCTATACAAGTGGCTGTAGAATCTCTCACAACCAAAAAGGAGTCTTCTGTGTTAGACTACAAACATGGCGTGTTCCATAAATATACATGTTACAAGAAGTCAGAAACTGATTCATTGTTGATGGAGCTAAAGGTAGCTTCTCATCGAACAAAACCAAGCTTGCTAGTTCAGGAGCTTCGTGTTGAAAACCCGACAATGTCACCACTGCTGGTCAGTGTAAAGCAGTCTGGCTCTGTTGGTTCCGACTCCCTTTTGCTACAGACCCTTACAGTCACGTTGGATGAGAAGAACCCACCTAAAGAATACATCCTTCTGAGTGGTACTGTCACCATGGTGGATGGCAGAGTTATTATGTTTGCCATGGCGACACCAAAGGTTTCTGAGGTGTTGAATGTTGATGAGAAGAGCGCTTTCACCTTTACCTTTGTCACGGCTGTCCATTACAGTGAGCCTGCACCAGTCATGGACAAGGACAAATTGGAGACAGTAATCAGACTTGTGAAAGATGACATAAAGGAGTATTTTCTAGCTGGCCCAGAGAACAGCAACCTCTTAGTTCAGCACAAATCAGCCTGGAGCAAAGTATGGGCATCTGGACTTCATGTTGATCCCAGAAAGGTCCTTCACATTCCCCACCCTTCCATTGTCAATTCCAGTATGTATTATGTCCTGTCCTCTGTCCAGGCACTCCTTCATCTGGATGGAATGGACCTTGCAAAGAGGAAACTACTTGAACAGCAATTATTGAAGCAGGAAAACTGTTTCTCTGGTCATCCAACCACACATGCACACAACTTGTGGCCAACAGTGAAACAGGAGTCAGATATTGCTGAGCTGTCCCACCTGTGGCAGCTAACCCTGTCCAAGAGAGGATGTGCGCCTCTGGTTGCAGCAGGGGCTGATGGTAAGTGGCAAAAGTGCAGGTGTTTATGGGGGTCCTAGTGTAACGGATAAGGTTTGAGGGTGTTTGGTATCTTAGTAGCCTGGTTTCAATCAAGCCCCGTGTCCGCTCGCCGCCTGTAACGGCTATCCACCCACGGGGAGGGGAGAGAAACCCCCGGACAGCTGGAGTTCGCGTTATACAGACTAGTATCGTAGCTCCTATCTTAGCGATATCATCATCATCGTTACCCCCCAGATAACCCCGCGAGGGGCAAAGTAGGGGGGGAGGAGGTCCCAGGCTAAGGCGGGCAGGCCTCCAGCCTGGCACGGTATGACTCAACGGTGGGAGCCGATACAACCGTGCTAGGCAGGGCGTTCCATTGTGGTATTGTGGCATGATTTCAGAGCCAAACCAGTCCGATTGCTATCCGTGAGTCGTGCATTTATTGATCCATACAATACCCAATACTAAATACTAACATATACAGGTCTAGGATAACAGGCTGAGCATACAATGTACGTAGATAGATGCTAGTAGGTATAAGTATAACAGGTCTAGGGTTACAACACAGGGTCTATATAGACTAACTGTTACGGTCATCACGCAAGAGCTAACTAAGTAAGAGGTGAACATACCTTGGTCCTAGGACCGCAACTCCAACTAACTTCTTAGACAAGTACATGCTCAACTCTGGTAACAGTGGGTAACTATCTGATTGGCTGCTCTCACCAACCAATCCCGGCTTACCTATATATATGTAAGCTCCTCCTCTCTAAGGTCTAGCTACTAATTACACTAATTATGCATATAACAACCTACTGAGCATCATGTACGTTACACTACAGTCAAACTTGCCTAGGCGACCACCTCTTCAACGCGACCACCTGGCCATGGCGACCACTTTTTCTCGGTTCCGAAAATTTTCCCCATAGGCACACGTATTAAGCGGCCTGCACAAGGCGACCACCCGTCCAACGCAACCGCGACCGCCACGAATTGGGACCGCACAGAGTACAATCCCTGCCCATGGCGACCGTTTTCCAGCGTGTGGTGACATCGGATTTTGCTGTCGGATTTCGCGGAAATGTTTATAAGACCTTGACGGACAAAAATATATGAATAGCATCGATTCCTCCATTAAGTGTTTTAATAAAACGTTCCAATTATAAGCATTGTAAATACAAAGGTTTGTGAATACTAGTACTTTAATATCGTTGTAAGTTGTGCCCATCGCAATCTTATAGTTATCCGCAAGCTCGGTTCGGAACTCAATTTTCAATACGTTCGCGTCAAAAATTCAGATTTCACAGAAATTACCATCCAATTCTTGCATTTTCAACAAAAATGTGTCTCTGTCTTACTAAATTCGGCCGGAAAATGACTTCGCGGAGGGCAAAACGTCTGTCGAAACATGTTTTTCCTTGGTCCGCGACACCATCTTGGTTTCAGCGCGGCATAATGCTGACCTTTCTAAAACATGACGCTTCTGTGTATGAACATTTAGAATACTCTCGTTATTGATGAAATATAATATTTTTATTTTCTTTTTATTTCTATGACTCTCACAAACCTTTATTGGGCGCTGCTTGCTTATAATCGCCGACGCTGTGCGTTCTGCTGCACTGTTACCTTTCCGTGTGGTCGGGAGCTCGGCGGGGGTATCACAACTTTCCGTTTTCATCCTTCAGTTGTCAGATCGAAAAAAAATTTGCCCCTTTTATCCAGCGGTCGCCGCCCAAAAGAAGGCTGGGATCAGCAGGTGTTTTCTAGAGATTTGTCTTAGGCCTTAAAACCTAGATTTTATGTGCGTGTGTGTACTCAAACGTAACGTGTGAATACGGGAGGGCGCTGCGAGATCATAGAGGCAGACATTTTTTTCAGTCAAAAGTATAACGAAAATTTGTACACGATGTAGTATACAAATATTACAACGATAACAGAAAATGTAATTTCTGTAGGATCTTTCTGTCAATGAGAATTGAACCTGGTGGGGGTCATGCTGTCTAAAATCATATAATTTTCCATCCATCTACGTAGTACACTGTATATATTGAACACCTCGACCTGGAAACACGTTATGAGTGGAATCCTCTTCATGTCCATCCTGTCCATCGCGACCGTTTTTGCTCGGTCCCCCGGGTGGTCGCCTTGGGCAGGTTTGACTGTAGTTACATTGAATTCAGGAACTTCTCTACACAGCCTTCAATCATTGCAATCTTGGCCTGAATTTGGATAGTGCAGGTTTTTGTCGGATTACATTGGTGTCATTTCCTATGATACCATGCTTTGGTGAATAAAGTGATACCCCTTTTACAAATCTGCAGTCACAGAGCTAGCATGTAGTATTCCATGATGAAACAAGAGCTTTTCAAAAAAGCTGGCGTTTCGGCTACGTTTATGAGTGTGAATTGTCTTTTCCCTTTACTTGAAGTAAAATCTGCCAGAGAAAGTCACTCAAGGGCTGTTGAGTCTATAAGAAAAATTGTCATTTTGGGAAAGGAGTACTGTTTTAATAGAGAAAGGCAGATTGGGGATGCAATTTTGAAGTTACGTCACTTAACTTAAGTGCTTTTGAAAAAGCTGGTCTTGGCCTACAACTTGTACTTATTTCTAAAATGTACAATAGGCTCATTATAAAAGCTATCAATGTAATTATGTACATGGCACGCAATAAAACATAAAATTTGAAAAAGCACCATTGAATCATCAGCACTATGGTAATTAAGTGAAATAGAAGTTCATAACAGCTAATAATAATATAAGGTTCTATCTAAAATGACTACCAAATGTCAAACAAATCAACAGCTACCTCATCCGTATTATTCTGGTTTACGCATTTACAACATTTCTTCCTTATTTTCCTGGATAATTTTGCTAAAATTCATGAAAATTCCCATATTTTTGTGCCGAGCGGCGTCACTTTCCACGTCCGTGTTGTCTGAATGAAGTCGATACTGTGGGTTGGGGTTTTGTTCGCGTGGAAAATTTTCGCGTTCGCGTGGAAAATTTTCGCGTGGAAAATTTGAAATGGAGAATCTATCTATAGGTTCAAAATATCAAAGTGATTTTATCATCAAATTTTTTCTCCCTTGGGAATAGACTTGAGTCCCTTGGGAATAGCACACACCACACCCTGCCCACACCCATGCAGGGAAAAAGTTTGCCAGTAATTTTGATCATTTGCTCGTTAAAATACGCTAATTAGTTGATCAGAAGGGAATTGAAGGTTTACAAGTCTAAGGTTTCACACCCAAAAAATTTCAAAGGATTTTTGCAATTTAAAAGATACAAAAAAACAAGTTGATTCCCAAGGGGCTCAAGTCTATTCCCAAGGGAGAAAAATTTTGATGATAAAATTACTTTGATATTTTGAACCTATAAATAAATTCTCCATTTCAAATTTTCCACGCGAAAATTTTCCACGCGTACGCGAACATTCTTCACGCGAAAAAAAACCGTTCCCGATACTGTGAACAATGGAGCATTTGCTACTGTAACAGAAAGGATCGCTGTTTTGCAAACAACATCAAGAGCCTCTGTTTACATCGGGGATAGAAGTTTAGTGGCGAGTGTTTTGCAAGAATCATCTTACCGCGCATAGGAGCCGCTGCACGGTATTTTCCATTACAATGAACAGAAAAATTTGAATGCCGGGTTTGGAATCTATGAAGTCCTGTTCATAAGACAACGGCCTTGTATATATTAAATGAATATTAAAAAATAACAAATATAAAATATTTCTTTCTTTATTAATGAAAAAATGAAAAAAATGATATTCATAAATATGATATTGATAGATTAATATAATATCAATATATATTTTTGATATTCAATGTCTAAAAAGAAAAAAAATCCATGCACGGACGCGAACCCGGATCTTCTGGGTCAGAAGTGCTACGCGTTACCAGATGAGCTAAGCTGTAGTGTGTATCACGGGTCTCTGTACGTAATGCTATAACCTCACTACATGGTATCATCTATGTCGATTTTTGGTCGTTTTCTTGACGAAATCATTTTTTTTCTTCTGCAATCTTGTGGTATAGATGTAATATGGTCATTTTTCAGGATATCAAAGTCCAAAACCACAATGCAATGATATTTCCGAACAGTTGTAGCAGTTACATGCGGTCGCCCTCCTATGTGTCATGCAAATCAAGCCTGCCTGAAATTTCTTGCTCACTTGCCATATAAGGCAACGGCTATACAAGAATTTTGGAATGTATTGCCATATAAGGTCATATGGTGTGCGACACAGTGTTGAACCAAGTACCATCGAAGCATGCTTCCTGCATGCATAGAAGGTAAAAGCCAAGACATTGCGTTTCGGCGCGAAGGCGCCAAAACGCAAAAAACAACACTTGAGACTGATAGGGATGCTTATGTCATACCTGGGCCAGGATACTCTCCAAGCAGAGGTTGGTGGGGAAGATTGTGACTGTTTTATCATATGCACCAAGAGTGGTGGGGAGAGCGGACAAAAAACGGGGCATATGATAAGACGGTCACAATCTTCCCCACCAACCTCTACTTGGAGAGTAGGCCAGGATGATGTTTGATACATGTGTTTCAAGTCAAGTCAAAGTCAAGTCAAGTCAAAGCCTTTATTATAGATCGGTCTATGTTTTACAGTATTGCACTGACTTCAAAGTTGTGGCTTCTTTTGAGTTATTCGAACTTGATTTGCTGCCAAAATGACCTGAAATTTGGTATAGATGTGACTTGAACAGATATCTAAAGGACTACATTCCCATTTTGGGCATAGACCACTTCAAAATGATTTATTTTGGGCTTTTTCGACAATATTTTGCCACTTCTGTCACTTCCAGTGCCATAGACAGTGTTGGAAGTGACAGCCGATGGGAGCACTGCATTTCAAAATGCGACCGCCTGATTTACCAATGGAGTTAATCAATTTATCTTGCATTTTTGGCTCAGGTGCGCTAGTATTCATACAAAATGTGGTATGGGACTGCCTAGGACATGTGCGCACAGTGCTTTGTTCACACTTTTGGCATATCACTTCAGAATTATTTTTCTCGATTGTGGGCTATTTTTAGAACAATGATACACATCTCCAGGAGGGCCTGCATGCCCTTTTAGGTAGAGCGTAATCAGTCGTTTTAATTTGACGTAGAGCGTTGCCGACCACTCCAATTCAACGTAGAGCGTAATCTGTGTATTTTGCGTTGAACATCATTGGCCACTTTAATTCTACGTGATGCGTAGTAGCTACCCACTTTAATTCTACGTAATGCGTAGTGGCTACCCGGAATTTAGCGTAAAACGAAGTTGATGAATTGTGCGCAAAGCGTTGTCAAACTTTTCCAACCTTGCTCTAACTCACAAACGAGTGTCATATCCGCAGTCTGTTTTGTTTTGCTATCCTCCCCTTCTACAAAATGGAACAATCCACCGAGTTCGTTCTCAATATCTTGTGCAATGGCAAGGCACATACAGTAGAATCCGCTTAACTGCACCACCCATTTGTCAGCGTTTTTGGTACAATTATCCGGCTGGTGCAATTATGCGAGATGCCCAGCTGGAGCGCACCACCATGGGCGAGGGGGTGTATTGTTAGTCAGAAACACTAGCACAAAGAAAACAGTCGAAATTATTCAGTTATTAACTTTATTTATTGACCCTTTGCTGAAAATAAAGAAATGACTACGAACCTGTTTTGATTTTGCATTCTTTCATTTTTCCATGCGATATACCGCATTACAACACACCAAGGAAATTACAGGGGAGGCATTCTGAAACATCGTCATGCCACTCATGGGATAACAGTACCTGTGTTACATTACGTAGAGTGCAGTTGTCGATTTACGTAAATCATGTACCGCCATGAAACTAGGAATTGAAACTGAAACTTGGTTACTGATTACGGGTGACCCGCCCGGGACATCCCATACGATTCCTATCAATGTAACTGTCAATGGAGACCGCCTTCTTTTGTTACTCAAAACAGTTTTAAACATATTGGCGGTATTGCGCCTTTACACCGGCAGGTATCGGCTCATTTGTACCGCGTTTGCCGATTTTAGCACACCTTTTCAGTTAACTTGTCGAGGATTTTTGGAAAAAATTGGTGCAGTTATCCGGCATTGGTGACCATGCGCGGTGCAGATATGCGGAGTCACTAACAATGCAGTGAATGGGAACTGGTTTTGGATATTGGGATTTGGTGCAATTGAATGGAAGGTGCGTTTATCCGAGGTGCAATTAAGTGGCTTCGTCTGTACAATGATCACATAGTGCGCTGGATAAGAGATTGTCTTGAATTTCCAAGCAGATGTAGCAGTTGGATTTGTTTTGAGCGAAGTTGGTGATGTTTTCACAGTACGTTGTGTGCGCTTTTACAAATCATGACCGGCCGGTACCCGACTTGCGAGACGGGTATCTGCTACACTTCCTGGTTGGATTGTCTTACCATCAATAAAGTTAAGGATGATCACTGGCCGTCTTGGAACATCTTGCGCAGAAGGCCATAGATTGAGATTTTAAGCCTCATGAACTGCAAGGCACTATCGGGCCTTACGAGGCTTTACTTGGCGGGAACATAAGTCCACTGGACCACGACTGGTCCACCATCCTGCTCTCCACTAAATGCATTTTCTGCGCTGCCACATACGATAAGGACTATAGACCTTGCGCCATATGGTATATGGCCTTTTTCTATTCTGCTAGCTAGCTAGTAACGTTACCTTTATCAAAAAAAATGTTCAAACTTCTCTTTCCGAGTAGCAAGTCCAAAGGCCGCTGCAGCAACACACTCAGAGGTGACCGCAAAGAATGATGAATGCATTCTCCCTTGTTAGTGCTGTTTGACAGCCTTCGATTCTTATTTTGAAGTCCTCAAAATGCAGGAACTGCCATTTCAGAGGGATGTATTTCGAAAATTTTCCGGGGGAGCATGCCCCTAGACCTCCTATAAATGTCGCACCTTTGGTGATCGGTTGTCTCATAATCTACACATTAAAAAAAACGAACACAATCCTGGCTACGAGCATGAGTAGAGCAAACTTTTGGAATCTAGACCCTCTGAAACGCTATTTCCTGCATTTTGAGGGGCAAATTTCTTGGTAGAATAAGCTTAGTTTAATGACATCTCTTTCAGTAAAAAATTACACAAGGGTTTCAGGCTTAATTTTGGGGGGAGGCGTGCCGTCGATCATCGCGGTAAGATCGAATGTTCACACACAAGCTACATTTCTATGTTGTATACAATCGGCAAAGAAAAGAAAATCAAGCACAACAAAACTTTATTACGTATCTACGTCCTACAAAAAATACACACAGAATAGGTCGGCAAAATTAAAATTTTTCAACACTTGTCCCGTATGCTCCCTGTGTTTATTGAACATAATGAGAAATTTGACACCCTACTTTGAGAAAGAACGCCATAAAGACGTCCATTTTTTTCTCCTATGTTTTCCACGGTAAATTTCTCCGGTAACTGCACTGAATGTCTTCAAAAGTTGTCAATTCAAGCCTTCAAACAGCCGCTTTGTCGTGCGATCCTTGCGATCCCCGCCATTCCTCTAACATCTCGCAAATTCACGCTTAGCTGAAATCACGCGAGTAGCGAGACTCGCATGTCATTGGTCGGTATTTCTTGACGCGACGGAGACGACGCACTGTGATTGGTGGAATAGAATATCTGACGCCTGTTTACCATTTCTTACGGGAAGAAAGCGCATTCAACTCAGCCGCCGCGGCTTGAAACTTTAATAATGTTTTACAGATTACAGAAAGCCTGATAGCTATAGGAATATTTCTGAATTTTTAGGCTTCTTTGATAACAATAACTGATGGTGAACCGAGAGGGACAAAACATAAATAAACGTCAGCCCCATGCGACCAGCCAAAACTGTGGGGAGGGCGGCGCATGACGCCGAGTTTTCGGCGGCCACCAAATACTAGTATCCACCACGGCGCTCTTTGTGTGGCTGGGGTTGTCGCCGGCGGGCATTAGAAATGATCTAGATCGCCCTCATCGCAATTTTCCGGTGATCCTCTGGAGTTTTTGCAAAATTCTAAATTCTGTCTAAATA
Source organism: Branchiostoma lanceolatum (assembly GCF_035083965.1). Lineage (NCBI taxonomy): Eukaryota > Metazoa > Chordata > Leptocardii > Amphioxiformes > Branchiostomatidae > Branchiostoma > Branchiostoma lanceolatum. The sequence goes on from NC_089731.1 coordinate 19,320,044, forward strand.
TCTTTACACACCTATTTTTGTCCATCAAAAATGACGGGTTGGGCAAAAAATTTGTCCGTCATGAGCGACAAAAACCCGTCAAATGACGGGAGGACGGGCGCTGGCGAGAACACTGAACCAAAATGATGTGAAATTTGGCATGTGTCTGCCTTGGTCATGTACACAGGCCCTCATTCAAATGTTTGGTATACAGCCCTTCAAAACTATTTTTGAAAAAAAACAAAACTTTTTCGTTATTTCTAAACAAAGAATGTATACTCTTGAATCATCCATTCAAGCGTATGGGTGTCACATTTTTATATTTCACCCATACTATGGTTGAAATATGTTGTTTTTGTTCATGTTCTTCTTCTCCTGTCAAATCTTCACATATATCATTCACCGGGGTTAATCTTTTTAAATTCAATTTTGGACTGGATTGATTATGGAAGAGTGCATTTTTTAGCTGGTATTTGAACTGGTCTATTTTACATGAGGATGGTGCTGGAAGAGTCAATGCTTGAACGAGGGACATTTTCGTAATTATATGAAAATGTGCAATTATGCAAAAGTCCATTTGTTTAAGTGGATGTGGTTTTCGACTGGTCCATATTGTGTGGAGGCGCCACTGGAAGAGTCCATTTCTGTATGGAGGGACTTATTGTTTTTAAACTCAATTTTGGACTGGGATGATCCATTTTTTGAGTGGAAGTATTTTAGAATGGTCCACTATGTATGGGGTTGCATGTGGAAGAGTGTTCTTACATAGGGGGTCAAATTTGGGAAATCTCTATTTCCGAGTGGGATGACTTTGTAATAGTTTTGGGCAGAAGTATTTTCTTATTATGTCATGCCTGGGCCTGATACGGGTGTTCCGGACCGTAGGATAACTATCCGGATCACATAGGGTTCGGAAGTGTTATCACACAGGCTTCCATAGAATATTTCGAACGCATTTCGAGCGCGCCGGTGGTGCGGCCGTCGGAAATTCGAATACCGGATTCGGAGATTGGAATCAATGTTGCTACAGTTTCTTGTTCGAGGACACAAAACTCCCTCAACTTCTGGCGCATTCCGCATTGAAATGTATGTTTTCGCGGGTGGGTATGACCAAGGTATGACATAAATAAAATACAACACGTTGTATTCCGCATCACCCTAGGTCTCAGCCCTCCCGCGGGTCGGATCGCCCTCCGGCCTACGGCCGTCGGGCGATCCGACCCGCAGGAGGGCTGGTACCTCGGGTGATACGGAATACCCCGTGTTGTATTCTATATATATCTCAATTTGCCCAAGTATTATTTTGGGACAGTCTATTTTCGACATGGGGAGGAGTATGGGCTAAACATGTTGTATTTGCTTGCAAATGTTGCCTTTCTAGTTATTTTCAATTTTAGCGACAAAAAAAAAAATCATGAAAACAGAAGGCTGGGGTGAAAACTTGCACCTGACCCTGTTCACTCCCTGATACTGTGTGCACCAAAGTAAAAACATTCCTCTGAGATTCTGTTTTCATGTTGTTTTTCCAACCTCGCATTTTTTTATCTTTTTTTATTCCGTTAACCAGGAAAATAAATTGGTGTGGCGGCTGTGGCCTAAGCTACCTGCAAACTGAATATCATGGAAATCTGTTGTTCCTTTGTTCAGTTATTCTCCTTGGAAGATTTTGACAAAAACGCCCCTGCAGTTCCAGAGCAAGCTGCTAGGGAGTCCGAACCAACAGCACTTCTGCCTTACATCACAAGCTTGTAAGGTGTGATGAAAAATGTTAGTAGAAAAATATCAGATAAAATGGCACAGAAGGCAAGCGGCGGTTGGAATTGGGTATATTTCTAGATATTCCTACAACACTACAAAGTCGCATTCATACATGATGAATATTGCTGTGCAGTGTAAACAGGTAGATTCAACTTAAATATGATGTAGAAAAATAACCAAAAACAGTGAATTTTGTTTTTTGTTCGATCACAATACGCCCCTTTAAAGACTCCTTGGTCTTGTCCATTTAGTTCAACACTGGAGAAATTTTATAAGCCCCCTCTATTCAGTGGTAAGTCTATTCAAACATGTGTAACTGAGAAATAGAGGGACATTGCTAAATATAAAAGTTATGCAAATGAAGACCTAATTTGTATAATTTATGAGAAAATACTGTAATTCCATATTGGTAGATAACTGGAATTTCATACTTGTGGCATTTGCAAGTTATGTGAATGTGAACATCATTAAATTAAATTATGATAATAAGGACCTCAATTGCATAATTGATTATAAATGTTAGCATAACTTCTTTGTTCATACTTTGAACAACTTCTGTTATTTGGGTGCAGAAGATGATCAACAGGTATGATTTATAAATGATAAGAAACACTCATGATACGTCAGTCATAAAGGTTAAAATCATTTGGCAAAGGTATGAGGTGGTGGAACTCTAGTTTGTAATTGTTAAATACAGGGCTGTGTCAAGGACCCGTCCTGCCGTCCCGGGATGGAAATTTACTTGTTGGGATGGATAAAAATTTCATCCGATCCATCCCAAAAATGTTCGTAAGCTTAGAATGACAGATATATACAATGACAATAATAGTCTTCTAAATTTCAATGCAGTTGATTTTTGCCTTTTCCCTTCGCAATGAATCAACCATTTATTATGATCGCCTTCCAAAACATGCAATAGATAAACATTGTTGCACCCAGCCCCGGCATATGGAGATGTTAGGAGATCAGAGATTATCGAAGGGTGCTTTCTGCGTGGCACTTACAATGTAATGTGCTACTGGAAGTGGGAGGGCGGGAACTGGGCATTATGATATCCTACCTCAGTTGGGTCACTTTCTTGTCTGATTAAGCACCAAAGTCCAAACAGACACAAACTACATGTAATGATGTGTGGGCAGTGTTCGAAATACCCGTCTGCAGTCTGCAATTTGCAGAAAGGTTTTCAAGATTGCAGAAGAAAAATTAAACAACGTGCAATTTTGCAGAATGAAAAAAAATCAGGCTCCGGATTCAATGGTTCTTAATCTAGCAAACTAGCCGCGCTGTAAATAAACTGAAACCTGTGCCACGCGAACCTGGCGGCATTCCGGTGACCGGTGCGTCATGGAAATTGGGACAGATTCACACCTTCTTGTTTCGTCACTTTCTGTGATAAATTCAGGGACAAATCATGGGAGAAAATTTCAAATTCGTGCATTTCTTAAACTTGCTAATCGCTCGTTCTCAATGAAATGTGCAAAATAGCATTTTTAGGGTCGAAAAATTGATCAGCTCATTTTCCAAGCAAACCTACCTCATTTTTAGCTGAACATCTCCTTTTATGATCCCCAAAATATGACAGCTAATCTGTCACGGGAAATTGCCGAAAATTTTTAAGCTTTGATCAGATGTCCTTTGAGTTTACCCATATTTTTGCGGAAAAAATGTTGAACATCAGTAATTAGATTTTTCAATTTTGGAGCTTTCGTGTCGTGACATCGCCTTCAAACCCTATAGTTGAGGAGTCAGTATCTGTGGTAAAACGTCTGTCAAATTTAGTGCCGTGCGGACGATTGCTGTATAACTGTTTCATTCAGGATTGATATTGTCTGGATTTGTTTTTGCATTTCGACTTGTTTGAGATATTTACCAGAGACAGAATCTGATAGTTCTTGCAAAATGTTCCATCCTCCGTTGATCCGAATAATTTAACTCTTACAACATCTATAACATACTCAATGTTGCGAACTAATACTGCGTAGGAGCAGTAAAGCATTTGGAGCAGAGGGGGAATCGCGGAAGAACGGTAACGGAGATTACATACTGTCGCCAAAAGGCGTGTTCACCAGACGTAAGTCGCCAAGTTGTAATTGATCGACTTCTGATTTTTTCTCTTCTTCAAACATATCAAAGGCTATATTATTATTAGATTACTTGTTGTCTGGAGGTTTAAAAAGAATTCAACTTTGGAAACAAAATCTGGAAGAAAGAGTAGAAAATTGGAATATGATAACCCTACAGGGAGTTTGTCTCAGTTGAATCTATACTTTTCTATTCTAGTTCAAACGCTTTTGCCTTAAGGTGCACAACTACAAAAAGTTCTGCGCCAGGTTATGTATTTTCCGCAACAGATGTAATCTCCGGTAACGGAACTTACTACAGTAAAACTTCGGCTTTTCCATCAAAGAGATTTCCGTTTTTGCGTTCCATCTTTAATTATTAAAAGGACGTATACGTATGTACGTGCATTTAGAAAATGGGCAGCGTTCCTACACCAGGCCTTGTTAACAACACAGAGAGCATCAAACAATGGTAACGGAGATTACATTCATTACTGTGCTGTCATTTGTTCGAGGAGGTGGTTCCTTTTAAAAGCCACAAAAGCTTTAAGTCGTCATAAAAACGACAGGTTGGCACCTTATATGTGGTATATCTTAATGTCAGGAACGTCTTACTTTAAACGGTAACGGAACTTACCGTTTTGGGCGACAGGCATAAACCACCTTGCACAGCGTACAAGAACAGTGACAGGACCGATCTGATATGATTTGTCGGAGGGCCTTATTTTAGTAGCTGGATTCACCAGTTAACCGGTCATTCTCTGAACTGAATTATTACATTCTCGGCTGCTTTTTACATTTTGCATGTCTCCGCAGGCAACAGCCGTTTTTTATGACTATTTAGGGCAACCCATTGCCATAACTTTTTCTAAGTCAAAACCCATAAGTAATTTTGAGGTTCATTTTTCGTGAAACATGATATGTGTTGTGGGAAAGTGAAGAAAGCATTGATGGTGCCCTTAATTTGGCTCATATCAAGTTGTAAAGGCTGGCGACAGCAATTTGTACATTCAAATGAGAACGAGCATAATCTCCGTGGCCACAATCTCAGGGTCGGCAGAAGTCTGTAAAACAATTCCCGGATGTTTCTAGCGTAAATGTGCCGAAGGAAGCATGTCTGTTGCAATTTCTTCAGAGCCCGAACTTGGGACATTACAGTAGTAAAGAAATGGTGGCCACTGCATCAGCCCATGGTTTTTTTAAGCCCAGATGACAGCGATGAAGTTGAGAACTGGGATAGCTCTAGAGCACCGCCTTGTGAGCAAGGAGAAGGTGGAATGTTTTCTAGATCTCCTGCGCCAAGACGGTGGGGGAGGGGGCGGTGCCCATGTGCACGAATGTTGTTGCATTGGGCGACAAATGGCTATTGACCTTTAACTCCTTAAAGATGAAGCTCATTTCATAATAATAGATATCTGGAACCTTTACTTCCACCCATATCTATGAATGAAAATGAACTACATGTACAAGAGAGTGACTCCTTCCGACTTCTTGGCCTTATCTTCTCCAAGGCCTAATGTCCTTGAGAAGTTACTTAGATTCCATTGCTAAATCTGCAGCAATGAAAGTAGGTTCCCTTCTCCGAGCTATAGTCACTATCTTACTCCCGAGAGTACTTTACCTTTACAAATCCTCCATTCGTCCCTGCATGGAGTACCCATCTCTGGGCTGGAGCTCCAAAAGATTGCCTACACCTTTTAGATCAAATCCAACAGAGAATCTGTGTGGTCATTGGTCATTGTTTGGCTTCAAAACTGGACTCCCTTCCTCACAGACGAAACATTGCCTCCCTGTCTCTTTTCTATAGATACTTCCATGGCCATTGTTCCGATTAACTTTCACTACTTCTCCTACCAGATAATTTTTCAGCGCACCACCAGGTTCTCCTCTGACTCACACCACTGTACTATACAACTACCAGCCTCTGTCATTCTACAGTAACAGCTTTTTTTCACATTCAGCAAAACTTAGTGGAACTCCCTCCCAGCCCACTGCTTTCCCCTGGATTATAATGACAATGACAATGAAGTTTATTGCATATTCATGCCCAACATAGGGCTAAATGCATTACAATATCCAGAGGATACTAAGAAAACTATGCTATGCTTAAACTATGATTTACATGCTTCTTCTCTCTTCTTGAAACATTTGTAGGCAAGTTCACAGAGTTTTTCCATTACATCGTAATTAGCTGTTGACATTACATGTGCGAACATTTCCTCCTTTGTTAAATGTGCATATCTTCGGTCTGGCAATATGTCACTAACAAGAGAATTGCGTATATCTTTATAAAGAGGGCATTCTAGAACAAAGTGTACTTCATTTTCTATATAGTTCTCATTACAAAATATACATAGTCTGTCATTAGGAGGAGTCCGGTTATATCTACCGGACTCCTCCTAATGACAGACTATGTATATTATAACCTACAAACCTTCAAAACAAACAAACGACACTATTTCTCATCTTAGCCACAGTTCAATGCTAAAGAAGTGGCCCCCTACGTCCTTGCATTGAGCGAGATCTTTAAAGATTGAAAATTTCAAAAAATCTTTGTTCTGTGTGCTGTTAGTTAAAGCAGGGTGCAACACGGGGGCAGGATATTCACATAAGCCGTATAAGGGTCTTGTAGCACATAAGAAGTACAGGTAGATGTTAATTGTTGCACTGTTTTTTACTTGACACATAGACAGGCAGCATTTGCGAGCAAATACAAAATATTTCACCCATCTCCCTCCCCAAGCCCAATGGATAGTGACAAAATTGATTTTTTTGTTTTTTTAAATCAGCCCCCGTACGAGAATGGACTCTTCTGGCAGCACCTGTAAAATGGACCAGTTCAAAAACACTTCCACTCAAAATATTATCACCCATCGGAAATGATTTTTTTCTAAACTCCCCCACATGCAAGTATGGACTCTTTCAGCACCATCCCCATTAAGATAGACCGATCCAAAAACCATAAAAAATTGAATTTTGACAAATGTTCCTTTGTGCTCCCCTGTGCAAGAATGGACTCTTCAAGAGTACAAATTTGGTCTAAAAATGCTCCGAAATCCCGGAATAAATCATTCTGGAGTGGTGTATGCTAAAAGTGTTTAACTTAATAAAGTCCTGTGAGTATGTGTCCAATGCACCCTATATCAAAATTTGCCTTGGACATACGTTGATCTCCGTGAAAATTCTGCTTATGTAGCGTAGGTAAATCGTATTTTTCGCTGTTTCACATCAAACCAGCACGGCAAGCTGGTAGCCGGGCACCTTGTTTTTTGCTCATTATTATGCATATTTACCGCTTGTTCTTAGTGCTGATTGGTTCATGTCAGATAAACCTATGTTCTGATTGGTTGGTTGATTGCAAGATTTCATGGAACCACATGGCGGGGATTTCCCGAGCAGTTCTTGCAAAAATAGATTGTGTTTGTGACGATTGAAGCAGTTTTGTAGCGACATTCGTAACAATATTGATTTTGAAAAATTAACCAAGCCTTTTCTGATGGTAACCTTCCCAACCAGGTGGAATTGGACGAGGTCTGGCAGGAAATTGTGGTGTAATGTTTCCATGCACGGCAGCAAATTAGTGAATTGGCCAGCCGACTCGCGGCAGACACTTTCGTGTTTGATTGCCAAATTGTTCTGACCGGGACTACCTTTCGCAAAGGAAAATGATTGATCCTGCCAAAACACGAACACAAAAAAAGCGTGAACTGTTGTTTTGTAGCTTTCTTTGCTAAGAATCTCATACTTTGAACAACTTGTGTTATTTGGGTAAAGAAGATTATAATCTGACAGAATTTATGCAAATTAAGTCCTTATTTGCATGATAAATGGGAAATATTTATGATATGCCACTCGAAAAGGCTAACATCTGCCAGTGAAGGTATGGGGTCGCGAAACTCTTACTAGTTCTTTTTTTTTGTAAATCCTTCACTCCAGACTATTTGGGGGGAAAAATTGTCATATTTTTGTTGCCGTCGCTCCAATTTTTTTCTGAATAAATCTGACAATCAACAAATAAAATTGGTGTGGCCTGATGTTGAAATGGTAAAGCTACAACTGTGTGTTTCATGTTTGTTGTTGATATCCCTGTGTAAATGTAAGGTTTAACAGTATGTTTGATAAAACTCTTTTACACAAAGAGAGTCATTTTATTTAACACTCCGAATTATTTCCCAAACACCATTTTTAGAAAGATTAATACATGCATTTGTATATGTAAATTAACGTCCCGTCCCCCCACTCCTGGATTGGGACCTGGACTTGACTGTCGCCAACTTGCCATTTTTACCAATAGGTATGAAAGGTGCAGACAACAACATACATGTATACCCCGTAATATGTATTGCAGGTATGCTGGAGGCAATGATCCTCAGTTTTGGAGGGTTACAAATTACCCGTGACCATCTGGCCTTCAACGGAGATCCTGACATCCTGCGCAGCAACATTGCCTTCCATGACATCCGGTACAACAGCAGTCATATCAACCTTACTATCCTGATGGAAGACGATGGCCAGGCAACTATGCACGTTTCTGTGGACAGTCTCAACAATGCTGTGCTGTATGCATGTGAGGCGGGATGTCTTAGTGAGCCTGTGTCCCTAACTTCAACAATTACTGAGTTCTCAGTGAAGGTGACCAAGCCTTTAACATCCTTGCTGTACATAGCACCCAGTAGACGCCATCTTCTTGATATCAAGAGAACCATTCATGTGAAAGAAGTTATAACACATCTTGATCATCTTGAAAAGTTGTCAGGTCCCAAGACAGGACTGCCCCCAGTTTTCTGGGTCAGCATTGCTTTTCTGATTGGACTGTTCCACCTCTTTTTGATTAAATTGATATACAATGAAGTTTGTGGTGCTGGTGCAGCTCGAACTAGTACTAAATATAGTGCATAAAACAGGCTGGTCATTTTCATGGGCTTAATGTTTGTTTAAAAGATAAATATTCACAAATTTAAAGTAGAATACAAGATTGTTGAATGTTAGAAAGGTACAGTTTGTTCCAATTTGTCAGCCAATGGATATTTTTACCTGTAATGAGGAAAATATTGAATGAATGAATGAAGACCTTCATTGTACATTTTTGCCCCACGAGGCTAAGCACAGGTTGCATGTTAGCAATCATAATTATACATATACATATAAAAAATATGTTAACAATCATACATTTACATGAACACATGAACGTCTAGTCTATTGATGTAAGAAAAGTTGGCACGAAAACTGCAAGTGTTTGCAACTGTTCCAGAAAAAGAAATTGTAAATTGGAGCTCAGGTAAACAAGCAAGGAATTCTGGTATACAAATATGTATATTGAAATATACAATATAATATTGAAAACAGTGGACTACTATATTGAAATCTTGATTCAAGCACAAATGTCAATCCATCTCAGCTCATAATATACTCTCAGACTGGTAGATGAGGTAAACCCAATAGTGTGGTGTAAAAAAATGAAGACGTTAGTGAGTGAGTGAATGTTTCATTTGGTTGTTTTCATTTTCACAAATTCTTTGATAAAACTTTTATTTAAAGGAAGACTGGTTCAGTAAGTTAATGTAATGTAGATGAAATATGAAGAAAAAAATGCATGCATTTGAGTAACTTTTATAAATAATCATAGATGGTAGTTGCCCAGTTGTGCTGCGCAAACATATTTTGTAGCCAGCCCAAAGATGTAGTCGGCTTGTTTTGAAATTATAGTAAACATTTCTCAGCCGGTTACTGTGGTTAACCCTTGTCCTGCTGGATTTCCAGAGCAAAAATATACCCCCACTGCTGAAGTGCCCAGACACCTTTGAAAGGGTACTAGTTTGATATTGCTCATTTTTAGTTTCTTCGCTTTACAACAACTGAGCGGGTGCAACATTCGCATTCTAGAAATACCTTGAACCTGACAATGGTCAGGGCTAGCATACAGAACAAGCATGGGCCCGACATTGAATTAGTTATCCCACACAATTTTCTCATGTTCTTAACCCCTTAACAGGAGGAGGCCTAAGTCCAACTACACAGCCAGCTGCAGTACCCACAGAAAATGTCAGGTGAACCATTTTCAAACTTGACCTCCGTTCCCACAACCGCTACTCACCTACCAAAAAAATCATGAAGGTCCATCAACATTTCTGTCAGTTTTGTTGCCTTCATACAAACACACAAACATGCAGAGTCCGCTGCAGTACTGTAGAAAAATGCCAGGTGAACCATTTTCAAACTTGCCCTTCATTTCCACAACGACTACTCACCTTCCAAAAATCATTCATCAAAGGTTTCTCAAGTTATGCTCTTGACATACATACAGACCCAGCCCACAGCTGGCGTAACCCAAAATATATTAACCTTCTTGGCGAAGGTAACAAACCAGTGCAGCTGTTGTACTGTACAACTGTGTACCTGATATTGAGATGAGATTCATTTTATGCCATAGAATGAATTTTTGCCGTTGTTCCGATTTTTTGAATTCAAGAAACAGTGAAGTAAGAAATGTTGGTGTGGCCAGTAATGTGCTAATTTTTGGATCATCGCCGCATGCCAAAACATCACTTATTTCAGTGGATAATCCACATCTGATTGCAGTCTCATATATTTGATGCCCCAAAGAAACATAAATTTTAACTAGTCATGAGTGCTAATTTATGGCAGATATGATTTAATTTGATTATGTACATAATGTGGACCTGGTTGTTCAATATGAGATGTTGATATTCTATGTTTTGGTCCAATATAGAAAGTGGTGTTTATGTATATTTTATGTGTTTGTGGATAATTTTCATTAGTTACATCATATTGATATGTAGGAACAGCTGTTTTGAGAGTAGCAAGGAGTGGATACTGATTACTTAGTTTGAATTGATAGATATAGCATAGGGAAGTAATCATTTAAAGCCAGGTATTTCTTACCTCTGCCAAGCAGGTTAGACTTTATAAGGTGATCATTTGTGATTTGTTATGGTGTATACAGTAGTACTCCTGGAAAGATTTTCATAATTTTTGGTCTCAAATTAGGTCTAATAAAGAGGTTTTCAGACCCACTGGGAGATTTGTTGTATGAAATTAGCAGTATGGAACTATAATATTGTCTCCTTGATTATGCAATGTAGGTTCATTTGCATAATTTGAATCTATCAATAGTTCTCTCTTTCTCAGGTATATGTTTGAAAAGTTATTATGGAACATTGGAGCGGTATGCCTAAACACCTCACCCGAACTCACCCAAACTCATCCGAGTCTAATATGCAGTGTACACAGGGCAAGGACTTTATGTGACGCTCTGGATACATTGTCTATGCAAGTAATATCTATGAATCGAAAATATTCAGCAGGTCTTAAGTATTTACCAGTTTTTGCATGTTACCCTCTCGTTCCAAGACGAGAAGGCATGTCTGGCCGCCATATTGAATTCTCATTGTTGGGGTCCACTTAGGTCCGCTTATATCTTTTTTTAATTTGACAGATGACAGGACAATAAGACGATGTACACAAAGTGTTTTTCAGCCTCAAATCACAAGCACGTACATGTATTTGTTATCTTGGAAACTAACGGAAAAACATGATTAATATAATGAGATGCAAATCAGGTCATTCTTTACATGATTACTAGTAATGAGAAAAAGTTGAAATTCCCTTCCAATTTGCTATTTTTTGGATGCCGACCTATATACGAGGACACTGCCAACATGTTTGGGTTAACATTACTATGTGGGCAGTGCTTTTCACAATGGCGCTTCAATACATTATCATATGAACTGAGAACTGTATATCAATATTTATACAGGGCCCCACTATCCTAGTTGGGGCTGGCATCTCCCATTACATTTTACCTTGCTATCGTCGAATTTGTAGCATTAGAAGAACTTCTAATCGAGGATCAAACTATGAAATACATGTAGTGGTTCTTTTCCACTGTAAAAATCTTCAAGATAAAAATAATACTTGAAGTGGCCTGGGTGAAATGTCAGGTTGACCAGAAGAAACAAGCTTAGCTAAGAAACTCATATGTATATTTGAACACAAACTTATCGTGGCAGTGTGGGGTTCGCGAAGAGCAAAGTAGCCTTCTAACAAAGAAGACTTTGGGTATAATAATGGCTAAGCATGCATTATTAGTAGGCGACTGATTATATGTCTATATATTCAGGTTAAATTGCACTGACAGGCCTTCTGGCAGGTGACCTAGTTTGCTGGGAGCGCTGGCATGGGACCTCCCTGGAGGACCCAGACACATGTGGAACATTACTTGGCCTGGTGTAGAAAGCAGGGCTCTGTTTTGGGGTATAGGTTTGATAAAAACCGATTGATATGTCGATTATGAAAATAAGGACATAATTTGCTTAATTGATGAGAAAATGCCATGATTCCAAAGTTGTAAATAACGGTAATTTGATACTTGCATTCGGAAGTTAAACAAGAGTCCGTAGGACACTATTCTCCGTGAAGTATTTATAGTATGTACAAGTATTGACCCACACAAATTGCATCTCTGCACAGTCCAAGTAGTGTTTTAGAGAAAGTTAAGAAAAAGTGTTTATCTTTTTCTTTCAATACAGGAGTGGTCAACCTGCTGAAAAGTATGTTTTTACAGCATGGCATAGATGGGATCTAGAAATTCCGGGAAAAGTCACAAAGTTAGATCTAGATGGCCCCTTTTCAATTATCAACGAACCATTCAGCCTTACAACTAAGATGTATCAGAAATCACAAATATGCAGTAAATCCTCTTTCCACAATTTATTGCAGGCCGGCCTGATCTATAGCTATCGAGCTATTTGCAATAAAAAAGGCTAATTTATATTATCGTAACATTTCACGAAGGTCAAAGGTCACCGGATCTAACCACCCGGAAGTGACACTGGCGCGCGCACTTTTCTGAGAGATATTTCTCAACAATCTTTCATCCCCTGCGTAAACTTTTTACATTGTCACAGCCTCCGTATTATAAACTACAAGTGTGGTAAGTTTGAAGGTCCAGAGATATCCCATTTTCACACTGTGCGTAAAAGTGCATCGTCCGTCCCGTGCGCACATACTGTATGCGAGTTGCGAGTGGATACGGCATACTTAATACACAGACTGGAGGTCACTCTGCACATGTTCGCAGCTAAAACTCACAATTCCCGTTGCCGCATTGGTATGTAACTTGGTATATCGTTTGCTAGGTTGCGTGTGGTGATGCACGTTGTCTATTTTTCAATGTAACAGTGACTATACGATCACAGCAAGTAAGGAAGATTTATACCCCGTATCTGCCTGAAGTATTCCAGTCATGCATAACGGATTATAACATGGTCCCTATGGCAGGGCAGTGGGACATAGCATTAATTAAAGGGGTGCAATTACGATATTGGATTGACGTTTAAAGTAGTTATGGTGTAACAAAGCTATTGTGCATCACCACGCCGAACCAGGCAAACGATATGCCAAGTTACACACCAATGCGACAACGGGATCGTGAGTTATAGCTGCGAACGCGCAAACAAATGCATTCCCAATACTCCCAGAAGGAGGTCATCTTTCATACAAGTTAACACCATTCGGCGAAGATATGGGATCACCGAACTCTAGTTACTCCTTGTTTGCACTGAGGATATGGGAATCTTCTTCTATTCCATCTCAGTGTGCATGTCATTTTGATTCCCAGGACACCTTTCTACATTCCGCTGCCTTAAGACAGCTTGACACTCTAGATCTGAACTTATTTCTTCCACATCAATAATTTCTTCACTTTCCAAACATGTAACGTCAGGTTTCTCCATGCAGCTATCAGCTGACTCCCTAGATGTTTCAGTGTCATGATCATCTGACACACCTGATCTGACCTCCTGACATTCATTGGTAGCAATCTGACTGAAATCAGTGGCGTCAGATCCCATCTCATCCTTCCACTCCCTCCTAGCTCTGAGAAGGCCATGGCTATCTGCTGTTTTGTTTTGCACCTTAATCTGTTCAGAATCAGAAGGTGAGTTTGTCTCTGCACCCTCCCCGCCCCCCTCCGTACGGACACGGCCCAACTGTCCCTGCAGTTCGTGCTCTGCACCTACATTGTGCACTGTTGCCGCCATGTCGGCTAAGGCTTTCTGCATCAGCTGCTCTGTCTCGGCTATTTTTTCTTTCAGTTTCTGGAGATCATCTTGGTTGATACGCCCCTTCATTCTTTTCTTCTTTTGTCCAAACAGGGAGAAGCCCTTTTGGCAACTGTTATCTTGCCTTCGTCGCGCTCTCTGATTGCTACTGTCTCTATTCTTCGTGCTGCTACACATGTCATTTTCGCGCCCCTTCCCACCGAACACCTTGTACATGGTGAACAGCACATACGCCCCGATGCCGATACCATAGATCGGCAGCACGGTCGCCATGATGCTCCGTGGCGCTCGGGGAGCTGGCTGCCGGGTCACCCTCTGCGCTGCTGCCCCGGGGAACGGTCCTGGTCGGCCGTCTCTCACCACGTGCGTGTGTACTGCCTGCTCGCTGCGAGAACTTCTTGCCCTTATATTGTCAGCTGCTTGGCTCTTCAACGTTTCAGGATATCGAGATGAATACAGCCAAGGGAGTCCAACAGCGATCAGAAGTACAAGAAGAGCCCCAACAAGCAAAACGCTGAAGGGTGGCATACTCTGCACATGTTCGGGTGCGTAGGCGTACTTGTTCTTGGCTCTGCGGTCCAGTCCCTTCATGATTGCAGGTTGATGAGTCCTCCGCCAAATGTTGTGGTTATTAAATGTTTAGTGCCGCTCCGACATTCGTCCGATCTCTGGCCGATCTCTGGCTGATGTGTCGTTCGTCCGTGATTTCCAGACACACCCAGCTCCAGGAGGACGCTGGTCACGCAGCTCACTCCAGATGGATGATGGGTAATTACTATAGGTAAAAGGTCAGCAGGTTTACGGAAAACCTGGGCTTGGATCCAGACCAGGCTATCTGGCTCGACAGGCTCGATATAATTTCCAAGCAGATCCAACGGTTGCAAAGACCGTATCCAACTGGAAGAAGAAATTTTATTGCTCGGTAGAGGGCATATTGTAGAATTTGGTGGGCAAAAACTACAAATATTCAGAATCTGAAAAATCTAAATTCAGATTCACATTTGTAACTATTTCCAACATGTTCCCGTCATTTTGTCACATTTCCATTATTATTAAACGACGACAACGCAAAGCGCAAAATCTGGCTTATTTGCATATTGTTTATCGGTCCCCATTTTATAACATGCAAATAAGCCAACGTAGAACGCTAAGAAATACCCAAGAGATCGAGTATTTTTTTCAAGACATTCGCACGACACTACAAAGTCGCATCCATACGTGATGAATGTTGCTGTGCAGTGTAGTAAGGTAGATTCAACTAATGATGTCGAAAAATAACCCAAAACAGTGAATTTTGTTTTCTGTTCCGATCACAGTATGCCCCTTCAACTCATCCTCGTCCACCAGGACCTTTCCGCTCTACGTTACATCGCTTTTCCGCGAGCGATGTAACGTAGAGCGGAAAGGTCCTGGTGGACGAGGATGCTTCAACTTGGAAGTGAAGTTAACATTAAAGAAGGGTGCATGCAGCCAACACAGTGACGTGGGGAACTGTCACAGATATAGATCGAAGTTTATTGCAAATACATGCCCGAGGGCTAATTATAAGGACAAACAATAAAAATAATGATGAAAAATACAAGGTTATGTTTTGGGTAGCGTTTGTGTGTGTGTGTGTGTGTGTGTGTGTGTGTGTGTGTGTGTGTGTGTGTGTGTGTGTGTGTGTGTGTGTGTGTGTGTGTGTGTGTGTGTGTGTGTGTGTGTGTGTGTGTGTGTGTGTGTGTGTATGTGTAACGTTATGTATGTAAACTTGAGACGAGCATAACTCGAGAAGGCTTTGATGGACTGTCTTGATATTTGTTATGTAGGTAGGTCTTGATGTGGCGTAGGGTGGCGTAATGGATAGAACATTCGACTGTCAAACAAGGACCCGAGTTCGATCCCGGGCTGCCCCAGACATGTCTGGACATGCGCTCCGACGTTGTGCCCTTGGGAAAGGCACTTAACACTGGCACTTAACACTCAGGTGTAAATGAGTACCTACAATGTAGCTAAGGCCACAGCAAGTAAATTCTATGGATGACATCCTCCGCAGACTCCAAAACTAATGAGATAGGGCGAAAAAAATACAAGGCGGGCAAAAAAAAGATTCCTAACGTTATATTTTCAAATTTTGAGATAATAAATCTTTTTAAACAAGAATTGAGGCGACAAAATATGATATCTCGACCAATTGGTTTTTTTATTCCTGTAGTCAACCAATGAGGTTTCATATATAATATAAAACCTTGATTCAACAGTAAACATGTCCTTGTAGATGTGTATACATCTGAATAGACTAACTACAGCAAATGCAGAAAAGAGCTTGTTGTACCATCATCTGAAGCAAGGAGGTCTATATAACCTCCTTGTCTGAAGCAACTACACTGGGTATTCATATGCGATGAAACACCTTGTGTATACAGCTCAATTAACTAGAACCAAGGACATTATATAATGTCCTTGCTAGAACAAATGCAGAAAACAGCTTGTTATACATGTACCATCATGGGCAGGAACTACACTGGGTATTCATATGCAATGAAACACAGACTGTCAACATTAAACTGTCCTTGAAGATGTGTATACAGCTCAATTAACTAGAACAAACACAGAAAACAGCTTGTCATACCGTCATGGGCAGGAACTACACTGGGTGCAGTGAAACACCTTAGACTGTCAACGTTTACGACATATTTGCCAATTTTTGGCATGTTGACAATTAAATTTCTTTTTTTTTTCAAAATCAGGCCAAAATTAATGAGCGCGTTGATGTCACCCATAAAAATTACTTGCTGTGGCCTAATCTAGGGTTAACCAGTTAATGGAGGTCCCGTGTTTGGGGAGAGCCACACCCCGCGCACGTAAAAGAACTCAGCACACCTTTCGAAAAAGAGTAGGGGCATGCCCCGGTGTGCGATGGTCCAAATCTTTCTGTCTGAAGTTGGTGATTCACTACAAATCACCCGGATGGAGGCCTGGCGAACCTTCCTCTCGTATCAGCCATACGGTGATTTTACACCATTCACCCGGACGGGAGCACTGGCGCATCCCCATTTTGTATGACAGCCAACGAAAGAGTATGTCACCCCGTAAAAAGGGCGGTATAACCACAGGCGGTAGGCAAAGGTATTGTCGTTGAATAGCTGCTGAAGTTCCGATCGTGACGAAGTACTCGGCGCGGGGATCACCCGTGCCGAGCTTCCGAACGAAACCCGAAGCGGTGCCGAAGGCACGAGCGGGGGGTTCGGAGAGCCGAACAGGGTTCCGAACTCTGTCTGAGCGAGCCCCGTAGGGGCGAGACAGTGTTTCTTTGAAAGTAAGAGGTAACTAGCAAAGGACGACGGGAGAAACCATCCCCGCTAATGAGGGGGGGGGGCATTTCCGGAGTGAGCGACGGGAGAAACCGTCTTCGGGAGCATTTGAGCGAAAACATGTACCGCGGCGGTTACCCAACATAAATACCGTAGCCTAAAGCCCGTGGTATAACCCCATCGTAGCGAAAGATAGCTGGTAGATAGCTCTTTGGACAGAGAGTAAGTGGTATAGGTTTGGAACTGCAGGTGCAGGTTTTGCTTCAGACTTTGAAAGGGAGAGAAGGGCTTGATGGATGGTCATGATTTTTGGTATGTAGATAGCTTGAGTGATGATTTACATAATCAAATACATATTATGCAAATCAGTATCTAATTTGCATAATTACAGCAAGCAGCTGGTAACTGAAATCCCTCTATAGTTACTGGGATCATCTTTCGCCCCGCGTTTATGTAGGGCGACAATGTGACTATTACACCATTCCTGTGGAAAATACCCGCAAGACAGGAACAAGTTGAATAATTTGGTAAGTGGTTCAATGAGAATGTGTGAACAGCATTTCAGCATTTCATTAAGAACCAGGTCACTTCCCCAGGCTTTACCGTTTTTAAGATATGATACCGCCTGTTTGGTTTCGTTCCTTTGTATCGTCATTATCTACTAACGCGTCTTCTAACTCTAAATACTCCGGGAAGGAGGATGACCTCCTGACGGAAGTACTGGGTAGTATTGGAAATCTTTTGTTTGCACGTTCGCAGCTAGAACTCACGATCCCGTTGTCGCATTGCTGTGTAACTTGGCATACCGTTTGCCTGGTTGGGCGTGGTGATTCACGATGTCTTTGTTACACCGTAACTGATTTTATCGTCAATGCAATATTGTAATTGCACCCCTATATTGACGCGCATGTGGAACTTCCCTTCCACAGAGACCATGATATAATCCGGTCCGCTATCGCCCAATGCAGTGAGATATAGGTTAGTTTCTTTTCCTGCTTGCTGTGATCGCATAGTCACTGTTGCATTGTAAAATAGACAACGTGCATCACCACATGCAACCTAGCAAACGATATGCCAAGTTACATACCAAATCAACAAGGTGAGTTGTGAGTTCTAGCTGTGAACATGTACATGGTGACCTCCTGATTGTGTGTTAGTTAGTAGGGTGTCCAGTCGTAGCGCGCATACGTGCGCACGGGACGGGCGGTGCACTTTTACGCACAGCGATTTTTAATTTCAAGATCGCCGTATGAAAATGGGAAATCTCTGGACCTTCAAACTTACCACACTTGTAGACTGTAGTATGGAGGCTATGATAATGTAAAAGTTTTACACAGGGGATAAAAGATTGTTGAGATATGTTTCTCAGAAAAATGCCCGCGGGCCGCAGAAGTCACTTCCGGGTACTACCTGGCCTTGTCAACCGCTTTTTCTCGGTCCCGATTTTTTTCCCCTTATGCACAAGAGTAAAGCAGCCTGCCCAAGGCTTAAAATCAGTATTTCAGATATGAACATTTTAATGGCAAATTTAGATTCACCAAGTGCCAAAACCCCTAAGAAGTGTGGTATATTGATTTTCATGTGGAGGGTAATGTTGTTTTGGATATGTCCGTTGACCCTTGACCTTCGAGAAATGTTACAAATTATCCATTTTGTAACATTTTTTTGCAAATAGTGTGATAGCTATAGATCAGGCATGCCTGCAATAGATTGTGTAAAGAGAATGTACTACATATTTGTGATTTCTTGAACATCTTAGTCGTGGGCTGAATGGTTCTTTAATGATCACTCTTCAAAAGGGGGCATCTAGATCTTGATTTGTGACTTTTCCCAGAATTTCTAGATCCTATCTGTGTCATGCTGTAAAAACGTAATTTTCAGCAGGTTGACCTCACCTGTATTGAAAGAAAAAGATAAATAAACACATTTTCTTTACTTGCTATAAAACGCTACTTGGACTGTGCAGAAATACACTTTGAGTGGGTCAATTCTTTAAATTTTCTAATTACCGCAAGTTAAAAATGCACTTTTTTGTCTCCACATACAGCCCACGATTCCGTTGCTGCATAGGCATGTAAGTTGGTAAATCGTCTGCTGGGTTGCGTGTGATGATGCACGTTGTGCATTTTTAACCGTAATAGTGTAAGATGAACATATTATGATGTGAGTTTGCGTGTTTGAAGAAGGTATGTATTGGGCCCGGGTCGCTTATAGCAGCCGCCCGTAACCAGTCAGCCCCGGACAGCTGGACAGCTGGAGTTTTGGTTATACAGACTAGGTACATGATAGTATCACTTGTTACGATATCATAGTTGATATATATGTTTGATTTGTCGGTGTATGGTAAGTTGATCAAGACCCATTTCATGCATTTATCTTACAACTAGCAGGTCAGTAGCAAAGGAAATTAACAAACACCTCACCCACAATGTGCACACTATAAATACTTCACGGTGAATTCCGTCCTACGGACTCTTCTTTATTTTTGATTGCGTTTCGAAACTGATAGGGGTTTCTGGGACATTCAGTCGATGATTCTCTCCATATAGGCTTTTAAAGTGTGAATGGAGAGATTCGTCGGGAATTGTTACCTGAGTTGAGATTTTGTCTTTTGACTTGAAGTCTTTTAAAAGTGTCCAGGAGACTGAGGGATTGTCACTAGAAAATGTGCTAAGTTGTTTAAAGATAGCATCTTCATAGTCTTTTTTAGTTATTCGTATTAGTCTGGTATAATGTTTTTTCTTGATAAAGTAGGAGCCTCTGATAAATGGATCACGAAGATTGTTTGACAGCACGCGTCTGGCGGACGCACAGGTCTGGTCGAACCATTTTTTCTTGTCTTTTTGAGAAGTGAAGAGAGGACTGGGCCAGAAAAGTTGGGAGAATTTAACACTTTTTACGGCACTTATCTTGATCTCCGGCACATATCAGATCGGAATTCACCTTGGATTTCTGCAGCATCTATTCAGAACTTTGGACCACAGTCACACAGAACTCGGACTCCATTTCAAGATTTCCACCGAAAGAGGTGTTTCGTCACACCTAAGAATTGTACATTCCGGTACACTGACTTGCATATATTCAGTAAGCTCAGGTGGCATCGCATGTATAACCACAACGCTCCTTCACCACTCATCAGCCTACTCCCGGGACCGTACGTACACCGACGTGAAACCCGCTTGTCAAGATCACAACACTGCTCTGGAACCCGTCAAGTCGTCCACAACGTCCCACAGAAGAACATTCCTCCCAGCCACCGTCAAACTCTGGAACTCTCTGCCACAGGACATTGTGACTCTTAAGGACGAATGCAAGTTTAAGTGCAGTATAAATCGCCACCTTAGTGTCCCTCGCCAGCGCCCTAATATATAGATATGGGTCAGCTGCTAAGCTAAGGCATGGTGCTAAGCATAGAAAAAAAAGTCAAGTAAGTCAAGTCAAGTCAGGTGGTATATGTATAACTACTAAGTCTTCTTGATAAAAGCATCAAAATGCAACTCTTTCGATTCGACTCATGTGTCCAAGGAATTCGAACCAGGTACGGCCAGTTGAATTCCCTATCCTAACCCGTCTGGAGCAAGTGTGTCAAACAGGGCAGTTACCACGCTTACAAACGGAGATGGGACTGTACTACAATTATAACGACTGGGCAAAATCGACCGACGACCCAAATGTCCCTTGTACCGCCGCGGGGTTCCTGGACCTGAGATGGTCTCCAAGCAGATATATCTAACCAAGGACTTCCTTGATCTAACGGTGGCAAAGACCGTATCCAACTGGCAAAAGGAGTTTTCATAGCCACCGAAGATCTGCCTTCAGTTGGTTTGGTGGCTGTGAGAACTCCTTTTGCCAGTTGGATACGGTCTTTGCCACCGTTAGATCTGCCTGGAGACAGTTAACGGTATGGCACGACGAAGAAGAAGTGCGGCATATTTGGCCCAGTCGCTGCTGAAATTGTTGACCGAAACACTTACCTTGACACACCTGGACTACTGCACAGCGGTTTGGACTTCCACTTCACAAAAAACATCAATGCACTACAAGTAATGCAGAATAAGGCGGGGAAACTTATTCTGGGATCTTACCGCATATCGGTCAGGCAAATGAACAGTGTTTTATCGTGGCAGACGGTTATGGAGAGACTCTACTTTAGCAACATGTGTACTTTCCATAAAATCCTCTTTTTCAAACAACCATCCACCCTCTACAGTAAACTACATCTCGTATCTCACCAACACACTTACAGCACAAGGTCTGTGCAAAACGCAATGATTTCAAACTACCCAAACCAAAAACAACATTTGCAACAAAGTCTTTCCTGTACACTACCGGTGTCTTTCCTGTACACTACCGGTGTACAAAATCATACAATACTCACATGACATCAGATCATCTGTTCCATCCTCATTCAAAATACACATCAAAGACAGAATGAAAACGGACACAAACATTATGAACTGGTAGCAAATTGAAATTTATGTAAATATGTATATATTATGTAATGTTATGTGTATGTGTTCCAATGCAATGTCTATGTTATGTGACTCCAGGAAGAGCAGGAAATCGGCAAAGACTCTTCAACTGTTTAAACGAACATATAGAGAAGAACATATGACTTATTGATAAGTTCCTTTCACTCCTCAATGAATCATTATGCTTTCTACTTGTTTTTATTTGATATGATTTGACGATTAGAGTGATTTTTGATATGAGTTCTCCTATAATTTACACATTGATATGCAAATTCCGTTACATTTAAGTTTGTTTCATTGTTTTGACTCTCCATTATGTTTTGATTCAATATATTTCTAGTCTTTTGAATTATCGTTACTTCGTTTATCAGCTAATTATGATTTCTTTTCTTTGTTGAAGACTTATATTTCCAAGTTAACCTTTATTGCTGTATTATTTGTCATTATTTGATACTTTTAAATGTTGCTTTGTATTTACATGTAAGGGGTTTTACTCCCCAGAAATCTTTGAAAAACGCCACCAGGCGACATGTATTTCTGGTAAAACAAATAAACTGAAACTGAAAACAGTGAAGTACATTTGTGTACTTCACTAATGGAAGTCGTTTTACCAATAAACCAATAAACAATAAGCCTCGTCTACAAACTATTCCCCCTCCCCGATTTGGAGTCCACGGCACACTCAGTAATGGTTCTCCGACTATTCATCGGGTCGTCAACAACGCGTGACCAACGGTGTATCGTCTTCATGGGGTTCCAACAGCGTGTGTTCTCGGACCGCTACAATTCGTAATATACCTAAACTATATCAAAGAGTTACCCACCGGCATAAATTGCTTGCGGAGGACACCTCTCTGTATAACTCTTGGCGCACAGCCGTCGAAGTTGCCAACACAACCAACGCCGACTTGTTTCTCGTCTCCAATTCAGGGTTCCACGACTGGGCGCTGCAGTTACACCACGATAAATGAATGAAGACCTTTATTGCACATTTCTGCCACACTTGGCTAAGTACAGGTCACAACAAAACAAAATACAAGTACAGTTAACGGATATAATAGAACATGACTATCATTAGATAAATTCTACTTCTCCCCGCTTTTCGGTTATAGTAGATATAAAAGAACAGACGTGTTTTTCAATGGAAGGTTTGTCTAGTCGCATTAGGAATATGAATTTTTGTACAGTGCTTAAATGTGTGAGGTAGGGAAATAGGTTTTCTACAAGCTTATACAGTTCATTTCTTTCTTTGGTATATAATCCACATTCTACCACAAAATGACATTCGTCTGCTATTCTATTCAAAGTACAATGTTTACATAATCGTTGTTCTAGAGGGTATGGGTATGTCTTCCCGTTTCAATATGTAGTTTGTGGCAGCTGATTCTTAGTATTGTGACTGCATTCCTGTACCTCATATTTGAATTACTTAGATATTTTTCTTCATTATAAGTAGTTTTAAATAATCTATATGATCTTAACTTATTTTTGGCAGCCCCACCTTTGTTGTCGTTATGTATTTCTTTTAGAAACGTTTGGAAGTAAATGTCTTTTATCCGCTGGCCAATGGAACTAACAATTTGTAACGTATTTGAATTCTATGAAATTGGAAGGTGCCATAAGAAAGCAAACCCGCTCTCCTCTAAAGACTTACGTATTCCTGTCGCCCAACATTTAACACCAGATTTGTCTAGATCTAACTGACAGCAGAAAGCATCTGCTTGAAAACTGTCGGCTGGCACATTCTGGCGAAGTCTAAGGAAATATTTGACGGCATTTAGCGAAGCCTCCACTTGTATATATCTTCCTAATCCCGCCCTTGCAGCTAGGCTGCAAGCAGACCTAGGTACGCGTAATGATTGTTTGCAGAATTTTGAATGAACTGATTCAATTGGACAGGAATTTGAACTTTTGAATGAACCCCATATTTCAGAGCCGTAGAGAATGATGGGTTCAACGCACGCATCAAAAAGTTTGTTTCTCACAGAAATTAGGGCGTCGGCATTGTCTAGAGATTGGTTGATGCCGAACAAAGCTTTTAGACCTTTCCTGTAGAGATGTTTGTACTTCGCCTTGAATGTGCCGGTAGAGTTGACAATGATACCTAAGTAACAATAGGATGTAACTAATTCAACAGGGTTTTTCTGGTATATAAACAAACAGTCTTTTGGAAGACGGCCACCTTTAGAGAAAACAACAACTTTTGTTTTCCTAAGGTTTACATTCAGTCTCCGTGTATTACAATAGTTTTCTAGCTTATTCAAAGAAGTTTGTAACCCTTGCTTAGACTCGGAAAAAATAAAAGTCATCTGCGTATAATAAACAGGGAATGTACTTATCATGCATAATTGGTGGTTTACATTCATTGTCAAAGATGGTTGTAATATCACTAATAAATAAGTTGAATAACGTTGGGCTTAAATTACAACCTTGTTTGACACCGCTATGCGTAACATATGATTCAGTGAGACCATGACTATGTTTGACACAATTTGTAGTTTTAGAGTACATGTCTTTGATAATTTGAAGAAACTTCCCACCTATACCAAGCTTGTTCAATTTAAATATGAGGCCATTTCTCCATACTGAATCAAAGGCCTTACTAAAATCTACAAAACATGCAAAGAGGCGAGAGTTCTGACTAATATATTTCCTAACTAGGGTGCTAACTACGAAAAGATTGTCTGTTGTTCTAACGTTTTTTCCAAAGCCTGCCTGATGGGGTTTGAATAATGTATTGTTTTCTGCATAATTTACTAAACGAGTATTCAATATGGAAGAAAATAGTTTACCTAGACAACTCATAATAGAGATTCCTCGATAGTTGTCTGGGATGGACGGGTCCCCTGACTTGTGAATTGGCCACCCCATACAGACAGCGTTTACAGTAACTATGGGATAACGGTGTGCACCGTTAGTCAGTAGTAACTGGGCTGAGATGTCCTCCTTTCCTCCGGAGATGACAGCGTTAGTCGATAAAGTCGGGCCAGGAGTAACGGCGGATCGTATGGTGGCGGGCTAGTGGAGGCACGATGCATGTCGGGAATGACGGGAATGACCCCAGCTAGAGAAGTGACCTCAAGATGGCCGCTCTCGGATCGCAGCCCAGTCCTCGGCGCTTTGAGGAGCTAGCGTACTGGAACAAACGCCTGGATCTACCCTTCCAAACATATTCATTTCACTTAACCCCAACTGCAGGTAAGTTAGGTCTTACTCCAGGTTCCACTTAACCCGTTGATGACAATTACGCATGGAACTATCCTTCCAAACCAAGGAGGTTTATTTATCTATAGGTTCAGCATGCATGTACGTACAGTACATGCCAGGGTTACCCAACTAGCCGGAGACTATTACTATGGGTTAACCATTACTATGTTGGTTATTATATCCTGGCATTCATCCCTGTCTTAGCAAGCAAGGAGGTTACTTCAGATTTTAATAATCTTGATCTTATAATTAGCCTCCATCGTAGACTTCCTGGAATGTCAGCATATACATTTGATATATTTGGGGTGATGTAACGTGATTTCTTTATGCCGGCTTAGGGTGTTTCACCGCCAAGGGACTTATGTTGCCTTAAAGTTAAAGTGGGCATTAGTATGGACCTTTGGCCCATGTAAGAAATCGTGTACCCCCCCCCCCCCGAAAAAAATACTAGAAGTATACGCCGCTGTTGCATGAGCACTTTCAGAGGCTACCCTGCCTTACCTAATCTCCCAGCAGATCTATCAGTGGCAAGGCAGTATAAACAGGGACAACCAGTATCCCATTAGCTGCAACCAGTTTCAAAAATGCAAATACAGTAGATGCCACTTAATTGTGCAACAGATTAAAGCACACTACATTAAATTGCACCGAATCCCAAACTGGGTCCCATTCTCTCTATTGTTAGTGACTCCGCATATCTGCGCGGCGCATTGTCACTTATGCCGGATAACTGCACCAATTTTTGTGTGCTTACAAGTTCATACAGCACACTGAGGTTTATAAACTATCATATAGCTAGATTTTGTTGACCAATCAGAAGGCTCCATCTGCAGGTCTGTAATCTTCATTTCTGTGGCTTTGTAAACTTCTTACGGACCCGCGGGCCTTTAAACTTTGTACGGACCTGCGGGTCTTTAAACTTTGTACGGACCCACAGGTCTTTAAACTTGGTACGAACCCGCCAAATGGAACACATGTTCCATTTGACCGGGTTACCAGAGGTCACGTTGCAGGAACACACGAGCAAAACGTCCATTATTGCATGAGGAGGGGGTGAAATATGCTGTATTTCTTCGGTAGCAAACATCAGCCTTTCTAGTTACAGGGTAACCTTTGCTGGTTTTGTCGGCATGTGTGGTGGCCGCCATCTTGATTTTGTGACGTGGCAGGGTAGCCATACCATTTCATTGGAAGGGGTCATTTTTTTGGGCCGCTAGCGTTCTCTCTATTTTTGATATAACAAATTGGCACACAGCTATCACACAGTCAACTCAAATAAAAGAAAGAAAAAAAACAATTCATATTTATAACTAGAAAGGCAACATTTGCACGAGCAAATACATCATGTATCGCAGATTTCCCTCCCCATGCAAAAAGCGACTGTTCTAATGCAAAAATGGAGCATTCCAAAATAACATTTAACTATTATAAAGTAAGAACATATCAACGTCATCCAGGCTAACGTTTGTTGTATGTCTGCAATGTTGGTATTTGAATAAAGAATTGAATTGAAGACCAGTCAGATCTCTCCAGTCTGAAACCCTATGCATGGATGGGCTCTTCCAGGCACCCACATTCATACTGGACCATTCAAAAAACAAACTGGACCTTTTTAATAATCAACCAAGCTCAAAATTGAATTTTTGAAAATGTCCCCCTCATACAAGAATGGACTCTTCCAGCGGTGTATGGACCAACACATACCATGCAATTTCAGAACTAGAATCCTGCTGAAGATCTAGATTTCTTCTGTGGAAGAACTTCCGCAATCCGAGAGTCCAGACAATTTTTTATTACGCAACCAACAGTACTTCGGAAGCAACTGAGGTTTTGCAAAAATTTCACGAATTTCTGCTAAACCTACTCAAGATCTCTGATGCATGTTTCGTGATCATGACCGGTACTGTAACACAGACACTTTCCACCATTAAGAACATGTTACTTAAGAAAGGATTCACAACCATTTTTTCCCTTTTTTTCATATATATAGGACTGAATTAGATAATTGTATTGTATAAGGATGGCCCACCATCCTGGATTATTGTTCATTGAAAGACCCCCCCCCCCTCCAGACTCCAATGGTTCAAACCACTATGATTCAGAACTTACAGCCATACCATCTTGTCTTTACCCACTCTGCCCTACTGTGCAGAGACTATTTCATTGTTAGGAATCAACAAAAGAAAAAACTTCGAAACAATCAACTGCCAACATACAGGGCTCCTTGTTTTGCCCTCTTCATATATTCGTTGTAAGGGATTATATATTGCATTTGTCATTTTGCATGGTGGGCAGGTGTCCAGCAGCTCTGTGTATGAGGGAGCTTCAGGCATAAGCTTCAAGCGCCAAACGTCTGCATGTAAAGCTTAAGGAAATGACCCAACACACTTATCGAGAAGAGTGGGGGTGACCCGGTGTGATTGTCCAAAAACGATAGCTGTAGCAAAGCCACATTGCAATGCCACTAGCTGCTTGAAAAAGCATCATGCTTTACCCAATATGCATTATTAGTAGTGAGGAGATTTTATAAACATGCTGTGTTCTGTTATAGGACTATTCAAACACGTGACAGCATTTCGGAAAAAGTGGCTACCCCAGGGCTTAGCTAGTGGGGTGGGCGCCTACCCTTTCTAGGCTTTAAGGCTATGCATGGGGGTTTGGCCTCTTATGGAATTTACCTTGAGGAGAAACTGGGTCAAGCCTCGGGTAGGCTGGAGTAAGGAGGTTAGATATTTAACCTCCTTGGCTGGAAGGAAGGCAACTGCTGGGGGGGGATGGGGTAAGGAGATTACTAAGTATAGTGCTTGATCTAAAGCTGTGTACCGGTACACTGTATGGATACAGTACCGGTTACAATCAATTAGGGTACAGGTCCAAAATACCTGAACCCTGGTGGACCAGTACTGGACAGGTACTAATCAGGTCAAGCCTGACTCAGGGGATGGCCACTTTGACAGATGAAATTACTATGAAATTACTCTGGCAGTGCACTAAACTAAAGCCACATCTACATAATATACTCCAGCACATAAAACACATTTGCAAGGCTGGAGTCAAGTTTTCATCTCTGTTTTTGTAAAAAATAGTACCTAGCACAGATGAATATTATGTTGTTACCAGTTCAAACATGCTTTTGTTCTTATTGAAAATCTACCATTTTCCGAACAAGTAGTTTAGGTACAGGTTCAGGTGTGGACCTGTACCTAATATAAACCCGTGTACCCGTACCTGTACCTAAAATAGGTACACAGCTATAGCTTGGTCGCAGCAATATGAAGAACTCCACCAATACTACTAAGTGGTAGAAAAGCCACCAATTTTGGATTCTTTATAAACAAAATTCTAAGTCAATGGAATGGAATGGAATGGAATGGGAGGGGAGGGGAGGGGTACAAGGGAAAGTAAAGAAAGCTGGAAGTTTGATGGGCCAGGCAATGAGTGAGGCTCTGTAGACTGTATGACACAAACATAACAGAATTGTCTCACACCTTGAATACAGATATACAGACTGTATTTAATTTAGTGTTTGTGAGTATGTGTGATACTGGTAGTGTGCATGTCTTTATGAGTATTGGTATATAATATGTTGTGTGCTTGTGTGCTTGTTGAATCTATACTGTGTGTGTGTGTGTGTGTGCATGTCACCACGCCCATCATAGGTCCATCAATATCATCAGTTTCTCCAGCCTACCCATAGATTGCTCCATCTTTTTCTAAAAGAAATTCCATTACAGGCCAAACCCCCATGAATAGCCTTGGGGCCATTTTTCGGGAACCCAACATGTGACATATGTAACTGAGAAAGAGAGGGACATTGGGGCCACAGCAATTTAATTTGTTGGTTCTCAGATTTTTTTGAAATATGCTTAAGTGGAAAACATCTTCTTAGTGTTGAACTCAGTTGGTCTTTATTTCTTTAATAATCCTGCAAACTGTTCCCTGTTACCATAAAGCAGCATGCCTCGTCCTAAGTCTGATCTGATGATGTTTCCTGTTATACCTGTCCTGGTATTTATTGGATTATTCCCATCCATACACAGTTTCCTTTAGTTTAAAAGTCAGTAGTATTGTCAGAAAGCTAAACATGATCCATTCCCACAGTATAGTGACTATATAGTCTATGATGCAATTGTCCTAGTGACCCACAAAGCACTGTGCACTGTTTCATCCTTGGACAAGGATCCCATCACTATCTATGGTGAAAGATATTCAGACTCATTATGATCAGATTTTGTGCTCCAAATTTCACCTAAATTACATGTAACACAACATGTACTGTGATATTTCATATCATACAATTTTTCAACAGGATTTGAATGGTCCGAATACTAGTATCAAGCTCTGTGGGGGAAGGGGGCTTACCTCAGGATTAATCCTGATTCTGACCATTCATCTCTATACCAGGAATCCTGAATAGGAATCAATCTCTGACTCAGTGCCTGGGTAAACCCTGGTTCACAACTCCTGGTATGAACAGAGTCTATGATCTGTTACTTATATGTACAGTATGTACTTGCCCTTCAGTGTAAATTAACTTTTACCTTTACAAGTATGCAGGGGCAGCTGGTTGTACTATAGCCAATAAGCCAGCTTGCCCTGTATTCATACATACAGTGGTACTCAACAGACAATATCTTATTCCATTTTATAGTAAAGTAAAATTGTGGGAAAGAGCAAATTTTCACACAGGAAAGAGCATATCTAGCTGCATGCATGTAAATTCAGTCTGTCCTGAAATGAAGGACTTGGTAGTTAAAATGACAATGATACACTTACTACTTTATCAGTCTATTTTACAAGCTGAAATAAATCCAAATACACTGAGTCACTCACCCTTCCTTTTAAATAACATAGTGATACATACACATTAGTATGCAGATAATTGAGGCCGTTTACCACAGTGGTACAAAACAAATCAATTTCTGTATTTGTGTGTTTGAAAATTGTGTGTGTGTGTGCGTGTGTGTTTGGATAAAAATTTATATATATATGTGTGTGTGTTTGAATATATATGTGTGTGAATGAGTGCATGTTTGTGTGAATTTGTGTAATTGTGGGTGTTTGAGTGTAGCTGTGTGTGTGTGTGTGTGTGTGTGTGTGTGTGTGTGTGTGTGTGTGTGTGTGTGTGTATGTATGTGTATATGTGTGTGAAAATGAGCATGTGTGTGTTTATAATGTGTGTGTGTGTGTGTGTGTGTGTGTGTGTGTGTGTGTGTGTGTGTGTGTGTATATACATATATATAAATGTTTGTGTGAATATGAGCACAAGTATTTTTGTGTGTGTGTTGACAAATCTAGATCAGAGTTCTTGATGAGTGAGCAGTCACAGGGACAAGCGTCAAAGGCTTAACTTGCCAAGACTATTCTCTGTAGTGTATTTGTCTTTATAGTTGTCATAACATTATAAGACATTAAACCTTCACCTTTTTGTTCTTCTCTCTATAGGTGCTGAGGCTGCTGACAATATTCAACCCAGGCAGCCCATCAATGTCCTATATCATGTATATGTACACATGAGATGACAACAATGGATTACCTTATTCAACTGCATGGAGGAGTCATGTATCAACACCAACCAAGTCCTATCTTTTATCATGCATTGAGGCTTAAACAATACATTGAGTCTGTCTAACAGCTAGTAAAAGTTTACCCATGTAGAAATCCTTCCTGCAATTTAATTTCAATATGAAAACAAATGTGATGATGATAATGTTAGAGCGGGTGACAAAATGTAAATTCGAGGCAAGATTGTGATGTGACTCTCTTTTGTGTATTGTTATTTTTGATTTGTATGTTGATGATGTACGAGCCCCCTTTCTTCGTGGAATCGATGGCAACATCAGGCTGACAAACTGATTAAAAAAACATTTAAAAAATTCCCTGTGCACTGTACATGTGTATGTAGTTATTACAATGGCAATGACTCTGATCCAGATGCTTTGAAAATTCATAGGTCTTTACTAGATTGAAGATGTATCATTAATGCATAGTTGTGGGCACCCAGTTTGCGTGTCTCTTATAAGTATCAGTCATTATGCATTACAGGATTACAGTAACCTGTCAGTAAGTGCAATTGTTCAAGTATTTGACAGCTTTCTTTGTACCCATGCATGTATTTCTATATGTAATAACACAGTACATAACCAATTTCAATTGCATTGTTGTTTAAGCTACTAGTTATCCTTTAGACTGTTATCATAACAGAAGTCAATGAGAGTGAGGGTGACCCCGAAAAGGCACGTGGAAAAAGCATGTCAGTGGCACCACAGTTATGACTGATTCAACAAGGAAGCCAAAAGTCTCTGTTATATATATATATATATGTGTATGTTTGTATATATGTTCTATGAATACAGCTGTCATCATGGTTGAGCCTATTAAGAACATCATTGGTCTGACTCTGACTGAAGAGAATATATCAAAAGATGGAATCAACTCATAGAATGGTTAGAAATAGTACCATATATGTCTGTGTTGTTTTCAACTTTGATTTGATCCTTTTTCATGCCTAGTCCTTTGAGTGACACATGTGTAGAAATAAGTTGCTAAAACTGTATAAAGCATATAGTGTATCTGTATATTCGGCTCAATATTTTGTATTCTGTTGGTAAGTGTAATACTGAATGGTCCGATATTACTGTAAGTTTGCTTCTCCCATAGGAGTATTCTTGTTTCTTTCACTGAAACTTTATGTTCACTGTTTTCACGGTTATCTCTGTACCATGAACTTATCATTAAAAAAAAAAACTGTTGTAATTATTTATGAGTCCTTCACACATCCTTTCTGTAGATCACTTGCTGCCACCGTGAAGTTTGGGTTCAATGAAAATGTCAATTTTCCTTACACTGTCAAATTGTGCTACTGTGAAGATAAAGTGAATTACAGGAGTACCAGTAACACTTATGTTTTAGAACAGCTATTAAAACTGTACTAGCCCTATTCACTCTATTGCTTCCAATAGCTTTTGTGTGCATTGTACATAGCTATATTTTATTTCGAAAACGTCACATAGCTTCTTGAGTTATGCTGCGAAACCACATACATACGTACAAACATACATAAAAATTCTAGAATAAATGGCCTCTTGGCGAAGGTAACAATAAATATTTTGGTATTCAGAAAAGCTATCTGACACCTGTCGAGTGTCATGTGATAGGCACAGTGTTTTGAAAACCTGTGGAGTCATGGTCAAGTGCGTTTTCCGTCATAAATCAGGAAGAAATGGATACTTTTCAATCAAAATTTCATAAAAGTAGGGTAATATGCTCATCTAGAGTGAGTTCAGTGTAATTACTGCTGTCTTTCTGAGTGTTTTCACCCAATGTTTCAGCTTGCGTTTAAAAGTTGTGCCATAAAGTATGATTTATTATCGGAAAGTCAACTGTTAGTAACTCCATTACCAATTGTACTCATCGCTTCGGAATTCATACAATGACTGCCATGAATATGTCAGCTAGATTCCTTGCATTCCAAGAGTTCCCAGTCTCGGGCAAAGCAAGGCCGCTATCTTTCACATTGACTTATCTAGCTCGATTTTCGGAACTGCGTTTTCCTTCATAAAAGAAGAAGGAGGTGATATTTGTAGATGAAACTTTTACAAAAGTAGGTCAATATGCTCATCTGTCTGTGCTTTTAGCAGTTTAATTTTGCTATTCCACGTTTCTGCTTGAGGATATAGATTATCAAAATATCGTTATTTTGCAGCACGGTCAAACGGAAAGGTCCGACATCATAAAAATGATGCAACTTAGTGATTTACATCGTGAAATTGACACAATTTTTCATATAAATCTGCTGAAAACGTTTCGGTGGTATCAACCATTCCTTTCTGAGTGTTTGCACTCAATACTTAAGGAGAAATGTAAACTTTTATCGTAGGGAAAGTGTTGCCAGAAAGCAATAATTCAATGAACGAAAATCAACTGTTAATAACTCAGTAACCAGTAGCGGTAAACGCATGGGAATTCATACAACGACTCAGTAAGCTTCCACGAACATTTCGACCAAATTTGAGAGAAATCCGTTGTTTTCTAGGGGAGATTTGAAAAGCCAAGACGCCCAGTCTTGCGAAAACCGAAGCCGCCTTACAACGGCTGTCTTCCGCATAGACAATTCTGTGTAGATTTGAGCCGCACCTAACGGAACTCCACTTTGCTTTGTAAAACGAGAAGGAAGTGCTAATTTTCGATGAAACTTTCACAGCAGTAAGCTAATATGTTGATCTATCTTCGATATTAATACTTTTGCCCTCCCGTCATTCTTCTTGAGAATATACGCAATCTATCTGTCTTCATTTTTAACCTACAGTCGTGTACAGCACAACGCATTGTATTACTTGCGTTCATTGCCGAGTTTAAACCTTTTTTTCATCAATGATGATGTAGAAAATTAGTAAAAAATCGTTATTTGATTTTTCGATCTTCCTAAATCCTTTTTGATACGTTTGAAAAAGTATATTTCCAAAAAACAGTTTATGGTATCCTAGCGACTTTTCACTGAAGCGCATGAATCAACTGACGTGGCGCTGTTAGCATGTGTTATTGCCGTCTATATTTCCAAGCGACTTTTGACTGAAGCGCATGAATCAACTGAATTGGCACTGTTAGCATGTGTTATTGCCGTCTATATTTCCGCTAACGTCATCGAATTTAAAAAAAAAATCTAATTTTTCATTCAGGGTGGTCCCCCTAGAATATGTCACATCAAAATGAATATTTCTGTGACCGGCATGTCTGGACAGACTCAATGACACCCTTGTTGGCTGAATCTGCAACGTCATCGAAATTTTTTTTAAAATCTAATTTTTCGTTCAGGGGGGTCCCCCTAGAATTTATTACATCAAAATTAATATTTCTGTGACCGGCATGTCTGGACAGACTCAATGACACCCTTGTTGGCTAAATCCGTTACCGTCATCGAAATTCCAAAAATTCTAATTTTCCATTCAGGGGGGTCCCCCTAGAATTTATTACATCAAAATGAATATTCCTGTGACCGGCATGTCTGGACAGACTCAATGACACCCTTGTTGACTGAATCAGTTACCGTCATCGAAATTCCAAAAATTCTAATTTTCCATTCAGGGGGCCCCCCTTTGAATTAATTGCATCAAAATGAATATTTCTGTGACCGGCATGTCTGGACAGACTCAATGACACCCTTGTTGGCTGAATCTGCAACGTCATCGAAATTTTTTTTAAAATCTAATTTTTCGTTCAGGGGGGTCCCCCTAGAATTTATTACATCAAAATGAATATTTCTGTGACCGGCATGTCTGGACAGACTCAATGACACCCTTGTTGGCTAAATCCGTTACCGTCATCGAAATTCCAAAAATTCTAATTTTCCATTCAGGGGGCCCCCCTTTGAATTAATTGCATCAAAATGAATATTTCTGTGACCGGCATGTCTGGACAGACTCAATGACACCCTTGTTGGCTGAATCTGCAACGTCATCGAAATTTTTTTTAAAATCTAATTTTTCGTTCAGGGGGGTCCCCCTAGAATTTATTACATCAAAATGAATATTTCTGTGACCGGCATGTCTGGACAGACTCAATGACACCCTTGTTGGCTAAATCCGTTACCGTCATCGAAATTCCAAAAATTCTAATTTTCCATTCAGGGGGGTCCCCCTAGAATTTATTACATCAAAATGAATATTCCTGTGACCGGCATGTCTGGACAGACTCAATGACACCCTTGTTGACTGAATCAGTTACCGTCATCGAAATTCCAAAAATTCTAATTTTTCGTTCAGGGGGGTCCCCCTAGAATTTATTACATCAAAATGAATATTTCTGTGACCGGCATGTCTGGACAGACTCAATGACACCCTTGTTGGCTGAATCCGTTACCGTCATCGAAATTTAAAAAAAATCTAATTTTCCATTCAGGGGGGTCCCCCATAGAATTCAGTACATCGAAATGAATATTTCTGTGACCGGCATGTCTGGACAGACTCAATGACACCCTTGTTGGTTAAATCCGTTATCGTCATCGAAATTCAAAAAAATCTAATTTTTCGTTCAGGGGTGCCCCACTTGAGTTTCTTTGGTCAAAATGTACGTTTCTGTGACCGGCATGTCTGGACAGACTCAATTGCACTATTGTTGGGCAACGTTGTCGACAAAAGATATTTGAAACAATAGCGTGAATAGAGGTAGTTTTAATAAATGCTCTAAAAACGACTGTTACTCCTATTGGAGAAGCATACTTAAAGTATCACACTTAGTACTGATGGTATAGCAGGATGCAAAATATTGAGCTGATACAGAGTACATTCACTATATGCTTTATACAGTTTTAGAGACTTATTCCTAGACATGTGCCACTCAGAGGACTAGGCATGAATGGGACCAAATCAAACCAACAGACTTTTGGTATTTTACAGTTCATTATGGCACTCTATTTCTAACCATTGCACATGTCGATTCCATCTTCTCAATATTCTCTTCAGTCAGACCAATAATGTTGTTACTAATTAATGCTGGTGCCTTGACCATTCTAGACAGATGACAGTGATGCATAAAGAGCTCCATCTCCCATTTCACCTTTTCAGACATCAATCCCTGGAGAAAAAAAAGAGAAATGTTCTGAGTTATGTACTTCTAATAACACACTTAAGTTAACACCCAGTCACCCGTGCAAATGTCAAGAATATTAATCCAGTTCCCAGGTCTACAAACTATGCAAATATTTCCTAAACAATACCTTACCTGGTGTCCAGACCAAAGAGCCATACAAATATCATCTGTGCAGTACCTTACCTGAGGAGTGTGACCAGAGAGATAGCAGTTTTATATGTCTACGAACTGTCAGCTGACCTGCATTAACTACTAGAATGTCTTGATTGATGTCTACCTCTTGCTCTTGTTACCAACTTCTTGCAGTGGTCTTTCTGGAATGTGACTGTCCCTCTTTTTTCATTGCAGTACAAACATATGTTTGGTCTTTCCATGTTAGAATAAAATGTGTGTTTTTTCTGCAAAACCAAGGAAAAGCAACCAATTGTGGAAATTTTGGCTATATACAACTGAACTTACTACATCTGTCTGACACCTGTGGCTGACTGTCCCAGTTTTCTAGGACAAATGCCCCCAGGGGGCCTGGATGACTCACTGTCTGCTATTACAATTCATGACTAACATTCATGCAGACTAACATTAGGTGCACAGCTTCAATTTTGGTAGTACAAAAGTGCACATGACCCAGTATTTCCAGCACTGGCTGGTGTCCAGACCAAAGAGTCATGTATGCATACAAGTGTTACACATACAGTACCTTACCCGGTGTCCAGACCAAAGAGTCATGCAAATATTACATGTACTAATTAGCCATGCAAATATTTCCTCACAGTGTCAGGTGACTCAGATCCCACCAATAACTTGGAAGTTTGAGAACAGCACTCCAATGATCTTCTGTGGTACACTCATATTAACTACATTACTAGTAATAGTTATGTAGATAATCAGGTCCTGTGAGTTATCTGACGGGTTGGCGGAAAGACCTGTCCGGTCTGGACAGCAGAAAAAACCTGTTTGGTCCCATTTGACAGGTTGAGCTTCCTGGAAGAAGGCGATAGAATTGCAAGCAGTCCGTCGTGTTGCATGCCGTAAATCCTAACATGAAGTGCACTGATTGGATGGTTGGGGGTCTGCATGCAAATCTCATTGTTTACACTGGATTCTGAAAGATTAGCGAGAGTGTAGTATTTTCAACATTATTGGTGACACAGCTACATATTAAACTAACTCATTGCAAAGCATACATCTTGAAATGACTTATTAGCTTAAAAATAATTCTTCGCTTGCGTGTGCGTTTAATTCGAACACTTTTGAAAGAGTCATATCGAACAGAGGGGTCCTGTGGCACAAATACAAGCCCATAGGCAGGAGGATCAGAGTTTGGGTGCCGGGCGTGGCTCACATGGCCCCGCTAGTTTCATTGTGTGAAATAGGTGGTCACATAATAACAGCAGATTTAACGACTCATGGTTGCTCTCTTTCAAAGACGTTAGCTGTGAATGATATCTAGTAACACTTAAAGGATAAGTCAACAGACGGCGAGGCGAGTCTAGTTACATGTAGAGACAAATTGTGAACCTAAAAAATTATATCATGTGCCCATAGTCATATTACTTTTTGTTTTAGCTTTATCATGATAAGCTAGCAAATTCTTAGAACTGCTGAAAACTGTTAAGCCTCTAAAGTAGGATCATTTGTTGGTCATGATGTCTAGTTGTCAATTACATTGTACCCCAAGAAGGACAAGTTTCCTCTGAATCTCTTTTGTGAGATAAAAGTTACCTTGGAATAAAATGTTTTGTTACATCTTTGTTTCCTTTCTGCACATTTAATAGTGTGCACTGAAAATAGCTATTTCATTCTGACATACAATTTGAACATAATTTGTAGGTCTCACTATCTAAAATATAATGTACTGCTGCACTACTTTAATCTGGTACAGACCCACTGGACCTGGACCGGAAGTTTCTGTAGCGGTACCCACCCCTAGTGTGAAACATGCATTGTTGATACGTGCTGCGTGCTGCCCCACGCAGGCTTGTATAATAACGCGTGCCAGCGGGAAGAAGTTGTTTTTTTGTTGCTAAGATTAAATCACCACTGATAACACAAATCAGTCTCCCTCTTAGTATTTTGCATGATGATAACCCACAAAACCTCGTCTGTCATTGGCTAATTGTGGTGACACTCGGTGACCTGCTAGCAGCCATATGATCAGACCTCGCCAGAAATTTACTGCCTGCCTAAGCTGTGTCGCCAAGGAAGTTGAAAAGACAACACTGTCGCTAATCTTTCTGAATGCTGCATGAATAATGAGATTTGCATGCAGAACCCCATTTAGCCAATCAGTGCACTTAATGTTAGGATATACGGCAATACATCAGATGGTCAGGGGGCTCCATCTGTCTAACCGGACCAGACAGATTTCTCCGCTGTCCGGATTGGACAGGTCTTTCTGCCAACCTGTCATCAGACACATATTCAGCCGTCTCCCAAGACTAAAAGTCACTTACCATAATGCGCTGGTTCATTTGCACTAAATATAGTCTAGCATAAACTGGGGTGTAAATGTCTCTAGGATGAGTATGGAGGGGGAGGAATTATCACAGGGAGCAGTCTACAGGTGGATTGTTGGAGTGATCCCTTTAATACCAAGCCTGGATTAATATTCACCTTTTTCACACTTCCCAAGATGCACTTCCAGGGTGCCGCAAAATCGATTTTACAACAATTCTTCTAAGCGTGAAAGTAAGGAATAGACTCTGCACGCTTCAAATTGGTAAGCACAGTTTATTCATGACTTCTAATCGCCTAGAAATCAATGCAATGCTCATTATTAATAAAAGTCTTTGGAAGGAAAGCATTGCCGGATTTGAAATGAAACAGTTCAACTTATCAAGATAAACCTCCTTGCTTGTATAGACAATCACCGCTAAAAACCTTAAAACATTGTTCTCCCCCAGTATATAAAGTATTGTATTTGATGAGAATTAACACAAAAGAAATGTACCTTCCTGTGTTCTACCACCCTCCTACTTGGGTTTTCTGTTGTTTTTTTCTCACGCTAAGAAGAATTGTTGTAAAATCAATTTTGCGGCACCCTGGCATTGAATATTGGAAAGTGTGAAAAATGTGAATTGTTGTGAATAGGGCCCTAAAAGTGGAGGGAGGTAGCCTGCTAAGGTAGCCCACTATTCCTAGCCTAGTCACCTTTTCTGGAAACCTGCTGAAATACAGTTCAGTACCTTTCAGTGATGGTGGGGGGAGAGTAAGTATCAATTTGAGATTGAGAATATATCCCTGTCTCTGGACCAAAGAGCCATACAACTATCTTAATAGCAAATTAATCTAAATTAAGCGCCTTCATGTTAACTGGTCTGCAAAATACAAATATTGTATGGTGCCTTACCGTAACTGGTCCCGGTAGACTTATTAGAGCCATGTTATGATATTACATGAGCCTTAGGCCTAGGGAAAAAGTGCTGTTTCCAGTTTTGGTAGCTAGGTATTCTGTTTGTTATTTCTTTTTCTTTTAGATTTCACTTGAAGCACTGGTATTTTCAACATAATATTATTCAGAGAGATATACTAGTACTTTGCACAAGCACAAGTATATTAATAAACTTAACTTAAAGTTAACAACAAAAAAAGGAATACACTCCTACATAAAACGTTTGAAAGTTTGAGTTTGAAATACAAGAAGTCTATTTTTAAATTCATTACTCAGATGTCAGATTGAAACTATTGTGTCCCTTGCCAGCGGCCGCCAAAAAAGCTAGGGTTGTCAGTTTTTTGGCCAGGGTCAGTTGAGAACCCGGATTGAGAAAGCATGTTTTTCCTAGGCCTTTACAAGTATACAATGTACTAGATCCCTCGACCAAAGAGCTATGCAAAATATCATCCAGCTTAGCTAGCAGGGCTTGAAATTCAATTTTGAGGATAGGTGTGTAGCACCGGTGCACCCAGCCTAACAATTTAGGTGCATAGAGAAATCTTTGGGTGCACAACATTAGATTAAATAGAATGCCATCGCTCTTGTTCAGAGCTGCAGGCAGAATCTGGAAGTTGGTGTGAGGTACTTGGTGTAGGCATGCACAGTAGCAGTGCTTTAAACAGTTTCGAGCGGGTCTGCCTTTTTCCCCGAATACACCAGAATACACCGGAATACACCAGAATACCCATAAATGATAAAGCCTTAAAGGAGGCTGAAATCTACCAGAATACGCTTTGAATGAGTAAACATCAGACTGCTGTATTTTGGCATGAAATAATGTATTCATGGCCCAGGGAACAAGAAATCATTGAATCACGAAGTTACTGATGGCAATGGCAACCCGGCCAGGCGACATGTTTGTTTTCATAATTTGTGGATTACAATCTTTGTTTAGCGGGGTCACAGTGTGGAATACAAAAAAGGAAATTTCGGAACTATTCAATAAGTTAACATCGCAGGTTGCTATATTTTGGCATAGAAATTAGAATAACATATATATGACCCTGGAAATCACTATACATGTTATAATAAATAACTGGGCGGCTCAACATTGTAATCCGCAATAAAAACATGGGGGCCTGGTCGGGTCGCCATCACCATCAGTAGTTTCAAGATCATAGTAATTTCTTGTTCCCTGGGACATGAATACACTATTTAATGCCAAAATATAGCAGCCTGTGATATTTACTGATCAAAGCCTAGTATATTCCGGTAGATTTCACTCTCCTTTATACATATTTGCGTATTCCTGTGTATTTTGGTAAAAAGGCAGAATGTTTCGAGCTCAGGAAAATTGTGATGAACCCAAATTCTTAATCTATTAGATTAGAAAAATATACTACCAAGGCTTTGTTGTCCTTGCCCTTTCATCACTAGTATGAAAAGGCCACCGAGTGCAGTTTTGAATGTTGGATTATTTTGCAGTTTTGGATACTGGTTCAGTAGGCCCTACTGATACTGCCTTGCTACTGATAGATCTACTTGGAGATTAGGTTAGACGCCAGGTAATTATTACTTATGGCTAAAAAGGCCCTGGCTATCTGTGACATGATTTAGTTTACTCAAGGTCATTATATACATTGTAGGATGTCCTTGGTTTTACTGCTTCCCAATCCTACTATAATTTCTAGGTCAACCTTGATCACCTTGTTGTTTCTATTTCCTTCCACGACTAAGTTGAATTAGACAATTAGAAAACTAGACCCTGTGGTAAGATCTACATGTACTAGCCGTGGCGAATGTTGCAGGGCTTGTATATAACGTTATATATTAGTCCGGTAACGTTACATGTTTTGTTTTGTTTTGTTTTGTTACCAGTAGAAAACGTGAAAATGATATGTTTGGAAGGATAGTTCCAGGCGTAATTGTTATCAACGAGTAAAGCTGACCCTGGGGTTAGACCTAACTTACCTGCAGTTGGGGTTAAGTGAAATGAATATGTTTGGAAAGGTAGATCCAGGCGTTTGTTCCAGTACGCTAGCTCCTCAAAGCGCCGAGGACTGGGCTGCGATCCGAGAGCGGCCATCTTGAGGTCACTTCTCTAGCTGGGGTCATTCCCGTCATTCCCGACATGCATCGTGCCTCCACTAGCCCGCCACCATACGATCCGCCGTTACTCCTGGCCCGACTTTATCGACTAACGCTGTCATCTCCGGAGGAAAGGAGGACATCTCAGCCCCGTTACTATTGACTAACGGTGCACACCGTTATCCCATAGTTACTGTAAACGCTGTCTGTATGGGGTGAATTGGCACGATATGGCTGAGAGACCATTCCTCAGGAAAATATTCATTTCGTAAACACATATTAAATACCTGGAGGAGTGGCTTTTTCAATATCATTTTACCAGATTTCAACATTTCGTTTAGAATCATGTCAGTTCCACTAGATTTATTATTTTTTAAGATTAGAAATGGCGGTGGTTAATTCCCCAATGATTATTGGGGAATCAAGGGTAGAGGGGTTTACAGTGGACGGGGATGAATTTATTGAATCGTTATCTGAAATTTGCGGATCATTTTCTGAGTCAGGACAGTCCTTTGCATTGTTAAAAAGTTTGTCTACACTGCTGAAGTGATTAAGCCACTCTTCATCTGATATATTGTTCTCTTGCGCTTTTGCTGGTTTTAATTTGTTTACTAGATTCCAAAAGGCACTAGGATTTTTGTCTTTTAGAACGGACAATTGTGTCATTATGTAATTATGAAAATCCCTTTTCTTCTTTTTTATGAGTTTTCTATATTCCTTTTTCCTTTTAAAGAATATACCCCTGATATCTGGGTTTGATGGCTGTTTTACAAGTAGGGAAGCGAGGTTCTTCACCTCTCGCTTTAGTTCAGTACAGCTTTTGTCGAACCATTGTTTGTAGTCTTACAATTTGTTCTCTTTATTGGCAATGATCTAGTACCTGCGTCTTTTAGAATTGAGCTAAATTCCTATACAAAAACTTCGATTTCTTCTTTAGAATTTGAGCTACTATTAGCTTTGAATAAGAGCGAATTTAATCTATTTTTTAAATGGGATTGTAATAGAGTCTGAGAAAATGTTTCCGTGGATGACTGGTTCCAGTGAAATCTCTGATGAGAAGCTTTGGATTTCGGCCTATTGTATTTTTCATTAGGATGTTTATTTGTTGTGTTTGTATTGATGAGAACAGATAACATACAGTGGTCCGAAAAAACTGTCAAAGGGTGAACTTTAAACAATAGGACGTGTTGAAATAAAGATAAATGCAAGGTTAACTTATGTGCATCAAGACACTTCAAAGCAAGGCCTAACTAATAACCCCTATTTACACAGCAGGTCAACTCGTTGAATAAGGGTTTCCTAGACAAAAAACGGCGTTGCAGTGAACACTGAATTGTGCCGAATTTTACAATAAAAATTTACATCAATCATACGATGCTTAGTATATATACAATCGCAATCGTCGTTATCGACATGTTTAAAACTTATGACGTGAGAGTTACTGAGAATCACATTGAAAGCAGGGTCTCTGTGCCAAAACGAAGCAGCTTATATTGTCCAACACTAAATGATAACGGCTTAGTTCTGCAGTCCGACAAGGAGTCTGGTCAGTGCTGGTATCGCACTTGTGGTGTAGCGATTAGTTTCCCTGGCCTGGGAGTAGTGAAATGAGTTCCTTAGCTGTCACTGCCATGCTGTTCTCCTCGAGTCGGGGGCAGCCAGAGAGAGAAACGTGGTGATTGTCTCACTTTTTATGCGAAGTTCAAGCAGGGGTCGTGACGGCGATCAGAACTTTGTAGGTTCAATGATTGCAAGGCATCCCGATATGCAATGTACTGTCAACCAAACCCTACAGGCACGTTTCCGAACACTTTCAAGTCTCTTGATTTGTTTGCTGTTGAGGGCGGCGTTCCAGACAGGAGCGGCGTATTCGAGAAGTGGACGAACATAGCCGCAGTAGATGGCGGTGAGGTCGTCTGTCGGGAGACCAGCCCGTCGCAGTCTGCACCCGCTGCTCCCCTTTGTCACCATACAGTCAACTTGTGCACATACTGGCACAAATATAATACTGGCATCGTGTAGTTAATTTACCCGAAGATTGGTTGGTTTATCGGTTTATTAAGAAAATCCATTAGTGATGTGCCCTAAGCTTCCTGGACTTCTAACATTACAACGAATACATTACATAACAGTACATACAATGACAACGACAACATGACGAACAACATAACAAGATGCCTTACTTCGGGAGGCATACAATACAGTTCTATTCGGAGAACATGACAGGATTGTCCATGTAAAATTATTCTCAACTACAACGGTTTTGAACATATGTGGCAGAACTCGAAGTCTTACCATATAGAAACAATCTCCACGCAGTTACGACAACGTCGACAAGATATGTATGTACAAAATTGGCATTGCTCTATTCGAAACAATTCCAAACTTCCCTTTCTTTCTACCCTGAACAAGCATTACAAGCAATAAATTTGCATTTCAAACATAAAGAGACTTGACGTACGTAGGGCAATCACAAAACTCAGAATCAGTCACAAATTAAGAATAGAAACCGGAAGATTCCAAAAAATTCCTATCGACCAGAAGGTTTTGTCCATTTTGTCCAGAGCTAATTGAAGACGAATATCACTTTTTGATGGTATGCCCAAATATTCTTATATACGTCATTCACTGTACACAAGGCTATCATCTTATATACCAGGATTTATTTCAATGGACTTAACGTTAAATACATTTTGTAGCAAACTTAAAAACACATTGACATGTGACAACCCCTGCATGGTATACATAGGAAACGCCATAGGAAAATATATTAAAGAATGTTTAGACGATAGAAATTCCTCTAATATTTGTAAGAACCCATTCTAAACCCATACTATACACTCTCGTATTAGGTAGATAAGCACTTAACAGATATATATAGCATGAACTGTAGTTATGTACCAGCCATACTTTGTACCTTGTACAATTGTTGCGCAATAAAGTTATCTATCATCTATTATCATATAGGTAGATGTCGTTAACCAATCAGAAGGCTCCATTTGCGTGCCTCCATTCTTCATACAGACCCGAAAAGCAGGTCATTAATCTTCGTAATGACCTGCGGGTCTATAAACTTTTTATGGACCCGGTGTTAGAACGTTACCATTAAATGACAGGGGGTTTTGTTTTTATATTTCATGTTAAGACAAATACTACACAAATCAAATACAACACAAAGTACTACTAACTACTATACGGACAATGGCTATATGATAATAACGTTAATGACCCGCTTTCCTTCGGTCTATCCGGAAAAGCGGGCTGTAAACTTCGTATGGACCTGCTTTTGCGTTCGAATGTTCGGCAGTAGCGCAACCGCAACACTCGAAATGCATTCTAAACATTCTATAGAACCCCGTGTGATGCGGAACACCCGTAGCGAACGTTTCGGCGGCCCAGGTATGACACAAAATCAAATACTGCACACAGTAACGTTACTACTAACTATTAGCATGACATGGACAATTGCTATATGATAACAATGTTAATGACCCGCTTTCCTTCAGTCTATACGGTGTGATAAGGCATGGTCGTTCCTATAACCACCTCATAAAGTGCCTCGGTCGCTTCGCGACCTCGGTACTTTATTCGGTGGTTATAGGAACGACCATGCCTTATCACACCGTATAGACCTCAGGGCGGGTCATTAACCCAATATTATGATATTGTCATGCCCTGTTCATATCTATACCTA
This sequence comes from Branchiostoma lanceolatum, assembly GCF_035083965.1. Lineage (NCBI taxonomy): Eukaryota > Metazoa > Chordata > Leptocardii > Amphioxiformes > Branchiostomatidae > Branchiostoma > Branchiostoma lanceolatum. The sequence continues at coordinate 19,364,637 of NC_089731.1, forward strand.
TGTAGGCCAATTTATATACAACGCTATGAAAACAAGAGTTCCATGACCTCATATCTCCATGAACAATTCTATTCATGCAAATGACTTACACATTTGCATAATATATGTGCTATATTCCATCTGAATCTACAGAGTCTCTTCTCTCTTCTTGAAACATTTGTACACAAATTCACATAGGTTTTTTTCAATCATATCGTAGTTTCTAGAAGACATAAAACATGTGAATAACTCGTTATTTGTAAGATGCGCATATTTCTTGTCTAGTTGTATGGAACTTACAAGGGGTCTGCGCATGTCTGAGTATAGTGAGCATTCTAAAATAAAATGTATTTCATTTTCTATACAATCGTTGTTACAGAATGTACACATTCCGTTATTTGGTGGAGTCTAGTTGTACCTACCAACTTCAATTTGCAGTGATTTGCAGTGGATGATCGCTGACCCCTAGGATTACATGGCCTTTGGACGTGAAGGCTGCTATATCTTGTTCTAAAATGTCCAAAATGGATGATCCTCCGCCCTTTTGTGAATGGTGGAGTATATAGGGTTGATGTAGACACTACACATAAATACATCTTTGGAGAGTCCTAACAGGTCTTTCGATATGCGAACCCAGAGTAAGTCTTTGCATTCACGCTCTCTTTTGACGTATTTAGAGAGTTCATTTTTGTAGTAAAAAATTATTCCGCCTGAATTCCTTCTTGCTTTCCGTTGTTTTTGTCTCAGAGATGAGAGATGTTGACAATATGGAATGTTAACTTCTAGTTTTTCTAAATTACTTCTAAAGCTACATTCTTCTAGTTTCTTTCATAAGCCATGAATGTTCCAGAACCCTATGTTCAATGACCTAGCTGACATTGGTGCTCGTTCTATAATCCATGAATATCGACTTGGTCCCTACTTTTACGATAAGTTAGTTTTACTTGTGCAATATTATTGCATAAACTCAATACGCATTTCCTACTTCTGTTAACTACTAATTAAAAATATAATTTTCTTAATTTATCACAACATGTCGGTTCTTACTTGATGTAAAATAACACGTTAAGGATACAGCCGGTGAAATGATAATACCTTCAGTAGTTGTAGTTCTGTATCTATATCTGTATGGTATCAGGACAACTCGGCACCAAGACAACTCGGCACCAAGACAACTCGGCACCAAGACAACTCAGCACCAGGACAACTCGGCACCAGGACAACTCAGCACCAGGACAACTCGGCACCAGGACAACTCGGCACCATTACAACTCGGCACCAAGACAACTCGGCACCAGGACAACTCGGCACCAAGACAACTCGGCACCAAGACAACTCGGCACCAGGACAACTCGGCACCAGGCAGGACAACTCGGCACCAGGACAACTCGGTACCTTAATCTTTCTTACACATTTTGTGTATGTATACTATGCAAAGTAACGATTAATCGAATATCTATGTAAATGCATATATTTGAAATAACGTTATATTGTTGGTTTTTTTCGCGCTTCTTTTCTTTGTCCTACCATACTTCAAACTCAAGTTAATTTTGGGGCCAAATCAAATTCTCAAATTGAATGATTTTGAAGTGGTGTATACCATAAGCGTAAATGAAGTCCTCTGGGCACATACACACCAAATTTTAGGTTATTTGGTTTTCATACCGGGGCATAGGATCCAAAAATGTACATTTTTGGTCTAAACATCGCCCCAAAACACTAGAATTTAACATTTGGAAGCAATCATGTATGCCAAAAGTGTTCACAGATTTCTGTGGGTATATGTCCTTGGCATCCTTTCAAGCCATTTGGTTGTATTTCCAGGGCACAGAAGACATAAATATACATTTTTTTGTCTAAAATGAGGAAAAAAACTAAAACTAATGATTCTAAAGGTACCGGTGTACTATTAGATAAACAGATTAGTTCTTTCGAATTGTTAGATTTTAAAAATAGTTCATACATTGTAACTGTTACCTTTTGCATGCAATAAAGGGTCCTGCCCGTAGGCTCATTGCAAGTGCATGTACATGTAACACGGAGTGGACGGACAGAAAATGATGAACAATGCATGCCCGTAGCCAGGATTTTGAGTGGGGGGTTCGTTTAATATTTGAGGGACCATCGAGCGCCGCAGGCGCGAGACGAGCGCCGCAGGCGCGAGCTTCCTAGGGGGGTCCGGGGGTATGCCCCCCCGGAAAATTTTAAAAATTGAACCTTCTGATATGGCATTTCCCATGTTTTTGAGACGATTTCAAAGAACAAAATCAGAGACAAAGTTAGCAGTTTTTCTAGGATTCCAGCCCCGCTGGTGATACAAATAAGTCCGCCCTGAAAAAAAAAACTTGGACGTTAAAAAGTGGACCCTGGAGCGTTTCAAATTCTAAGAATGAACCTTCTGAAAGGACATTTCCTGTGTTTTTGACAGAATTTGAGAGGAAAAATCAGAGACAAAGTCAAAGTGAGCTTGAGCAGGTTTTTTTCTAGGATTCTAACCTCTGTGGCCTTGCTGGTGATGCAAATACAAATTAAGTCCGCCTTGAAAAAAAATCTTGAACATTGAAAAGTGGACCTTCAAGCCTGTGAAAGTGGACCTTCAAGCCTGTGGGGGGTGCTTCCGAACCCCCCGAACCCCCCCTGGCTACGGGCATGCAATGTAGCATATGACTACTCTAGTCTTAGCTACTGATACTAAGTTCTACCTTATTGGGTTCGGCTTCTTTTTCCGAGACAGTGGAAGATCCCACTTTTTCTGTTATATGTAGGTTTTTTGATGTTAAGAGGAGAGTAGTTTTCTTTTCGTCTGAAAACGTGGAGAAATTAGGATGGAAAATGGTGGCCTCTTTATACAGCTCATTTCTTTCATTAAGTTCTAATTCTAAGATCTAATTCTTTCACGATTCGGACTCGCTTCCGTCCGTGCACGTCAAATGACGTCATTTCCCGCCGAAATCACACTTCCCATGGTGCACCGGTATGACAGGTCACGTGCCAACAGGTTTCAAAATGGCGACGGCGATGTATTTGGAGCACTATCTTGACAGTGAGTCACTGTTCAGTTTTCCCTGCGCGTAACGTCTGGTCATCCTTTTTTCTTCTCCAAACGAACACCATGAAAGCATGAACTTAAACATGGAGCGATTCGATGTCAATTGCATTACTGTATTTCATAATGGCAACTAAACACTTGTCTCAAACCGCGCCGACTTTCTTGCTAAGCGTAACTTACTCTCCAACGAGTCCAAGCAGAGGAGGGGTTCCGGCTGGTTTTTGACGTGTTTTTACTTGGCGTTTTCGTCGGGCTTTCTACTTAGTCATTTTTTTTGACCCTACAAAATTTTAAGCCCGACAAAAACGCCTAAAACACGTTAAAAACCAGCCGAACCCCTCCTCTGCTTGGAGAGTAGCTAAGCGTGCTGTCCCCCAGCTGCAGCCCAAAACACCTCCGCCAACGGGTCATTCCATCATGCACACCCCGACAAATCGACCTCTTTGAAACTCAGATTCGAACTAGAGTTCGGCGATCATATACCTTGCCCGAATGGTGTTAACTTGAATGAAAGATGTGTTTGAAATGTGTGTTATGGATTGCATACTTAAGGATATGTATGATGATGTTCACCTTCATTTAATTTCTGAATGTAAGTATCAAATTACCGTCATTTACAATTTTGGAATTATAGCATTTTCTCATCAATTAAACAAATTATGCCCTTATTTACATAATCTTTATATCAATCGGATTTCCTCTCTATGTCACAGTTCTCAGTAGAGCTGTGTACCGGTACACTGTACCGATAGGGTTTGCGGAATCGATGGGGTGGGCTAGTGGGGTGGGCTACCTCAGCATGCTACCCTTTCTGGGCCTCAAGGCTATGCATGGGGGTTTGGCCTGATATGGAATTTCCTTGAAGAGAAACTGGGTCAAGCTGTGGGTGGGCTGGAGGGAAGGCAACAGCTGATCACATGGCAGGTGGGGGGGGGGGATAGGTGGCAGCAATGAACTCCACCAAGACTGGTAGAAAAGCCATTTATCGTAAAGAAACTTCTAAGTACTCAGTATGCAATAGGATGTAATTCTAAGGGAAGAGGTACAAGGGGAAATAAACTGGAAGTTGGATAGGGCAGCTAGGGAGTGAGAGAGCCTTTGTTTGACAAAATTCAAAACATATGTCTCACATTTAGACTAGAATGTACCTGAATGCATGTGCTTGTATACAATGTACAATGTATTTGTGGTTATGTGTGTCAGTGTGCATGAGCGTGGATTGGAATCAATGTTGTAAGTGTGTGTGTTTGTACAATGTATAGTGTTGCTTTTGTTGCTCATTTCTTTCGTGTAGCCACAACGCTATACTGTCCTGTTGGCCTAATCAAGGAGGTTATGTAACCTCCTTGGCCTGATTGAGCAGTAAAGGAACAGGAAACATGGTCCTCCATGTTTAAAAATCTAAAACTGGGGCTAACAAACTCCTGCACAATGTAAATGTATGCTCATTGCCCACCTCCATCCCCCACTGTAGCATCCCCAAAGCAATATGATCAGTTGCATTCCTTCCAGCCCGCCCACAGTGACCCATCTTTTCCTCAAGGAAATTCCATTCGATGCTAAACCCCCATGAATAGCCTTGAGGCCCAGAAAGGGTAGAATGCTGAGGTAGCCCACCCCACTAGCCCACCCCAGGAGACCACCCCATCGATTCCGCAAACCCGTACGGATACAGTACCGGATACAATCAATTAGGTACAGGTCCAAAATACCTGAACCCTGGTGGACCGTACTGGACTGGTACTAATCAGGTCAAACCTGACTCGGGATGGCCATTGATTTCTCGTTCCCTGGGCCATAAATATATCATATCATGCCAAAATACATCAACCTGTGATGTTTACTCATCAAAGTATAGTGTATTCCGGTAGAATTCACCCTCCTTTATGGGCATTCCGGGGCATTCCGGTGTAAAAAGGGTATTCCGGGGCATTCCAGTAAAAAGGCAGACCGGCTTTTGTCCTTATTGAAAAACTACCATTTTCTGAACAAGTACTTTAGGTACAGATTTAGGTCCGGACCTGTACTTAAACCCGTGTACCTGTACCTGTACCTAAAATTTGTTTAGGTACACAGCTCTAGTTCTCTGTTCATATGTCTTAAAGCGCCATTGTGAAACGCACTGCCCACATGTCAGGGTGCGAAATACTTTTTTGAGCCAGGTTGCACGGTGTGCAACCTAGGTAGGGGCATGCCCCCGGACCCCCCTAGGTTGAGAGTGCCTCGCCTCCAGCGCTCGAGTTGCGCCTCCTGAACCTGTTTTGTAATGTATCCTGCAAAGACTCTACATTTGTTGAATCATCAAATGGTATTCTCTATGACTGACACTCATGAAACTTTGATATTCATGCATTTTCAGTGAAAAGCCAGTCAGGTACTGGAGGGAAGAGCATTTTCTCTGCAATTTATAGAAGTACTGCACAGATTTGTACCCTTTTTCTTTTTTTCTCCCAGCAAATTGCATTTTCACCTTCACCTGTCCTCTTTCAATTACTATAGGTATTGAGAACCTGCCCTTTGAGCTGCAGAGGAACTTTTCCCTGATGAGGGACCTAGACCAGCGATCACAAGGTAAGTCAAGACTTGTCCTGTTGAAATCCTTTTTTCAGCGTACATTCAAAATGACTACCGGTAGTGCCAGACAAATTATACATACAGAACTCAAGTATAGGAAATACGAAATATGTACCAAACGGGAAACTATTCAGAAATAGGGACGCCACATATCACTTTGCAACGTCCCAAATTGAAATGTTGACCATGTTTAAGTCCCATTTTTGAAGCAATGGAAATATCTGTGTAGAATATTTTCGCAATGTATGTAATACAAATATTAGTTTAAGTTTTACCACCTAGCTTACTGACTTCGCGAGTTATGGCAGTTTAACCCTTAAACTTAAAGCCCCACTATGTAAGATTTTGGCGCAAAAATTGAGAATATTCTTGTGAACAAATCTTAATGTAAATGGCAGGTACTGACATGTACAACTCCTTTTCAGCATATTTTCTTCATTATTATCTCCATGAAAAATGGAGATATAGTTTTGGGTGTGTCTGTCTGTGTGTGTGTATATGTGTGTGTGTTTGTGTTTCCGCACTACTGTAGTCAGCATAAAGTGAAGTTGTTAAATGAAATTGAAAGCGTAAACACGAACAGTGGCTACAAGATGTACTGATCAGGGCGTTCACAGGCTTCTAATGTTCAAATTAAGGCAAGCAGCAGACAGGCAGCATGGAGGGAGATGGCTAGGTAGCTACAGTGCTGATTCTGATACGCTCTTATGAGACATTACGAGAGGCCCTGTTTATTTTGATCAGAAGCCTTTTCTGACAATAAACATGAGCATGAACATGAACATGAGCATATAAATGGCATTCAAAAATGCAACATACACTTTCATATTTCTAACTTCAAGTGAACTCTACCCCACTTCTGTCCATCACTGAGAAGTGGCAAACATAGCAGCGTTCGAAATACCTGCCTACAATCTGCAAATTGCAGAAAGATTTTCAAGATTGCAGAAGAAAAATCAAACAACCTGCAATTTTGCAGAATAAAAAAAAATCAGGCTCAGGATTCAATGGTTCTTGATTTAGGAGGTTATTAAAGTTATAATTTATATAGACTTAGCAAACTAGCGGCGCTGTAAATAAACTGAAACCCACAGGCGTTTCGGTGCGTCCCGACTGCCTCACACCGACATGAGGTTCGAGTTTTTTCGGGAGGTTCCGACACTTTTCATGATAACTTTGGGGACGAATCATGTGAGAAAATTTCAAATTCGTGCATTTCCGTCTTAACCTCGCTAATCTCCGCGGTCACGACCTCGGGGTTGGCATAAGTCGGGAAAACACTACCAGGATGTTTCTAGCATAAAGAGGTATGTCGCAAGCATGCGATTTCTTGAGAGCCCGAACTCAGGACATGGGCAGAAGGAACGAAACGGTGGCCACTACATCAGCCCGTGGTCCATGAAGTCCAGATGGCAGCGATGAAGTTGAGAACAACTCGGATAGATCTTGAGCACCGCCTTGTGTGGAGAAGGCAGAACTCTTTCTCCTGTGCCAAGACAGTGGGGAGGGGGGCACCCACGTGAAAAACAATAACATCGTCGGGCCGTCTGGAGTCTTCCCGACTGTCCGAAGTCGGAGTCCGATGTTTAAAACTGATAGCGATTTTATAGATTTATATGAAAAACTACGCAGAGGCCAAGGTTTGCGTAAAGGCTTTTTATTTTGAATTGTAAATTTTTTTCTCTTAATTTTTTCCTGTGGGCCGTGGCTGTGTCACAGGTCATGCGATCTTATTACGCATCTAGTATTACGCATCAGAACACGAATTTCTCGCAAGGACATAATGCACTTGTCCTCCTTATCAGGCAGGCTGTAGAATTTGTTTTTAATTTTAATACACATACTGAAATTATCAGACGAATATTTGATTTGATTGATATTGAATAAATACGCTTTTGCTGTTGCAATTTTCGCTATTAATTTGGATATTTGCTGACACATGCATGTTATTCTTGTTTCAAACTTTGCTAGTAGAATTTAAAGATAGAGTGAGAGAATAAAGAATTACAGCAATGTTGCAAAGCCTAATATGATGTAAATAAGTAGGCATTATTAAGTTGAGAAGGTTGTATTATGGAGGCATGTGTATTTGCAGAAAATGTTTTCAAATTGCAGAACAAAATTTTGCAATATTGCAAAACACTGATTGATCACATTGATCTCGCTCAGTGCAAGGCTGTAGGCAGCCACTTCCTTAAGCATTGAACTAATTGATGTGATTGAAAGATTTGTCAGAATTGGTGAAGGCATTGTTCAAGGACCGTATGCAGGTTAGTGCAGGTGATATTGGAGTTATTCAGGTGTTTCTGTAGCATGGAAGGATACCTACCACTCACTGTTTACACCAGGGAAAGGCCAAATAAAGAATAGAACTTGCATTGTTGTTGTAAGTCCTGAAGAATACAAATTGTACTAGGACCACTATGAGAACATTGTTGGAATGTTGAATGCAGGTGTATAAAAACAGTGTTTGAGCCTAGTTGTTGGACCTTTTTTTGTCATTCATCGTTAGATCTTCGAGGTGAGATTGAAAAGATGGCTGAGGACTATGTCACTGATGTTAAAGGCCTGTCCCCTGAGAAGAGAGTGGAGCGACTGAAGAACATTCAGAGTGCTTTTAATAAGAGTAAAGAATTTGGTGATGACAAGGTTCAGCTGGCCATGCAGACCTACGAGATGGTGGGTTGACCTTCTTCTTACAAAGATGTTATTTTATATTTATGTATGATTGAAACACAGCTAACGCGGATGCATAAATGGTAACATTGAAATCAGGGCTGGAAATACCTGCCTGCCAGTTGGAGAAAATAATTCAGATTGCAGGGGAAAATGTTAACAAATTTAGATGAAAAGTCGTGCAATTTTGCTAGCTCAAAAATTCATGCTTTAGAACAGCGTGCAGATCTAGAAGCCTAAACTGGTAGTGTCTATTGCAAAGATCTGCAAGAGTATATGAAGGGCAGGGACAGTGGCTTTGTATCTGCAGAAAGTTTTCCCAATGTATATTCCCAGCATAAGCATGTGTGTTTGCCATCTTCTTAACATGTATTTGTCCCCAGGTTGACAAGCACATCCGGAAGCTGGATGCAGACTTGGCAAGGTTTGAAGCAGAATTGAAGAACAAAACTGTAGATTCACCCACAGTAGATCCAGGACCATCAGGAAAAAGCAACAAACGTAAAGTTACCCTTGTTGTGTTTCATGAGAGCAACTCTTTCTGATTGTGCTAGAAAATATCTTGTTTGAATATTGCAGAAGTTTGGGTCAGCTGTTACATGTTTTCATGCCAAAGCCACTGTAAGACAGATCCTGATACAAATGTAGTCTCATCATGACCACCAATTAATTTTTCCTGGTCTGCCACTTCTCAACTACAATTTTCTGCTGCAGGGATTTTAAGGATTATGTGGGGCAAAAATAGGTTAAAGAACAGTTGAAATCTCTTCCTTCCATCCCTGGCATCTACAAGCATTTCATGGAATCCTGTTTTTGCTCCATGTCAGTTTACACATGGGTGTGCCTAAAAGCCTTGGTTTTCTTCCTCAGGAGGTAAAAAGCAAGACAAGAACACCAGCAAGAAGAGTTCACAGAAGAAATGTCGCTTGTCTGATGATGAGACCCCTAAGCTGAACAAAAAGAAGCAGAAAACATCACATGCGAAGTATGTTTATACCCTCTTAGGTCCCCAAAACATGTTAGCACTCAGTGGTCGAAATAAACTAGGCACAAAAAGTTTGGAAACTTAACTTTGGTCGATCATATCTCCGTTGTTTCTTGATCAATTTCAATGATTTATATATCATTGGAAAGCTTGTGTGATTTTCTTTCCCATGATATCAAACGTATTATAATTATAAATTAATGGAACAAGCACCAGGCCTGCTTACATGTATGTGAGAGAGTCACATAAATAAAGTGCCCAGATTACCCTACTTTAATGCTCAATTCAGTATATTTCCTTCTGCTGGCTTGTGTATGAGGGTAATGTGAAACTTGAATCAACAAAACACTTAAATATGAAAGCCAAGGTTACTCTTTATCTAAAAAAATAGTATTAAAAAAATGTATAAAGGAGCCTCAGTTATGATGAAGGTGGTTTAATGTTGAGTACACAATCCATGTGTTGTCACTGCAGCCCGGCACATCCTCCTCATGCTTCTAACCAGTTTCTACCAGGTCGACCAGTGTTGTTCTGTTAGTCATTCTTGCATGCACAGCTCGCCCAAGCTCATCAGTGATCACAGAGTCTGAGAGGTGTTCAATTGTGTTGAGATCTGGGTTGCAGGAAGGCCCTTCTATCCTCTGTATTCCTGCATCCTGGAGGTGGTCTGAAATGACTCTCATTCTGTATGGATGTGCACTGTCATCTTGCAGAATGGCACTCAGTCTCATATTGCAGAGGTAAGGATCTAGGAAATGTGACTGGATGGAAAATGGTGTCTCTATATCTTGACATCGAGGTTGCCTAAAGGTTATTAGCCTAGTTTTTCCTCTGGCAGTTGTACTGCCCCACACCATGACGCTGACTCCAACAAACACTGTCGTCAGTTTCCCTGTGCAACAGTCAGCATAGGGTTCTCCTCACCGTCCTAACACTTTCATTTGTCGATCCAACAGTCGAAATGAATCTACTCTCATCTGCAGCTGTGAACATAACATTCCTCCACACACTGTTCCATTCACAATGCGGACCACCGCAAACGGGGTTGGCGCTAAGCTGAGTGTTTGACACTAGCAGGGAAATTTGGGCACTTTTTTTCTACAACCCACTTGCGTAAGCAGACCTGGTGCTCACTCCATGAGATTGCAATTATAATGAGTTGGGTATCATAGGAAAGGAAATTACACAAACTTTATAACGATATATAATGCATTGAGATTGATCAAGAAACGACTGAAATATGATGAACCAAAGTAAAGTTTCCAAACTTCTTGTGCCAAGTGTACCTTTTCCAGTTTTCTGTAATATTGCAGAATGTCAAAGTTTTGTTCTGCAATTTTAAAATATTTTGTGCAAGTACGCAAGCCTCCATACTACATTTGTACAACCTTCTTAACCTAATAATGCCTATATTTACATCATATCTAGCTTTGCAACTCATAGCATTTCTGTAATTTTTTATTTTCTCACCCTATCTTTGATTTTTACTAACAAAGTTTGAAACAGGAGTAACCAACATGTGTGTGAAAAATAATTCAAGTGTAAAGCGAATGAAGTATTATTTACTTTACTTTATTGAAATTGCAACAGCAAAAGCGTATTAATTAAGGGTTAATGACCCGCCCCGAGGTGTATATGGTGTCATTTGCTCACTCGGTGGTTTTATGAGGTGGTTATAGCACATGACCAGGCGTTATGACACCATATACACAGAGGAACAGGCGGGTCATTAAAGGAGTCCTAAAGTCCAGAGGGGAAAGTTATTTTCCAAAAGATGGTAATTTTAGGAAGTAGAAATGAATATTTTTAACAGTATACGATAAAGTACCCACTAGTCCCGTGCGCATCCAAAACGTTCAGTATTCTACCAAATTCCCCAGGTGACCCTCAGCCTATGTGTTTTTTACAATGTGACTGACAATGCCTGACAAAAATTAGATTACAAAAAGAATGTCAGGGTGGTTAAGAAAAACCTTCTGGCTATGTGTTCTTTTATATCTTATTAACAATTGGCCTTCATATTGTGCTTAACCACCCTCATTTACACCGAAAATATCCACGTTTAAAATGTATGTTTATGCATAGGGAATACACTGGTAGGGTCTGCAGGGGTTTAGTGAGTATCATATTGTTTTAAAAAACACACCTTGTAAAATTTACCACAAGCAGAATTTTGTAAAAAGTCAAAAGGTATGGTCGGGAATCCTACTATGCTATGCTATGCTACATATACAGAAAAGTATAGTCTCCATCGAAATTACATTAGTCCGTCATGATTCACCACTATATTATTAATTTGAAAATTATCACATAGCCTATCCAAACTGACCAATATAAGAGAGATAAATTCCTGTATAATACATAGATTCTTTATTTAATACTATACAATCATGTAAAATCAATCAATTGTACATATGATCTTCATATAATCCAGTGTAAACAAGCAGTAACTTGTCTTCGAGCCCACACGGTTATAAACTGACAGGTTGTTAAACGCTTAGCTGTGGTAAGAAAATCGTGCATTCAATATCTTGGCTTGTAGTTTCCCCGGATAATTTTTGCTCAAGCCGGAAAAAAATCCCACAAAAGGGTACACATATTGGGCTGAGATCCTTGTAGGTAGAAACTTGTAAGAATTTTGGCGATTTTGACCGAAATTCTTTTTATGCCAACACATCGGTTTGGGGAGGTTAGGGACCATAGGATATTTAGTGGGGGGATGGGTGGTGCATGGGGGGGAGTGTCACGGAGAAAAAAACGTCTCGGGGAGGGTCATGGAAAAAAATTCTGGGTTGGGGGGAGGGTCATAGACCTTTTTATATCCATGAAAAATGGAGATATTGTTTTGGGTGTGTCTGTCTGTCTGTTTGTGCTTCCGGACTACTGTAGTCAGCATAAGTCAAGAACCTCTTGATGGATTACAATGATATTTGGTATGTGGGCGGGTGTTGTGAAGCCGAAATTCAAGGTCGATTTTTGGGCCCCCTAGTATATGACCTTGGTACTGCAGCAGAAATTCCATTTTTGTATCTTTTGACCTGGACGTGCTATGGTCTTGATTTATTAGTGGTAGATAGCTTGTGGTGTAATAAAGACGTGGTGTGGGTTTGGGCCCTCTAGCAGCTTCCTCTGGAACTGCAGGGGCGTTATCATGAAAATCTTCTAAGGAGAATAACTGAACAAAGGAATGATGGATTTCCATGATATTTAGTATACAGGTAGCTTAGACAGTGATATACATAATGAAGTGCAAATTATGCTAGTTATGACTTAATTTGCATAGCTAATGAGGAAAATCTATATTTGCAGTGTTTTCCATTATCAGACTCAAATACATGTAACATATGTAGTTTATGGAAAGTGGAGCATCAACAGATACCAATTATGCAAATAAATTCCTAATTTGCATAATTAATGCAAAAACACCATAATTCATCTAATTGGAAAATTATAGGACTGTCAATATTGCAACATGTGTAAGTCAGATAAAGGTGTTTATGACCAAGCATATATTATGCAAATGTGTAAGTCATTTGCATGAATAGAATTGTTCATGGAGATGTGAGGTCGTGGAACTCTTGTTTTTGTAATGAATCCGTTGAATTGTTGTGCATAAACATTATGAAGAATGAAGTTGCGATTGAATCTATACCACTGGATTACTAGTTTTTTACTACATTTTATTTTCAGACGTTTCAAGTGTCCGCCGGACACTTTTCGACAGTGAAGGAAATAATGTTTACTTAAGACTTACGGAACATTGAGTTCCATATAAACAAAACAGGTAATGGCTGGCCTAAATAACCAAAATGTAACTGACAAGATATTCTATAAATATAATATGTTCTAAAAAACAAGGAGGAAGTAATTAAATACAAGGTTGTACACAGGTCTACAACCACTGTCACAACGGCGCCTCGAGCTGTGCAGGAAGTTTGCAAGGAAACTTGACCCCAAGCTGCTCCCTCAGAGGATGGGGCAGTGTCACGGCAAAGATACAAGGAACTCTCACAAACTTAGAACTTTGCAATGCAGAACTAATCGGTACAGGGACTTGCCGGTACCATACCTTGTGAAAGTACTAAATGACGGCATGTTATAGATTATTCATTGCATTTTGAATGAAAGAGGAAAGCGTTTATGTTACAGTTCGTCCAATAGGCCAGTAGTTGACAATGCTCCACTTAAGATGTGATCATGTAATTTTTACAGTTTTAGAAGTTTTTACTGACGTGTAGTCTGTAAGAAAAGATGCAATTCAGCCTGGGGCTGCAATGTTCTTTTCAATGTTAATAAACCATTCATTCATTCATTCATTCAAGGAAAAATGACATTAAATTTCAAAAACAAAAATTATGGCTCCTAGTATTCAACAACCGTCACTCAAATTTACTTGTTTTACACATGATTTTATGTTATACACATAACAGAAAAACATGTGTCTTGGTTAGTCTATGTCGCGATAAACCTGGCTGAGTGCTGTTTGTTTCTCAGGTCAGTTCTTCAAAACGTAAACAAAGAGGAAGTGTGGTTTTGACGTTGATGCGTCAGTACTAGTCGTTAAAGCTACAGTTCTTTGTGTGTCAGTTCGATCAAAAATTACGTGCTAGGTTTGCATGTGCTGCCGGTGGGCCCACTTTTAACAATACACAATGTAAATTATTTGCCTCTGAAAATAGAGTTTGTATTTCCAAAATTTCCCGGGGGAGCATGCATGCTAGTTTTGCGAGCGCGGGCCTAACGCTCCTACGAAAAATATGTCCTCCCTTCTGTGTTTGTTCATTTTATCAGCAAAATTTGCCCCTGAAAATTCAGGTACTAAGTAATAGCGTTTCAATGGGTCATGATCAACAATTAAAAATTTCCCTGTGGGAGCATGTCGGGAGGGCGGGAGTGTGTCGTCCGCCAAAAATCAAGCTGAAGCTCTTCTGTATTTTTTTCAAATATAGAGATGTCATTAAACTTACTTAGTTTACCAGCAAAATTTGCTCTTCAAAATTCGGGAAATAGCATTTCAAAGGTTCAAGATTTTAGATTTTCCTGCATGTCGTGCCTCCCGCGGCGAAAAATATGTTGGAGGGCGTTTCCCCCCAAAAATCAATCTGCATTTCTTTTTACAAATAGAGATGTCTAACGTTACATATCTCTTCGATTAAACTTAGCTTACTCTTCCAGCAAAATTTGTCCCTCATATATGATATAGCAGTTCAAAGGGTCCCGATTTCAAATTTTCTCAACTATCTTGCCCCCTATACAATTTAATTTTCTGCTGCCGCCTCTGGTACTGACAACCGCTGGTTCCCGGTTCTTGTTTTATAGCATGCGTCAGCTGTCCCAAGTAGACGCCCGACGTCCATATAGTAGTTGTGTTATAAATGGGGGTTCTTTTTCTACCATTTTTACATGATACCTGTAGGGGGAGGGTCTTGGAAAAAATTTTCGAGGTGGGAGGGGGGTCATGGAAAAATTTGTTGAGATGGGGGGGGAGGGTCATGGAAAATTGTTTTGACCGAACTTCCAGTGCACCACCCCTCCCCCCGGTAAATATCGTATGGTCCCTTATAATTATGTAACAATAATTCGAAGATATTATATAAATATCACTAAAAAACCAGTGTGGTGACTTGGAATGGACTCTAGTGATAAATAATGGCAATTTTATACTTGTGACATGTTTAAGTTAGTTGAAGGTGAACATCGTCATGCATCCATTATGTAAATGTGCATACACTTGACAAAAGCTTTAAACATTTCATGGAGATATGAGGTTGGCAAATTTTAGTTTTTGATATATCTGAAAAATCAATTTTTAACATTGGACAGCCCAGTGGTGTTGTTTTTCGCACACCTGGGCGCCCCCTACCCCACTGTCCTGGTGAAGGAAATTTTTCTTCTGCAATCTTGAAAATTCTTTCTGCAAAGTGCAGACTGCAAACAGCTATCTGGTACTGATGCCTGGTTCTGAACAGATGTGTCAGAAAGCTTACTAAGCATACAACACATTACATGTACTCGGTATTTAACAACATTTTTGACCTTCCTACAGAGTGGAAGCTGCCCAGCCTGTTATTCTTCCATCCCTTCCTGTGGCATTCACACACCCATCAGATGTACTGGACATGCCAGTGGACCCCAACGAGCCCACATACTGCCTTTGTCATCAGGTGTCGTATGGAGAGATGATTGGATGTGATAACCCTGATGTAGGTATTTTAGTCTGCCTGAAGCTAACAGAGATCATGTTGATTGGATTAGGCCTATTATAACTAGGGTTGAATATTCCACAGTTTGTATCTGTATCTGTATAGCCGGTATAACCGCCCTTCGGCGTAACACACCAGCTTCGCAGGCACGCGGCGCGGCAGCAGCTGGTTATATTACACCGAACGGCCTGTCACACCTAGCTTTTGCATATCTGACTGCAATCGTTCTTTGAAGCTATTTAGTGAAGGTGTTCCTACAGCATCTGATGACAACGAGTTCCATTCTACTATGGTTCTCGGGAGTTTTTGAACACATCAATCCTTGGTTGATAACTCTGGTACTTTTACATTTGCATTGTAATGGTACAAAATTAGGATATTTGGAGTTTCTTTTAACACAATCAGGTTATTGGCAAAAGCGCCACCTACATCGGCTACTTATAGCGGTGAGAAGCATTACTCCAGTCAGAAGCTCTGAAGAAGGTGTCTGACAGACACCGAAACGTCAGCAGGTGAGATTACCTGGTTGTGTTAAAAGAAACTCCAAATATCCTAATTTTGTACCATTACAATGCAAATGATAAGAAGAGAAGTCTCTTATTACCATACTTTCTACTAGTTCATTATCTCCTTTTTCCAAATCACATTATGTGCCCTAATGTTATGATATGCTGAATGCTGCATGTTGTTTCATATACATATTTATGTAGACCTTAAGAGTTTGCAGTGTATTAAATTTAGTTGATATATGTCATGATTAAATTTGTTGAAAACTACATGTAAGACAATGGGAGGAACATCAGCAGAATGTACAGCTTGTCAGTTGCTAAAAGTAAACTTGAACTGCTTACATGTGTGTGTGTGTGCGTGTGTGTGTGTTTTCTTAAAAGGTTTATGATGATACTTATTACATTGCAGTGTCCAATTGAATGGTTCCACTTCGGATGTGTGGGTCTTACAACAAAACCCAAAGGGAAATGGTAAGTCTTCCCACTCTGTCAAAGCATTCCTTCAGGAAGAGCTGTCCAGCAACCTTTTATACATTAGGTCGACTCTGCCAAACCAATCAGCCTTGTTGACTTTTGAGCAGTCTTGGATATAGATATTATGAGTTTACAGGGCTTGACCTGTTATATGACCTTGGCACTCGACCTTTTCAAGTGCAAAGTGCTCTTACGGTATGGCATGCTACTTGAAATACCATTAATTTAAAGGGGCCATTATGAACATGTTTCTACGTTATACGTAATCAAAAGTAGAGAAGCTTTGAATGTTGGCCCCAAAACACCCGTTTTTAGGTAGGTAGGTATAACAACAACAACAGGCTATAAAAAGTAAATTTTGGGGTGGGGGTGGGGGGTTTCCGGACTTGATTTCAAATTTTGTCTCATGAATGTATTCCCAAGACATGGGAGCATAAGAAAATCAGGTCTAAAGTTGAATCTGATCATTTTCATGAAATAAATAAACACACCCCCTACTTTTTAGTAGAATCACACGGCATTATCAAACTGAGGTTGATTTGACATGGATCTAGATATAGTGCTTTGACATGAGTGATGACAACGATCAAAATGTACTGAATCGATGAACATTGAATATTGTGTTCAATAATGACTTCTCTTAACCCTTTTTTATGTTTTCTAGGTTTTGCCCAAAGTGCACCTTGGAGAGAAAGAAGAAGTAAACAAAATCTGACATGTGTCCATAAGCAAACCCTCTTCATGAACAGACAGTGTAAACTTGGTATAATGAAGTTGTTAAGACAGTGGTAGAGATTATGTTCAATCAAGGAGGGCACATAATGTGCCATAAGTACATACTTGATGAGGCACTGCTTTTAGTGGGACATGCTACTGGCAGGCAGCAGCAACATCACCATGCTCTGTTATAACTGAACAGACAAAACATTGAAATGAGAAAACAATTCGACCAGACCGTGAATCAACAAATCCATGAAGTGGTGAAGTTTGGCCAACACCTGCTCTAGTGTATCTCATCATGGATCTGTAAAGTTGCTTCTCCTAGTCATGCTTATCATTTGTCCTGTAGGTATTGATTAGTATATCTTAATGGCCTTTCTGAGTGCTTTTTGTTTTGAAGTCACAGTTAAGCCTCACCATCTTAATTTTATTGATGACATCCCCTGGAACCCCCAAAACCAATGCGCATGGGGAAAAAAAAATTTAAAAACCAGCAAAGAAAAAAAAATGCTGCTAAACCACAGGACTACAAAGCTGGTATAGCGAATTGAACTACAGAACACAGTGTATCAAACAAGCAACAAGTCTTTATTTGTAGGAGGTACATGTAGGTTGTCTTGTTCATCTTAGCAGACTCAGCTGAAGTGATCGATGTTTAATATATTGACAAGAACGATCAAAGAAGTTCACTGTCCAGGGCGCATTTGAAATTGCTTGGGTCGCGAGTCTTTCGTACAACTGTGCAAATGTAACATCCCCCTCACCAACGTTGATGGCATACCAATCCACAATTTTGCCCCCAGTTTTCTTGTGAACTTTGATGCTAATGTGTTTTGTGGTAGTACAAAACGAGTTTTACAACAAGTTTGCACAAAGCTTACCTTTGGTGTCAATATGACTCGGTAAGTTCCGGAGTTCCATGGAGCCTCGGAGGGGGTGATTTTTGTTGTTGTTGAGAACAAGCAAAAGTCAATGCGCGTGCGGATGTCATCCATGAAATTAAGATGGTATAGCCTTACATGGTACTGGAACACAAGTTAAAGCCTCTATCACACATAGCTGACCTTGACATCAGGACCTTCTTCACACCATGGTTGGGAGTTAGTCACCTGTGGCTGGGAGTTAGTTGGTCAGGTTGTGCCTACAGTTTGTCTTTTTAAGACATCATCTGTACCAGATGACTGAACAAGAGTTCGGAGACATCATATGTCCATGAAATATATATTATGCAAATTAGGCCCTCATTTTCATGATTTATATTCAACCATGTTCACTGTCACATAACTTCCAAATGCCACAAGCATGAAATTCCAGTTATCTACCAGTATGAAATTACAGTATTTTCTCATTGATTATGCAAATTAGATCTTCATAACTTTTATTTATCAATGTCCCTTTATTTCTCAGTTACATATGTTGCATTTCTGAATTGTCGTACCATTGAATGGAGTGGGTTTAAAACATTTCCTCATTAATTATGCAAAATAGACTCTGATTTGCATGATTACCATTTCATTATATCAAGTAACACTTAAGCTATCCACATAATAAAAACAAGTACCCTGGTATACAGGTTTGGTTCTATATCCCTTTGTGGTTTGACCACCAGCTGTCGGGCCCCTGGAGAATTCTTGTCCCACTTTTGAATCAAACAGGTGCCAGCTGTCATAGCATGTCTACAATGGACATATAGATTTTCCTCATTGCGTATGCAAATTAGGTCCCAAATTGCCTAATTTGCAATTCATTGTGTACATCTCTATCTAAGCTACCTGCATATTAGATAACATGAAAATCTGTTGCTACTTTCTTCAGTTATTCTCCTTGAAAGATTTTGACTACATTGCAGTTCCAGTGACACATACCAGGGGGCCCAAAATCGACCTTGACCTTTCTCCTCCCAACACCTACCTACATACCAAATATCATTACAATCCATCCAGACGTTCTTCAGTTGTGCTGACTTTAAGCATCCGGACGCACAAACATACACGCACACAAACACACAAGCAAGCACACGCAAAACAAATTATGAAGAGAAAAAAACAAAGTTTTAAAAGTCATATTCTCCTTGGATGCTGTCACACCCCGACCAATCGAATCGCTTTCTAACTTGCGTTAACGACTACATTTGACCAAACAAACTCGCCAGTGAGATGGTGGAAGGTGTCAGCTTCCAAAAGACGTTTTCAGATTGACAATTTTGTCACTTTGGAAGTGATTGAATCCGCCCGCGATTTAACTTCTAGTTTCTACTACTTTTCTCTAAACGTTAAATCGCGGGCGGATTCAATTACTTCAAAGTGCCAAAATTGTCAATCTGAAAACGTCTTTTGGAAGCTGACACCTTCCACCATCTCACTGGCGAGTTTGTTTGGTCAAATGTAGTCGTTAATGCAAGTTAGAAAGCGATTTGTCGGGAAATGGCTGATACGAATCTGAGTTTCAATGCGATTCACGTGATTCGATTGGTCGGGGTGTGTCAGATAAGCAAATTGGAGCTAAAATAGGATGGACTCCAGGCTATTCTTAACCAAGCACCAAGTGGTTGAGTGGGAAGTGGTCATGATCAAATTGGTGAGAAGGTCCTGAATGTGTGACAGAGACTTGAGTGGAGGTAGTACATGTATGAAATAGATTTTGACAACATGTTACGGAAATCAATGTGGCTAAGTGGTGTTTTACAGGGAAACTTGACTCCAGAAACAGATATTGCATTTCTTCAGACACTATTTCAAATCTAAAAGATATATTGTATAAATGGCAACTTGTAACCAAAGGCTGGTAACTGTTTTAAATGAATATGCATGTCTTTTGCCACAGAACATTTTACCACAAACCCATCAAAAACATGCTTAGATCTCAGCCTTATATCTGTAATGTTGAGTGGTCCACAACACCATCTTGTCTGTCTGGCACGCCACTGTGTATTGTCTTGTTGCAATTTTTAATAAAGATGAATATAACTGTGAATCAAGTATAACTGTGGATCAAGCTGTAACGTTCCATTTCACGGTAGCCTTCCGCCCTGTGGTTGGACTGCACACAAAAGTCACTGCAGGTTTTTGGCTTTCCTTCATTCCAACACAAAAGGGGGTCCAAAACACCAGTAAGGTACAAACCAAGTCATTGCTGTGCATGTTTAAAACCATACACAAGACCAGAGGAGAGTGTTCTGGTTCTGCTTATAATATTTTTCTGAATCCAAGAACGTAATTATTGTATTGGCAACTTGACCTTGAACCTGGACTATGCAGCAGTTGCATTATGCAGCATCAATACTCTGATAACCCCCCAAGTACCCTTCAGATTAATTACAGCCAGGTGTAACATATTATATAACGAACAACCATTGGACAAACTTCAACTTGGCGGCTCTTACGAAACCTTGAGCTTATAAATGACTTTTGAAATGTGTTTCTGGATACTTGTTAGTCAACTTATAGCCTTAGTAACTATATTTTTCACTTACTTCGGGTCAATGATGGACTTGGATCTTCCCATTGAAACTCGTACTTAAGACTTGAAAAAAAGTCCCTCACGAAAATTGGCGGCTCTTAGGAAATCTAGGTCCGATGTTTGAAATAATTTTTGTAGCGTGTATGTGAATAGTTGTTCATCAATTTCCACCCTTAGCAACATAATTATTCTATTGCGTTGACCCAAAAATTGACCTTAACTTTATTATCTCATAGGAACCAATACTTAATGGATTCAAACTTTTATTGAAAATCATGACAAAGGAGTTTTTTGTCCCTCAATCCGGCTGAGTGGAAGGAGTTGTAAGTTCCTATGCCTCAGGTTATACTGCGGTTTCTCTCCAGTTGGAAGGAAGTCGTTGCAGGGGTGGGAGGGTCTCTCAGTATCCTCTTCAGTTCTCTTACTGAAGCCCTTCTTCTCCTGGACTCAAGAGTGGGTAAGTTGCAGCCCAAAAAAAAATTCACCACACCTTCCATTTAGGAAATTGTTACTCAGTATACAGCAGCTTAAAGCCATTCAACAATTTTCCATTATAGCAAAATGCCCTAAATGCCTTTATTCAGGTTTTGTCTGCTAATGTTTTTATATTCAATGTTAATGTTTCTTTCCTGAATGAGAGAAGTACAGGTATAAAAACTGTGCTTTTGATTTCAACAAACAGGTGCATCTACTGTGCAAAGGGAGTACTGGGATGACTTGGTTGTTTTTTTCAAGCTGAAACTTCAATAATCATATTATCCTTTATGTTTTTGCCAAATTTTTATTATTTTTCGCCCTTCTGCTCCATATTTTTTCTGAAAAAATCCAAGAAACAACAGATTAAATTGGTGTAGCCTAAGGAATTAAGTTGTTGATGCAGAATGTATCAATATCCTTTTTTTAGTAATTTGACAGTTAAATCAGTCTTTCTGGGGATTTTTTTGTGTTTTGCACCACCAATAAATCAGGTTATCATGTTGCATTACGGTGTAAGCTTATTTATTTACAAGTTATGTCTTTCTGTGCGAAAACCACAGATGGATATCAAAAAATGCCATGATTAATTAGAAATGTTGATTAGGGCTCTACATGGGGGTTAAAAGGACACTTGAAAAGGAATTGCTGTTTTACACGTTTTGTTGCTGCTCTCAAAGACATCAATCACTCAGTTCTTTACTAAATCATTGTGCGCCTTTGCAATGTGGTACATAATGACCAATGCATGAGGGTTATCAGGACCCCACATATGTGATGTGATCATCATCTATCGGCCATCGGCCGGGACTAAATAAGTACATACATCACTCCAAATCGCCTTGTCCAACATCATTTGTCCTAAGTGTTCATATGCAATCTCAGTGTCTCTGACTAAACTATCAGTAAAAGTCAAACTTCTGCAGTGCACTTGGCCTCTTGGTTTCAAGGATGTCCGAAACTATTTGCTGTTTGGCTCGAAAGCAGTGTCCAGCAAATGTTACACGACGATGGGTGAGCTTTTGAGACAACCGCGGAGGACTTCCATAAATTGTTTTGAGAGTAGCGTGTTGTGTCCAAGAAATGTTCTGTGCCCTGCGTAGTAGCTTTGTGTAGGTCCCATCCAGTCTGTTTTGGAGCTGACAGGTAAGCGTCCAAGTTTCTGCACCGTAGAGTAGTATCGGTTACACAAGGGTAAGAAAAACTTGTACCTTCAGTTTGTTAGGAATGTTAGATTTCCATATTTTGTCCAACTTGTTGCTTGCTTCCCATGCTGGGGCTTTTCTAATTTCAAGGTCTTTCTTTGAGCACATAATGTAAGAACCAAGATATTTGAAATCATGTACTCTATGAATGAGTGTCCCAGACAGCGATCTGAGTTCAAGTATTCCAGAGATGTTGCTAATGTATTCTGTCTTAGATTCATTACAATATAGCCCCACTTGGGATGCAGACTCTTCTAGGGATTGTAGCAGAGTTTCTGCATTTTTGATCAGTTCAGCAACTAGAGCAAGATCATCTGCAAAATCCAAATCAGTAAGATACTGGGCAGGGTGTCTATGACTCCTGCGTGGTTTGATTTCAATACCTTTGTTTTCATTTATATCTAATGATAGTCTTAAGACATAGTCAAGTACAATAATGAATAAATACGGTGCTAAAGTATCACCCTGAAGAACTCCTGTAACTATCTCAAATGAACTAGTCTCACCGTCAGGTGTAATAACTGAGGCTAAAGTATTTCTATACAAAGCTCTGACTGCTTTTATAAAACATTGTGGAATACCACACTGTGCTAGAATATCAAACATTACATCTCTATTAATAGAATCAAAGGCCTTACGAAAATCAACGAAAAGCAGTACAAAATCCCTATTACATCTCTTCATCTCAATTATACGACGTATTGCCAGAATCTGTGAAATAGTAGACCTTCCTTTTCTGAATCCATTTTAATTCCTCCTAAGAATGGGATCTATTACAGGGGTAAGACGATTAAGTAAAAGTCTGTTATACACCTTTGCTGCAATGGGAGTGAGAGTAATACCTCTATAGTTGGAGGCAGATGTTAGGTCACCTTTTTTGGGGATGGGAACGATTCCTCCTTTTAGCCAGGAAGATGGTGGTCTGTGATACATAAATGTTTGGTTCCACAGGTGTAAAAGAAGGTCATTGAAAACCGGGTCTTTCCAGATGATGGCTGGGATATTATCCAGACCAGGAGATTTATTGTCAGGGAGGGATCCCAGAACTGTTTTGAGTTCGCTTGGAGTGAAAGGATCTGTTGAGATGTCAAGTTCCTCCACTACAGGTGTCATTTTGAGTTGTCGGTTGGGTAAAGTCCTTGTAGTTGAACCTAGAAGGGATGTGATGTGATATACCACTTGAGTGGAAACATTGATAAAGATAAAAGAATTACATGTAACTTAAAGGCACCTTGCAGAACACTTCCCTTTAGCTGTTCCTTTTATCAAGATAAACTTCCTACATACATCCACTAGAGACCATTGTGTGCACACACACATGCGTTGACTGAGGTAGACGCATTTTGGTTTTATCTTTGTGTAGTTTTGAGACTTTCCGTGGGTGAAAATTATTTCTATATTTTGTTCTCATATGCATTTTACCAATAGATGTTTATAGCAGCTCAACGTGTAGCTTTGCAGGTGCATGAATGTTATGCTTTTCTTACATCAGAGGCTTTCTTACATTTTAGTTTCCAGATTGTTAATATGATGCTATGTATGTAAATTTGATTTTTGAGGAACACATATTTGAAATTTTACATTTTGTCCCTTTGGTACATAAGCAGATAACATATTTCATTTTGAAACTAAAATTTCCACCAACAATATTTTGTAACATTGCAATCTTGGCATGTCAAATCTTTTTCAAATCAACTCTTCATTATTCCCCTCTGCTGGGTGATATGTATCTCTCCTGATTGGTCAATGTCATGTGTATCTCTCCTGATTGGTCAAGATCATCTGGCCATGTAAGGGCATCTGGCCTTGAATACAATATGTTACACGCCAGAGCCACCCAGTTAACAATAAATTACATCCAGGAGGAAAGTCCTACTGTACTATATTGTGTGTCAGCATGAAAGCATATCTGTTTGTAGATTTTTGTTCAACACAAGGACAACTGAACTATCTTGTGCTGTGAATTATTCTTATGCCTTCATGTATGTTTTTAGAAATTGAGAGAAGATTGTCACTGAAAAACAACATCATCATAAGCCACAAGAAGAGTTCTGTGCCTCACAACTGTCCACTGTACCTCGAACTAGTACAAAGTCATGTACGTGTACATGTAACACATGCAAGAACACTCCTCCTTTATCAAACCTTCTCTGGTTCTGTTATGCTAGGGTTACATTTCAAATCTGGGTCCCGCCCGGGCTGTTAATATGCAGAAACAAAAAAATGAAAATGTTTAATAAACTGTATATGACGAAATGTACATAAATTATGCTCATGACTGTTTTTTAAACATTCTGTGTGTTTAGCGGTATGCATAAATACCTCACCCAAACTCATCAAAACTCATCCGAGTCTAATACCTGTAAATGTAGAAATGTTCGCGGTGGTTTTCAGTTCACGGTTTTCGCGGCGACCGTTTCACCGCGAACTTTTAAGTACATGTATTGGACAAAAATGTTTGCAGTGTTTTTTTAAAACCACTGCAAACATTTTTGTCCAATACTGTACCAGTAGCATACTATATGACTATTGCGCTGCCGCGAAGTTAAAACCACCGCAAACACTCCATTTTCGCCTTAGCGCGAAATAAAAACCACGCGAACTTAAAGGGGTCTTAAAGTCCAGAGGGGGGAGTTATTTTCAAATAGATGATAATTTTTGGAAGTAAAAATTGATATTTTTTACAGTATACGATTAAGTACCCACTAGTTCCGTGCGGACCAAAAAAACATCCAGTATTCTACTAAATTCCCCAGGTGACCCTCTATTTTCTAATTAATTGAATTAAAAAACCTCAGCCTATGGCTTAATACAATGTGCCTTACAAGGCCTGACAAAAGTTGGATTACAAAAAGAATGTCATGGGGGTTAAGAAAAACCTTCTGGCTATGTGTTCTTTTATATCTTCTCAACAATTGGCCTTCTTATTGTGCTTAACCACCCTCATTTATGCCAAAAATATTTACGATTAAAGATGTATGTTTACGCATAGGGAATACATGGGTAGGGTCTGCACGGGTTAAGTGAGTATCATATTGTTTTACAAAACTAACCTTGTGCAATTCACCACAAGCAGAATTTTGTAAAAAGTCGTCTGATTATGTATCTATTGATACATAATCTAGTGGAAAATAACACCCCCTTCCGGAGTTTAGGACTCCTTTAAAAATGCATTTACAGTATGCAGTGTACACAGGGCAAGGACTTCATGTGACGCTCTGGATACATTGTCTATGCAACTATGAATCTTACGTATCTAACAGCTTTTTTCATGTTACCCCTCTCGTTCCAAGACGAGAAGGAATGTCTGCCTGCCATATTGGATTCTCATTGTTGGGGTCCAGTTAGGTCTGCTAATAACTTTTTTTTACGACAGGACAATAAGACGGTGGATGCTGTTGGGTCATAGATTATAGCATAGCTCAATTCTATTGCAATTAACTCATAATAACTGTACACAAAGTGTTTTTCAGCCTCAAATACAAGCACGTATTTGTTATCTTGGAAACTAGTGAAGAAATATGCAAAAGCTGGTAAGACCTGCTGCATATTTTTTTTATTCATAATTGCATAGACAATACATGTATCTGCATAGACGTATCCATAGCGTCACATTAAGTCCTTGTCCCGTGCATACTGTAAATGCATTTAAGTTCGCATGCTATTTATTTCACGCTAAGGGGAAAATGGAGTGTTCGTGGTGCTTTTGGCGACACCTCCAGGTCGAGCCTAATAGTATACTTAACGCCCGATTTCTAAGAATTCTCAGAATTGTACAGGCATCTCTGGAATGTGTTCGTGCATGCGTAGATGCAACATATGAGTATCTCCTGGGGAATTTGTTTTGAAGTGGCCTGTCCCTCTTTTGAATTGGAAGTAACGGGGTTGGCAAATAGTTTGATGGAATGTTTTGTCATGGATTTGTCAAAATGTATGTCTTTGATATAATCGGGTAGTGATCATGGTTGTTTATTTTAGCGTTCAATGTTGGGAGGGATTGTTGTAACGATCTGTACATATATATATAAAGATGTTGTTTGTAACAAGGGCGAATAATATGTTGCACATATTTTTGGTTGATTAGGTGCAATTAGAATGAATGGAAATACGGATAGCTTGATGTTTTAAAAAAAACTTTTGTTGTTTGAAGTACGATCGTCATGAACTCAATCAGTAGACTTGTAAGTAAATTGCTTTTTTTGTTGCAATAGCGAGCAATATGTTAAACTCGTTTTATACTGATAAGATTCAAGTAGGAAAATGGATATATGGAAGTTTGATGTTTAAAAAATGTATTTTTGTAATGTAAGATGGTCATGAAGAAATCATCCTTTGAATGAGTGACTCATTTGCAAGTAGCGTATATACAATGTACATGTATAATCAGTTTTTAGATGGTTGTAATAATCTACGTTTCGTCTGAAAAAGGACAGTCATGGTGTGGTTATATTTTTTTATTCTAAGAACATGTCTAAAAATATATCAATTTGTTTTGAAGCAATGTTAAATATTCCGCCCCTTAAGACCTGGCACAGATACGGACATGTCAATGTTTTACGAGATAGAATCGATAACCGTAATAAGGATGGAATAGGGGGCTCTTATATTGATCTGTACATCGTTCCAAAGGCAGATGAAATACAAAATAACAGATAACTGGGTGAAACTTTACTACATTGTATTTGTTTTGGATTAACAAGTTAGTTGCCGTAGTGGTTCAGCATTGCACTTTAGGGAGACTTTGGGTATACACATGGAAATAATACAATGATATAGACAAAAGATATCATTGTGTACAGAGTTAACAGGTGCTCAATTTTTTTTGCTAGTATCGTACTTACGTCATTCGTATCAATGTACATTCATGATCTTTTGATCAAACTGTAAGTTCTAAATATCATAATGTTATACAAGATAGAAACGAGAACAGTAATACGAATACAATAGGGGTTCTTATATTGTCCTGTACATCGTTACAAAGTCAGATGGAATACAAAATATAAAACACAAAATTGGGTGAAACTTCACTATTTATTTTGTATTACCAAGTTTGCTGTCTTAGTGGTTCGGCATTGTATTTCAGGGCGGTTTTGGGTATACACAAGGATACAACACAATGATATATACAAAAGATATAATTACAGAGTTAACAGGTGCACACACGTGATTATGTTTGCTGTTATACTACTATCATACTACTTGTGACTTTGTGTATACAGATATTAAGAGGCTCTGTCTGTAAAAACAAAGCATGAGGTGGCCAAAGTAAAAAAAAAATGAAATTTTCTTAAATTTTGTGTGGCGGTAGGGTCTTGGCCCAAACCTACAAAAACAGGAAAGTTTTGAGTCGGAGGTTACCAGTTGCCATGGCAACGGCCATTTTTCAAAATGGCGGATTTTCGCCTTGTGAAGGCCCCTCTCTCACTCATAATGGACCATCTTTGGCCTACTGTAACACCAACAAATGAACAGAAATTTTGTTGCCTCTAACATATGTTATTATCCATATCTTAACAAGAAAAATGATATAAAGTTTTGCTCGAAATGTTTTAGCAGTGAGGTGCAACAAACGTTTAAAAATGACCTGTTTTTGTGAAAACTTCAAAATTGACAAAAATCCATTTTTTGGACGTTTTTAGCAAGCAATATCTCCTTAAAAGGCACTTTAAATTTGTTCATTTTTGGCACAACTCTAGCTTAAACCTTCATAAACATCGTATGAAAAAAGATAAACTTTGGGTTCTCAATGGGGCCGGCCACAGCGACCCAAAGACTAAGCCATTGTTTCCATTGTAGCAGAATTGCAACTACAGAGTTGTAGGTAGTTGCAATGGGAGAGAGTGAGAGTGAGTGAGTGAGAGTTGTAGGTGAAATAATCATGTGCAACCTGGTGATTGGGATGAAAGGGACTTTTATTTAACTTTTTTCTGTAAGAAACCTGCCTGGCACTTACGAAAGTATTTTGTAACAGTTGACTGCTGGTTGCCATGGTAACGGCCATCTTTGTTCTAAATGGTGGATTTTCACGTTGTTGTATGAGATAAACATCCATAGCTTGGCTATATATGTAAAGAAAATGAAACCTGAAGTTTTTTTCATGTAGCAAAGAAACCTAACTATCACTTAAAAAAGCAGATTTCTTCAGGACCAACAGCTGGTTACCATGGTAACAGTCATCAGCCAGCTTTCAAAGGTTCAAAATTTATTCCTCAGGATTGGCAAGTTAGGAATTGAGATAAAAAGGACTTTTCTTTAACCTTTTTATGCCGCAAGGAACCTACATGGCACTTCCAACTTTTTTAAACAGTTGATGGCTGGTTGCCATGGCAAGGTCTATGTTCTTCAAGCATAGCGCTAGAAGGGAAAAGACTGAAGTGGACGATAATAGGTAAGCCTGGCGCAATTCTACATCATATACATCAGTATAAATACATGCTCGCACGGCGTTAAACAGGCGGAGAAAAACTTACAGACCATGCATTTTCTTTTTAGAAGAGCTGATATTTGTGCTCATGCAATATGGGTTTAACATTTGGCTCTGTCCGCGCGGTTTTAAGACAAATACGTTTTGAATAAATCGGACGTTAATTGGTCATGTTACGTTACACGTACATGTTGTACAAAATGTATTTTGATTCCTGTTGTACGCATACATTTATTTGTTAGATTTGAAAAGAAATAGTGTTCTTACTGTTCAGGATGATTGGTTTGTCAGCTTCCACTCATGTAACATGTTATAATGATATTTTACACTTATTTATCTATGATGACATTTATTTGTCCTACATGATCCAGAAAGATGGAATGCCTTATTTTGCTTGATGAGTCACCCACCCCACCACACAGAAATTGGTTCACCTAGAGTATTCATCGCAGGTACTTCAACCAGTGTATTGTCCTTGTACATGTTTGTAACTAACAACAGTTACTGGTGTAATTGTTTAGAACACAAGTTAGCCATATACTCTGTTAAGCACTGTATATAGTGTTGTGTACAATTCATATTGCTTATCTTTTTTCTAAATAAAGTGTGTGTACAGAAATCAGCTAGCATTGCAAACCCTTACCTTTTATGACAGCATATGGAAGTGTTAGGAAAATATTTGTCCTCTTTTAGACAATATTTCCTCTGTTTATACTACAGCAGTGGTACAGCTCGAGAGATGTGAGTTGGGACTTGCAGATACAGACGAGGGATGTCTGTATATCTCAGTCACAAGCGTACATGTACATTAACCCTAAGGCTTATTAGGCTGATTAATCTCTACAGCAACACTATTTCTTGTACTTCGTTTTTAAACGAAGTTAGTTTGTTTCTTAGTACTGTATCGAAGGCCCAATTTACACATACGTTTTTGAGTCAACTCAAAGTCGACTCAGCCAGAGTCCATGTACTGCTCAAGGGTCATATGAAAATCAGCGAAGGTTCTTGTCGCCAATCTGGAAATTTGTTTGTTTTTACCCATCGTGCCATGGTATTTCGATATCGTTAAACATTTAGTGCACCCTGTTGTGCAATTTGGTCATGGTCAAGTCCACTCGAAAACATGTGTAAACCCAGCCTGTTTCGCAATGTTAATCATGCAATCCAGGATAATGTGCATGTGACAAAAACTAGCTGTAAACCCATTGGGATATCTATATTTGAACTGGTTGCATATTATGATTGAAAAAGAATATCTGAGAATCAGATTAATCCTTGTTCTGCAGAACCCATGTATATATATATATATATGGGTTGCACATTACAGAGCCTGTATGTGGGTCCCATATATGTACGGGTTGGGGGTATTTTTCAACTGAACGCATCACACCGCAGCGAAACGCACCAATGCTAACTATGCTACAGCAGCGCAGAAAAAGTTAAGGGCCGATGACCTGATCAAGAAATCAAAGTAATGAAATAAATTTTGTAAAAGACACCAGCAGGACAAGGGTCAATCTTGTTGAAATGTCCACTTGCAGCAAGAAACCAACAATATTGTACTCCATTCCTCCATAGCTAAACAGAAATACAAACATTATGCATGCATTCTAGAAATATCATTTAAAAGTTAAGCCTTAGAATGTAAAACAAGCGTAATACTATACTGTTGACATTAATGAATATAAATTACTTCAGACTGTTTGAATATATTTTTACTACTGTAGGGCTGCCTCGTCCAATGAATTATGCCGACCCTAGGCAACGAGTCCAGTAGCTTCAGACATCAGTTTCCATGAAAATAGGTCCCAGAGAAGTGAGGTTGCTATTTTGTTGTGTTCGTGGCAGCGATGGGAGAAGAGGAGACGGTATTAAAGTTGAGCTGCCTCTGCTCTCTTGCTCTGTCACGAACTTCCTGAACAACACCTGTTGCCTAGATAAGGAAACAATCAATGGAAATATGTAAAATTGGTAAGGGTGACAGTTTGTCAAATTGAGAGAAAGAACATTTACACAGACATGTGCAATATTTCCTCTGCCATT
Source organism: Branchiostoma lanceolatum (assembly GCF_035083965.1). Classification (NCBI taxonomy): domain Eukaryota; kingdom Metazoa; phylum Chordata; class Leptocardii; order Amphioxiformes; family Branchiostomatidae; genus Branchiostoma; species Branchiostoma lanceolatum. The sequence continues at coordinate 19,395,411 of NC_089731.1, forward strand.
CGTTTTGGGACAAAGATTTGAAAGATTGATGAAACACTAACCCATAAATATAGTGTGGCAGCTCCTGCGCTGACATCTCGTATCTCGTCTAGACTGTACTTGCCCAGGAACTGCCGGGATCTGTTTGCCACAGCCACAGGAATCTTCGCTACGTTACAAGCAGACACTCGTCTCTTCAGCCCTTCTGCGCCGCCCTTACTTAACAGAATCTGTACAGACTGCCAATTCTGTAGCACAATGGAGAATGTATGAGGTCTTCTTTGTATCATTACCTTCGCCAAGGTTATGTATTCGGTAGCATGTGTGTGTACGTGCGTGTGTGTGTGTGTGGGGCTCCTAGCGACCTTCTAAGGTACTGCAGCGAAACCTCCGGTTTTCATATCCCGTGGTCTTAGAACTGCAGGGGCCAATTTTGTTTCAGAGTTTGACGGAGAGTAACAAGAAGGTGTTGACGGATCGTCATGAATTTTGGTGTTTAAATAGCTTAATTGATAGTGAAAGTGAAGGTGATATCGATCCAGTTTAGCTCACTGAAGAGCTATTCGTCAAAAAGACAGACGCGATGTACAGTATTTGCAGTTCATTGTACCGGGGAAAAAATCCCCTAGCTCGACAAGCACAATGAAGATTGGAACGTCCGGTATCGAACTCACGGCTTCTAGTTCCTGAGGCAGGGTCACTAACCACTGGACTACGCATGCTACCATCGTGGAAATGAGGGCCTCATTTACATAATTTACGGGGAAATGCTACTATAGCATTCTTTGCTTAGATAAGACTTTCGTACATTGATCAACTTGTGTTATTTCCGTACTGAAGATGATTAACTGACATACTTTATTGAAATGAGGACTTATTTGCATAATCAACCAGAAACATTAATGAAACGTGTCATTTAGCAAAGTTATGATAGTGACTTTTGCAAGTTGTGTAGAAGTGAACGTTTTAAATCATTTGTCATATACATTAGGTGATTTACGTAGTTGCTAATTAGTTTGCAATGAGAAAAAATTACTTGGCGAATACATGAGGTCGGATATAACGACATAACGATCAGTGACACAGTATCATATGAGAAATGCATTGAAGCTAAGTTTAACCACTTGTAGATACAAGTCATTCAAATTAGGAGTCGAAAATAGCAGCCGAAAACGTAACAATTGTTTGATAGGTGAGGCCAGCTAGCCAGGCCATCTGTTGACAGATCAAGTCATGATCAGATCGCTCCCTTCACTGATTTTGAACGCTGTGTAAGGTGGTTCATGTTCGCCATGGCCAGTCGCCAAATTCAGTAACATACTTTACCGTTTGCAAAATTGAGTAATACGGTCGTGACTTTTAGATTTGTAAGACAAGAAATTGCTGTTCTATGACGTTTTACGAGTGAGACGGTCTTATTTGCTGTCATTTGTTGCCCACCTTGTTTAGTAAAATGTTTGATTGTATAGAATGTAACACACGTTACCATTGCTTACGATTTCTACGTTATTTACTTGACTTGGTGTAAGAAAGCTGCATAGTTTCTAAATGTCCCCTTATACCTTAACAATGTAGCCCAAAACTGTGAATCCATTTCGTTGAGAACGAACCCTATAAGCGTCATTCCTTGCTGTGATGAACACAAATGTTTTGAAAGAATCATAATGAAAGTGAGATCTTTCTACTTAGTAGTATAAAAAGAAAGACAGTCAAAAAGAATAAAAGACAGTGTAAAAACAAAAACAGTGTAAAAACAAAACAGTAAGAGGGTGATAATATTTCATAAAGGAACTTTCCAGACAAGAAATAAACAAGTTTTTTTGTCCCAAAAGTCACCTCTGTGTCTTTCTCCCTGGTGCCCAACAGCAGGTACACAGCTGTCATGACGGTTTGGACCGCGGGATGGGGTTTGTTGTAACTGCGGATCTCCGATACCGTGCTCTGTCGAAGCTTTAGAACTTCCTGTTTCAGTTTTTCCAGTTGTCGAAGCGACAACAGCAGTTTGTTGGCCCTGTTTATCTCATGTTTCACTTTGTCCTCTATTCCAGCCCGCTGCACGGCGCTGATGGCGGCCTCCAGTGCCTGGAGATTCCTGTGGGACATTGCCTTCTGCAAGGCTGCGAATTGAGGAACAAAGTGTACTATGATTGACCACATATTGTTTCCTACACTTTGCCTACGTGATGATAGCTTACTTTCAAATCATTTTCTTAACACTGAACTAGGCATACAACTCTTTTGATGAACCAGACAATTTTATTTATTCCCCTTGCGTCGCGAACCTCTCGATTTTCGAACGACCCTCGTAATTTTCCAATCCAGAGGGTAAGCAATATTTAACTTTTAACTTTTTATTCTACCATCCAGTCTACCCTGAAGGGCAAGGTTACGTTTTCGGTGACGTTTGTGAGCATAACAAGAGAAGATGTGGATGGATCTGTAGGATATTTGGTACGTAGATAGGTGTTGACTATGATTCCATAGTGGTAAATGACGAGAATTTAATAGTTTTGGCATCAAGAAGTGAACATCATAAGACGAAACATGCACGATTGGTGAGAAAATGCTATAATAGCCTAGTTTGCTGAGATACGTCTTTTATACTTTGAACAACTTGTGCTCTTTGGGTAGAGAGGATTGTTATCTGATATCATTCATACATATGAAGACATTTGGATAATCGATAAGAAACAGTCATAAAGGTACGGGGTCGTGGAACTCTAGTCCTTATATCCATCAGTTGTTACTGTTTAATTCCAAAGATGCAGAGGAATGACCACATTGATTTGAGTTTTTGTGGCCATTGATAGAAACCGAAATTTGAGTCCTGCTCCTCCAGGCGAGGTCGCGAACCTTTTGATCTTACGTTGTGCATGATAGTCAACACCCTGTGAAAGGTATGTTCACGCAGCCACCAGCCCGTAAAATTCCTCTATGGAAAGTCTAATTATGACACGGTTGTCCACATGTGTGCTACTATGTGATGGTCTAAGATTGATATTGGCCACCCAATTTTTGATTGATAGATACAAGAAAGGCCACACACCCTCTGTGACCTCGTACATCTGAATCAACGTTTCAGCGGCCTCGATGTGTTCATCTACATCATTCATCCCGGTGGAGTTTGCTGGCGTCAGTCCACCAGTCATGCTGTCATCCATGTCACATGCTGCTGATGGTCTTCCTTTCATACCTGTTGTGATAAATCAAAGAGTCAGAGACAGACATTGGAAACATGATTCATTTACCCAAAATGTGAACAGGCAAACAAACAAACAAACAAACAAATCATGCATTAACAGTGTCAAGTTTCAAGTAAGAAATAATTTTTCTTCTGGGTCTCTGGTACTGTGAACCTAACCGTTCTCAGATGTCCGTTGTATTAACTGTTCTGCCTCAGCCAGCTCACGTTCAACGTCCGTGACGTCATCTTTCTTGCAGACATCAAAGCTAGCTGCCCTTTTCGTGGAAATGCAGTGTTGGCCAGTGTAGTCTAGTGAAAAACGCCGTAGGTTAGTTTTCGCTGCCTCCCTGAAAAAATCTAGATCTAATACATATGTATTCATTCGCTATATGCATGACGAAAGAACTTTATCCGGTGCAATATACAGATTGCTCTGCCTCCAGGGTACTAATGCGACTTGCTAGTCGATGTCATTGGACAAGCTTGATAGAACTGTCGCACAAGGCTGCCCATAGACGTATTTCATAATTTACGTCAATGGTAACTTCACCGTTATGCATTTATACATACGTCGTCTTAAATCTACGGAGGCTCCTACCGTCTTGCCCTTTCATACAACATGACTCTTTCTGTGCCATTTCCATTGCTTGTCCTTCCTTTTCAAGTAAAACTGATGTTTTGAGGGTTACAGTGGGCACTCGTCCCTTTTGTGTGTCAAGATCTGACCGAGAACTGATCCAAGTGATTCTCTCAGAGCCCTCTTGAGCTGTCATGTTTTTATCGGCCATTTCTTAATGTGTAGTTTCCTTCGTCTTATTGTATTCGTCAGCACGTCGCAAACCTATCGGTTAGATACGATATATGATGGCAAGCATGTGCCCTTTACTGATGACATGACGCTTATCTAGGTATACAATGTTTGGGAAGAAAAGTTGACTTTATAAATATATGCTCCAGCCGCAGGTGTTACATTTTCTTCTGCATTGGAGACATTCAGTCATCATCATCATCACCACAAATTCAGCTACAGTAAGTACGGAACACATTTAAGTGTTCTTCAGAGGATGAGGCTTACGGGTCTGTATGTTGCCCGCAGACATGATCATTTATGGGAGGTTCTATCGGTCGTACATGTCAGACACAAAATCAACGTTTCTTTGCGAAAAATAGATATACTCGTTATTTCAAAAGAAAGTTTTGGCAGATTCTTTGAGGAATTAGCTACGGTTATCAATGGGCAACCGTACCGGATGAACACTGACTTCTGCTGTCTGACTCAATCAGCGTTTCTGCCTCGTCTAGTTCCTTGTCTACAGCATCCAGCATAATCAGGGACTCCTCGGTCACCATCGTTAACTTTGAGCTGCGGCCGTCCTGCAGGCTTCCTGCAGATCGAGCACCGCCACCTAGTGGTAAAGACGACATGAAAATGTGAAGGCAATATATCGTAAGTCACACTGCAGAAATAAGATGCCATAAAAGGAAAATAAGGCACCGGAGACAAGCGGATTAACACTTGAATTTCTCATTCATTATACGGATAAGATTAATGTTGAGTTCAATACAGCTTGAGTGTCAGTTGTCGACATTGCAGAAACAAGGAATCATTAGACTTATACCTAAGAATGATGATACTAAAAAGCTTGAAAGTTGGAGACCAATGCCTACAAAATCCTAAGGCCACAGCAATTAAATTTTATGGATGACATCTTCTGTAGACTCCAAATTTACTGCGCGCTGGCGAATAAAAACAAGATGGGCCAAAAAAACAAGATCCCTACATGTTCAAATTTTAACACCATAATGCATGTGAGAAGACTTGAAGCGAACATAGGGTACAGTATGTGCCACCAACAAGTCTTTTATCCCTGTATCTAATAACACGTTGTTCATAGTAATGCCACAGCAGTAGACTAACTCCAAGTACAAATTTGGTATGCATGGGGGCTGTACTTCCTGTAAGTTGTTGACAAGGAGTAATTGTACACCAGCTTGCATACACTATAATTGTACTACACATTTGTATGGGTTTTCACCATTCCTACAAGCGCAAGTGCCTTTTTCGGCATCTAGAACGTTTTTGCGATGAAGGCACCCTGGGAGCCAGACCCCGTGTTTTCGGCGCGACCACCCACCTCACGCGCGCCCGAGCTTTACCGGCCCCACTCTCTCGCTGGCCCCGACGATTCACCACGCCCCACTCCCCGCTAGCCGAACACGTGTGGGGGCATGGTGGATCGTCCGAATACGTGTGGGGAAGTGGCTATTGACAGGATGATCCTGTCAGCAGTTGAAATATTTGCCACCATTTTTGTCGATTTTCTTCATGTTCTTTACAAGTTAAGGTTATTCACATATTCTTATCATAACGTATCGTATACCATCCGGAAAATGAAGGCAGACAAGACAGAGATATAGACGACATGGTTTGTAGGCACACTGTCGTTGGTTGAACCTTACATACATACATGCAATGCAATGATCCATCCATGAAACCATCCGTCGAACGGTGTTTTCGGTTTCACCCCAAATCAAAAAACACTGCAGATTTTGGCCTAGGATCTAGAAAATGGGTGTTGGTGCAAGATAAAAAAAAACTCTCGTAGCTGCGTAAGGATCAATGGATACACATCCGACTGGTTGAGTTTAGAACGGGATGTTAGACAGGTCTACTTTATATACTAGATCTATTAGAAAACAAATTACGTTCTGACAGAAGTATAGAGGGAGTACGCCAAAGACAGTTACTCAGGCAACAAGATATGTTTTTGGAAACGGTCAGACGTTGCAGGTATCTTTCGTCAGTGACACTGGCCCAATTTGGACACGCGTATTCGGAGTCGACTTGGACGGCGTAGATACCAAGTCGACTCGGCGGAGTTCTGTTTACACATGGGAAGGCGAAGTGACTTGAAAACAAAAATAAGACAAAGTCAAGACGAAGTTGATGTTAGATATATGAGTCAATATTGTCTGAGTGCAGGAGATAAAGCTGACCCGGGTAGGACTGGGTCGCATGTTCCAGACAGTTCGACCCGAAGCCCCCTTCCCTGTTGAGGGTGGGATTGTATATCCCCTCATACATAGCCTCTCATACATAGCCTCTCCTCGTTGAACCGAAATGTCGATAAGAAAGTCAATTCCATCGGATTAAAGTTTGTATGGATCAACAAGTCACAAAGTCTCACATATTAATCATTAAGTGCCTGTTGGGGGAAAATGACGTATTAGAACATTAGTATAATCAATCCACTCAGGTGCGAAAGTTGGTTAGGTAGGTAGGTAGTCGACGTGCTTACGTGCGACGTGCGATGTGCACCGTCGGGTTTATACCGCCCCTTGTGGGGTGACATACCCTTTCGTTGGCTGATACAAGACGGAGAGGAGAAATGAGGTTATTGGAGTGCAGTGTCACATATCGCAATGAAAGTCATCTTATACGGTTTCTGGCCCACGTTTTTTTCGCGCGCTGGCATTAGATGCGGAGTCTGCCGAGGATGTCATCCAAAAAATGTACTTGCTCTGGCCTCATTGCAAGCTTAGAGGACCATTACTACATACATACATACATACTTACAAATATGTATATATATATATATAAGACACAATGTTGACTATAAAACATGTATGATGCACTGAACTCATGTTCTAAAACTTTTTGACAGGTTAAGTTATCTACATGTATGACAGGCAGTGCTTTAAGTATGGTTTGTGCAATTTACTAAACAATTTTAGGACAATGATAACATCCCCCCCCCCAAAGTCTCAAAACAAATTGAATGGACCTCAAATGTTCTGCGCTGAACGTACTCCACTTACCTGAAGAAACATAGACGTCCTTCTTGGTACCCGCGGTTTGGGGCACATCATTCGTGTCATTTCGGACCTTTGTGTCGTTGTCTGTCGTCGAGTTTGTCATCATTTCGGAATGAATCACGTCTTCTTCAAACCTTTCCAACGAATCTCTTCTAAGTATTAATGTGTCCACGCCCCCACCCTCTGGACATGAGAAGTCCCTTACTTTGGAGTTGTCTGGAGATGGCACATAGTGAGTTTTCAAACTGTCTAATTTGTAAAAATCCGGGGATTTTTCGGTTGACAAAACTGTTGAAGTTTTCAGTACAGATGGGGGAGGCAACGGCTTTCTCACAGGTGGCCTCTTCTCGCCATTGCCTGTGATGTTGTTTGAGTTAGATATTGGCGAAATGTCCCCAGAACACCCATCTAATGACACAAAACTTACGGCGGATCCAACGTGCTCAGGATTTATCCTATTTCGAACAAGTCTAGGAGGGATGCGAGCTGAATCTAGAGGCTTAAGAAAGGCCGGTGGCCTCCGAGACCCACTTTCTTCCTCTCCATCAACCTCAGTTGACTTGTCCACTACTACCGGGAGGGTTTGCACATCGTACCCCGTCAGCTCAATACTGCCCTGTATTGATCCTGGTAGCGGAGCTTCCGGTGCCGATGTGTCCATAACTGAGGCACATTCTGACACAGAAGCCTGTTGGAAGGACCCCGGTCCTTCTAAGCTAACTCTCGGCTGGATGGCTGTTGAAGTCAAAGTATCTGTGTAACAAAACAGTCAACAATTCAGATCATACGTCGCCAAAAATAGTTACTCAAGCAACTGGATAAACTTTTGAAACAGTCAGACGTTTCAGATAGCATCCGCAATCTTTCGTCAGTGACTAAGGACAGATCTGGTAGAACTCGTTTTTTTTACCAAACCTCTGAATATATATGTTAATGGAGTAAAGACAATTTCAGATGGTTCAAAGAATAGCAAGTTAAGACAAGGTTGTATGCTTAAGAACAAAGCCCTCAGTACTTTCAATGGCACTCCCCCAGCCAACTGGTTCCGCTATGTGGACGACACTCGGTGTAGGCTAAAAAAGAGAGTAGCGTACGACTTCTTTGACCACAAAAACCAAGTAGATGACAACATTAAGTTCACGTAGGAGCCAAGTCATGACAACATGCTCCCCTTCCTAGACACCAAAACCACCATAGAGAAGGATGGCAACCTTCAGTTTGAAGTTTACAGGAAACCGACCCATACTGATCAATATCTGGCCTTTGATTCCCACCACCCTTTGGAACACAAACTAGCAGTGATTAAAACTCTCTTCCATCGAGCAGACAACATCATCACTTCAGACAAAGCCAAAACAGAGGAACATAGACAACTTCGTGGGGCCTTAGCTAAGTGTGGAAACCACAACGGGACCTTCAACAAAGCTCTCAAACCTTCTGACCAGTCTAAGAAAAAACGCAAGTGCAAACCTTTGACAGACAGAAACAAGGTCAACATAACCATTCCGTACGTACGAGGAGTGTCGGGAAAACTCAGACGAATCTTCCAAAACTTCAACATTGCCACTAACTTCAAACCTCACTCAACTCTCAGGCAGAAATTGGTCCATCCAAAAGACCGATCTGACAAAGGAATCAAAGCCAATGTCATCTACAAACTAGAAATGTGAGGAACACAACTGCAACAAGAGTCCTAGGACCCAAAATCTCCATGAGACTTTGTTTTTTATTACAAGCCGACGCCCTGTTATGCCAACTTCAATTAGAAGCCAATGGCAAAAAATGCTGGGCGTCCGGTGTCCGTAACATGCTAGAGGAATGCGGTTATGCCTTCGTTTGGAGCCAAGTATCCTTAGGAACAAATTTGTCACATATCATTAACTCCATTAGTCAACGATTAAAAGACATCTATACTCAAACATTCTCAGCCGAAATCCACAACGATAATAGGGATAAATCTTACAGCAACAAACTCCGAACCTACCGCCTGTTTAAGTCATTGTATAAAGAAGAAGAGTATTTATCCATTAGCAACATCAAACACAGAGTGGCTACTACTAAACTCCGGGTTAGCTGTCACAGATTACATGTCGAAACAGGAAGGCACAACCGCACGCCTCTACAACATAGACTTTGTCAACATTGTAATTTAAATCGAGTAGAAGATGAGCAACATTTCGTCCTAGATTGTAAATCATACGATAGCGAAAGAAGTGTACTTTTTAACCTTATCAAAGAAAAATTCCCATATTTCAAACATCTAAATGCAACAGACAAATTCATATTTTCATTACGCCTGGATAATCTTTGTATTAGAAATATTGTCTGTTCATACATTTACACATGTACAAAGAAGCGAGAAGAAGTCGACACCATTGGACTAGCTTAGTTTGATAACATGTTTGTCTATTCTATATGTTTATAGCTTGTATTGTTGTATTTATGTCCTTGTATGTTTCATGTGTTAAGTTAGACGGCCTGTACCTAGCCCCTCGGGGCATGAATGCACAATGAAGGTATTTCATTCATTAAACCAGTTCCCCCCATTCTATATCGCTCAATGGTATGACCCACACATGTTGGGGGGGGGGGTGACCCACTTTCGCTACTACAAGTAACAGATGGCCATAGCTACTACAAGTAACAGATGGCAATGCAATGGCCAACACTGCAAATATAGATTTCCCCATTACTTAGGCAAATTAAGTCCAATTTGCATAATTTGCACTTCATTGTATACAACCCTCTCTAAGCTACCTGGCAAGTAGATAACATGAAAATCTGTCGCTCCTTTCTTCAGTTATTCTCCTTGGAAAATATTTACAAACACGCCATTGCAGTTCTAGTGACACATACCAGGGGGCCCAAAATCGACCTTGACCTTTCTCCTCCCAGCACCTACCCACATACCAAATATCATTACAATCCATCCACACGTTCTTCAGTTATGCTGATTTTAAGCGTCCGGTGACACATACATACACACACGGTGACACAAACATACACACACGCGCACACACACGCAAACACACTAACTTGGCATGATTTGCACTTCAGTGTGTACATCTCTGTCCAACCTACCTGCGTACCAAATAACATGAAAATCTGTTGTTCCTCTCTTCAGTTATACCCTTTAGAACATTTTTACAAATAGGCCATTGTAGTTCCAGGGACACAAACCAGGGGGCCCAAAATCGACCTTGACCATTCTCCTCCCAGCGCATACCCACATACCAAATATCATTACAATCCATCTACACGTTCTACAGTTATGCTGACTATAAGCATCCGACGACACCCATGCAAACGATTTACCTCCTTACTTATGCAAATTCGGTCTCATTTGCATAGTTTGCACTTAAGTGTGTACATTTTAGTCTAACCTACCTGTGTACCAAATAACATGATGATCTGTCGATCCACTCTTCAGTTCTTCTACATTGAAGATTTTAACAAATACGCCATTGCAGTTCTAGTCACACATGCCAGGGGGCCCAAAATCGACCTTGACCTTCCTCCTCTTAACACCCACCCACATACCAAAAATCATTACAATCCATGTACAGGTTCTACAGTTATGGTGACTTTAAGCGTCCGGTGACACATACATACACACAAACACCAAACGCAAGCAAAACAGTATCTCCATGAAAAAGTCTTTTTTCATGGAGATAATAACACGTACATTGGGGAGACTACTCGGCCACTAAGACAAAGGTACAATGAACATTGCAGAAAGAGCACAAACCGCTACTCCTCAGCCATTTACATGTACCACCCTTTACAACACAACCAGGGACACTCATTCAATCTAGAGTCCCCCCCCCCCCCGACGAGCAAGATTAGCTCCTAAAAACAACAGGAGCTAATTGATTCATTAGCATACAACCGTGTCTTAATTTGCTATTCTATTGAACCATCTGAAATTGTCTTTACTTCATTAACATATCTATTCAGAGGTTTGGTTTATAAACCGAGTTCTATCAGATCTGTCCTTAGTCACTGACGAAAGATGGCGGATGCTATCTGAAACGTCTGACTGTTTCAAAATTTTACCCAGTTGCTTGAGTAACTATTTTTGGCGTATCTTATTATCTGGATGTCTAACATTCATCAACAGATCATACGTCATTGCCTCATTTGCACCGAATATTCCATAGAATTCAACTTCTGCCCCAGGTATTGGCATTCCTAAGCTAATTTTACTGTAAAAAAAAGAAAAATACGACTAAATGTTTTATGGCTATTAGGCTTATCTTGAAGCAAGTTAGATGAAGACTATTTTTGTCCGTGCATCAGTGAAACATAAGCGATGTATTCATATAAAAGGGATTTTGGGACCGAAGACGGTCAAAAATTTTAATTAGATGCTGCAAACCCTGCCCCCTCGGCCCAGCAGGGAGTCCAGCCCTTCGGTGGAATCATACATGTACGTAGCATGAAAGTTAATCTGTGTTGGTAGAATTCATTATTAACAAGACTAAACTTTTCGTCCAACACTGTAAGAGAAATTGGAACCGGATTTCTTTGCAAGAGGAGTAAAGGAGGCAATCTACATCAGAGCCCACAGACCTACCTTGAACAGAGACGGGGGACGACACAAGTTTATATCTGGCACGTATGACCCGCTACTGCGATCACGTGTCGCAGACGTCACGTTGCAGTAGCCGGGTTCATTCCGTGAACAGGGTTGATGGAGTCAACTGAAAATTTGGGGTAAGTCCCAATTTCTCTTACAGTGTTGGACGAAAAGTTTAGTCTTGTTAATAATACATGTACGTGTTTACGCGCCCACCCTCCCGTGGATTCGCTCTGTTCTTCACAAATAAAGTATCTACCAACATTCGCGATGTATTCATATAAAATTTGATTATCACCTTCGCCGAGAAGGTTATGCATAGGGTAGCGTTTGTATGTATGTATGTATGTACAGTATGTATGTATGTTTGTAATGTACAGCATAACTCAAGAAGGCTTGGATGGATTGTCTTGATATTTGGTAGGTGGGTAGGTCTTGATGAGACTTGAAAATAATTAGATTTTGGGTCCCCTAGCGGCTCGTTACGGTACTGCAGCGGAACTTCCTGTTTTGATATCTCGTGTTCTGGACATGCTATGGAACTGATTTGTGCCATGATATGACTATTCAAATTGTAACTGAGGAAGAGAGGAATGTTGAAGATAGAAAATATGCAAATGTGGGCCTAATTTGCATACTTAAATGAAAAACTACTATAATTCCATACTGGTAAATGACGGAAATTTCATGCATTTGATAATTTTTTGGGGGCATCGGGAAGTTATGTGAATGTTAACATCGTTGAATCAAATTATGCTAATAAGGGCCTCATTTGCATAATTGATGATCAATATTAGCATAAACTTCTTTGTTAACATGTTAAGCTCATATTTTAAGACAATCAACTGGTATGATTTATAATTGACGAGAAACACTCCTAATACGTCAGTCACAATGGTTAAAATCATTTGGCGAAGGTATGAGGTCGTGGAACTCTAGTTACCATTTGAACAGCTCTCCGCACCCCCAACAAATGATTCTAATCCTGGTCTCCTCGGTAAGACGACATCAAGCGGCCGAAAGTTTGATCTCTGGCAGGCAGCAAGGCTCCTTTTGTCCAGCCTGTCCAAACGGGACGTCGGACGTGTTGGGAAACGTAATTTTTTTGTATCGCTGAAGTGACTGGTTATAGATACGTCTTTCCCACATTTGTTCCTTCTTTTACAGAGGTTGTTTCGGGTTGTTTCCTCAACAGCCACGGTCTGCAAAAATAATAGTGAACATTATGTCAACTAGAAAGGCAAGATTTGTTGATAAAATGCAGACTGTACCCTCCCATCATTTCAAATGCCCCCCCCCCCCCCCCCCGTGTACAATATATGTAATCTTCTAGCGATTTCTAGCGAGGAACAATCAGATGGCTGCTAGCAGGTCACCTAACGTCACCGACAATTATCCAATGACAGCCGTATTGTGGGTTATTAGCACCCCTGGTCTTAAGGCCCTGTCACACTTGTACGTATATTCAAGTTGCGCATTAACATTTTTTTTGCTTAATTAAGGTTTGCGGGGGAAAATATGTTTTCTATTTTGATCCACCGTTGTGCAGCCTGGTTATGGAACCTAAGAAATCACTTACATGTTGTCGGCTGCAAACTTAACCTAAACCAAAAACATGTTAATACGCAACCCATGCGGACTTGTATATACGCACAAGTGTGACAGGTTGTCGAATAGCTGTGGGACTGCTGAGGTGAGGTCTTATATACATGTAGATGTCATCAACTCAAACCAAGCGCGTTTGAGTTGTCGTTTCCACTTTTTCCGCACATCTTGATCTATGAGTTTGAAAAGTTAACTTTAATGACCAAAACGCAAAGGGACTGTAGAGATGAAGTTTTACACATTCAATGGCGCTGCACTAGCGCTAATACATGGAGCGGTCGCAACGAGAGGGAACAGATCCCAACGAAGGTGAGATCTGTCGAGTTGACCAAACATTTCCCACCAAAAGCAAGCTCTCCAAGACGGGCTGCGTACAAAAATGGAGGATCCAAGCTACTCCTGGGTGAGGATTTTGTGGCACATTGTGAGGCCCCAAAACACCAACTGCCGAAGAGAGAAGGCATTGGATGCATTTTTCGTGTATGTGTCATATTATCTATCGCTGAACATTATTTCTGTGCATGAACTAACAACAACAACAACAACAGCATACATAGTACGTAGTGCTACAGCTTACAACTTGAACCATGCTAAGGGCCCTATCACACTTATATCATGCGTATATCATGTCCGTATGAACATTTTTGTTATACGCAGGCGTACGCACAATACGCACCTCATGCGTATCTCAATCATTTTGTGAAAGTTTTAGGTACGCAGGCATACGCTAGATGTTTACCTCTATATTTGGTTTTTCTTTGCATCCAAAGATCTCGCAGCAGCCGCAGAGGATAGCAGTGGCTCCCGCCGCTCCTGCCTCCACTACACATGCGCAGATGATTCCTATCTCTAAGTGTAAGTGCCAGTCATGGGTTGAGGTGTCTCCATAGCATGTTCTTGTCTGAGAGGTCTGGAAGAAAATGTGTCGAAAGACATTTAAAGCATAACAGTAGCTTTGTAGTGGCCAAAACAAGGCATTAAAGTAATATTTTGGTCGTCGAAGTGCTTTAACCGTGTCATTCATATCTTGAGTACACTCCGTTTGTCTTTGTTATTTTGCTGTTGTTGCTATTAGCTAGCGACCAAAATATTATGTATATCTTGGGCTTCTGTGCCCTGATGTTAAGGGTACATAATCTGGAAGTCGTATGGGCTACCTGATCACCTTACAGTGAATGCACCCATACTCTTTATAACTTTGGGATGAGTTAATTTGTACTTGGCTGCTTTCATCCCCAAATAATCTCTAACTAGAATTCCACGACCTCATATCTTCGCCAAATGATTTTTACCGTTATGATTGACGTATTATGGGTGTTTCTCATTAAATCATACCAGTTGATCATCTTAATAACAGAAGCTGTCCAAACTATGAGCTTAACAAAGAAGGTTATGCTAACGTTAATCATCAATTATGCAAATGAGGTCCTTATTAGCATAGTTTAATCCAACGATGTTCACATTCACATGTTTTAAAACTGCCTCATTAATTATGCAAATTAGAATCTGATTTCCATAATTATCGTCTAATCATACAAAGCATCACTTAAGCTATCTACATACTAAACATGATGATTCGTCAACCCCATCTTGAGTTGTAGTATTTTCTCATTAATTATGAAAACGAGGTCTTCATTTAAATAGTTGATATCTATTAATATTTCTCTCTTCCTCAGCTACATATGTCACATGTTTGAGAGTCCTATCTTGAAATGCGGCGGTCTCATTAAGGCCTACCCACATACCAAATATCAAGATAATCCAAGCCTTTTCGAGTTATGCACACATACATACATACATACATACATACATACATACACACATACATACATACACACATACATACACACATACACACATACACACAAACTCTATTCCAAACAAAATCTTCTTGGCGAAGAGAATTATCTCTAATGATTAGGGGGATAGCATTTGCAAGGGACGACGACGGTGACTTGTGGGTATTATAGAATAGCCCATTTGCACAGGGATATCTGGAAAAATTAATTCCTGTTCGGGGTCAAATGGGGAAAGTCAATTTACTCAATGTTGGATTAATAACTTGTATTTGAAATCATGACTGCTTCTTGTTCTCTTTTGTGTTGATATTAAGAAGTAGTTGCTTTTTTTCATAGAGTCAATTCCAAGTCACCGAGAAGGTTTTAAGATAAGAATTTGTAATGAGTTTGAACTGTTTTAGATTAAAGAATATTTCAGTCAAAATAGTTCGAACGTGTTTGAACTTATTGATATGTGTTGGAAACATTTTGAAAGTAACTATACAAATATGTCTTCATTTAGAGAAATTCTCAAAAATCAATGTGATTTTTTCAGTGTTGGAAAATGTTGCAACACTTTGCAAATGGTAGATGTTGGTTATTACCCCAATAAAAGTAGTTGTTACTTGGGCTTTATTGTATGCCTCTACATATTCTTAGATTTCACATCTGGACACTGGCTCTTTTGTGGTAAGTTGTCTATGCATGACATCCAGCCACAAGGGATGTGTGAATTGCCCTCTTCCGTGCCCACTGATAAAGTTACACAAATATTTCTAAATGTTGGACATGTTAGAACAAACTAGAGTTCGGCAACCTCATACCTCCATGAAATACTTAGAGCTTTTGTAGATTTTATGCAAATGACTTAACATTACACATTTACATGATATATGCATGGTGATGTACACCTTCATCTAACATGTCACAAGTATAGAATTGCAATCATTTGTCATTAAGTGGTTTTGCCATTTTTGCATCAATTATGCAAATCAGTTCATCATTTGCACTTGTTTGGTATCTGTTTATGTTCCATCTGCCATGAATTACATGTGTTACATTTATTGAAGTCCAGTTATGGAAAGCAATAGGGTTGTAGAATTTACTAATTGGTTATGCAAGTTGGTTATGCAAGTTGGTTATTATTCCCTTCTTGAGTTATCCTCTTCAGAAATGACAAAAACGCCTCTGCAATTCCAGAACTAGTCACTAGGGGGTCCAAAAACGCGACCATAGCATGTCCAGAACACGAGATATCAAAACCGGAAGCCGCTAGGGTACCCAAAATCGATTCATTCCCAGTATTTGTCACGCCCTACCAACACACCAAATATGAAACCAATCCATTCAGCCGTTCTTGAGTTATATCGTTGACAGCCAGCCAGACAGACAGACAGACAGACAGACAGACAGACAAACGCTAGTGAAAATACAAGTTCCATGACATGTCATGGAGGTAATGAATCTATGTTAGAAACTAATATAGATAACGTGTTCGATGTCAAAAATATATCTAACATGTTTGGAAACGGTAGAAAATATTCAGAACATCAAATAAATGTTAAAAATTGTTCATAACAGTTACTTATCTCAGTTAGATTGTCACAGAGGTTTTGAAAAAGAAACAATAGGCAACAAACACCCATACCGTAATTCGGAATTGGCTCTATGACGTAGCGTTACAAAATTCCGTGTGATTCCACTTTTTGCTCACTTTCGGTCATGCGCGCAGGTCGAGGTGTAATATGCAACAAACGGTTCTCACAAGTAACAAAAACACACAGGGGTGGTCCTTAGTCATGTCTCATCTTAATAAAAAGAACAACAACAATTGATGGCTATAACGCGATGATGTGCTTACGTGTAGTAAACCAAGCACAGCTGATATACAGGCCAGCGGAGCAAGTAGAAGACAGTTCAGGGTGGACTGGATAGTTAGTAGACCCATCTGGAATGAAAACCAACAGTCAAGGTTGCATACAGTCCGGACTGGAAAATTACGAGGGTCGTTCGAAAAGTTTGCGACCTCAACCGGACACAAAGTGCATAACTCAGATTTCGCATAACTACAAATCTTCTTCATTAAAATGATCAGATTCAACTTTAACCCTGCTTTTCTTATGCTCCCATGTATGGGGAATACAGTCATGTGAAAAAATTTGAAATCAAGCCTGTTAAATTAAGTTAAGTTAAGTTAAAATCCTCCCACACTATAATTGATGTATAGGGCGGTGCCCATCCACGTTTCATAGCCCTGGGCCACACTGTGGTGCAATCACTGCAGCAGGGGGCTAGTCCACTGGCAGTGGAGCGTGTTTAACTTCCATACTGTTTCAGAAGTATGTACCATCTTTATAAAGTCTTTGGTATGTCTCAATGCGCCTCTTGTCCAGAAGCGTCCTAACCCGGGGCTTGAACCCGGGCCTTCTGGTCCAAGTAATTTGAACCAGATGTGGCAAGTACCAGAAGCGCAGACCACTACACCACAGGGACGACGTAGAAATATGTTCATGATGGTCCCTTTAATGGTGTTTCATGTGGTATGCCATACCGTAAGAGTACTCTGCACTTGAAAAGGTGGAGTATCTAGGTCATGTGATAGGTCAAAGGTCACCCAAACGGTCTAAAACGTCTATTTTTTTCAGCAAAAATTCACAATATTCCCACATTTTGGCAGAAAGGGATGTTTGTTAAGGAACCCTTGACTTACCCGTGGTATGTCATGCCATGAGAGTACTCTGCATTATAAAAAAAGTTCAATGCCAAGGTCATATTGTAGGTTAAAGGTCACAAAAATGCTACAGAATCACACGTACGGATCATTTCTGGTATTTTCCCGCAAATGTTCATGTTGTTGGTGTATCTTAGTCTATACAGAATCATATGGGAAGCTAGTGTGCACACCTTACTATAATTGCACCATAAATACGAGTCACGGTCACTGTGCACTTGAATCAAGCTCATTCATAATAAGAAAGTTGATGCAATCTCACTGACGTCATTTTAACACATTAAGCCACCGAAGTAAACTGTGAATTTGGGTACCTCAAAATGTTTTGGCTCAGGTTCTTTTCTCATAACGGTAAATATATTCGCGCGTACGCCCCATAGCCTTTCTGAGGCCGTAGGGGCAGTTGGTTGTTATCCACTGCATCTGGGACACGGTATTGGAAGGAGGACCCCACCCCTCTCCTTTCCCAATTACATAGTCATCACTTGTGTGATACTTCATAGCTTCATCCATAGCTTCTTTGCATATTGACCCAACCAATGCTGTATCAGCCCACTTTCATTCCTTCTCCTTCTTCGGCTAGACTCTACCAGCCTCTGCGGGTCGCTGGGAAAATAGTAGAAATTGGCCAAATAGAGTCAACTGTATGAAGGGGTCGGCTATGGAGATAGGGTCCAATATTGCAACCCTGCGGATGGGAATGTTATCGTTCGTGGCCAAAGTCCCCCGGCAAATGTTCTCTATATAGCCGATGCGGTTAGTCTGGTAGAGACTATTCTTCGGCATGGCCCAGGCCTTTCTCTCACATTCTTTAGCTCAGTTGTTTGCTGCCACTTCTTTACCTTACAGTGACTATTGCAGCAATTTCGCATGAAATGCGACAATTTTGCATTTCCTTTTCCCCCAAGTGCAAGAATTGCATTCCCTTTTCCCCCATCTTGACACCGAAAATGTTTCCCGATTTCTTCTCATAAAAATGTCCAACAGCTTTTACATTTCACCACTGTACTCGTGCATGACAAATTCTCACTTTGTTTGGACTTTGTTTGGACTGTGGCGCATTCATATTGGTGAGGAAGTGGATGTGAAGGGCCAGATTTCTGCAGCCAATGTATTGCTCCCAAATTGTATATATGTCGCAGAACAACCAATGGTCTCTTACTAGTGTCGAGAATCACTAGTGAAAGATTCACCAGTGTCGAGGATCTTTCCAGGTAAAGACCTGGTTGCTGGACTTTACCAGCCCTTGCAAGGCTAAGAAGATATAGCATGCATTAATATCCCTATCTTTCTTAAGTGACAAGACACCATTACGCCACCCCTTCAACTTTGTTCTTGGCTTTTGACCTTGTTAGTGCTGGGCCTGCCAAACTTCAGTTAAACTTCAAATGCAAGTTTAGTCATTGAGTCAAAACCGCATCACATTAGAGAAAAAATACTGCAACACCTAGATGTTATTTGAATTTGCCGTCATTACTGTGACACATGTTGGCGGGAGTCACTGACACGTATATTCTGTTTCCAATGTGACGTGGCTTTGAAAGTAGCAAAGATCCTGGAGAAATCCCACCAGGAAACCAGAAAGCAGAGCTTTTGGGACAGATTTTACCAACTGTGGCCATAGAATGAGCTTTTGACAAGACATCAATGGGTATTTTGATGAACTTTGACCTACAATATTGCCTTGACGTTATTTTTTTCCTTCTACAACTTACTCAATACGATTAAACACATCCGAAATAAGTTGACTGGTCCATCATGAATATATCTATTTGTACTGGACCAAAAGTGGAGATGCTGTAAAATTTGGCATAGAACAGTGAAACAATTTGTAATTCCGTGGCTTAATGACTTAAAATGACTTCACGTACATGCGCATGTTGATGACCTATAACCTACAATATGACCTTGACATTGAACTTTTGCAATGATGCAGTCAGTCATAATGGTCAGTAATTCTGCCATCTGTGCCTGGCCTGTGGGGCAGCCTAGTGCCTATAATGTATTGCGCTCGAGCCCGGTCTTTGTCTATATCACTTTGCCCCCTGTAATAAAACTGTATAACGTTGCATACTATTACATCTCTGCCTACCAAAACATTTCAAACCATCATTTGAATATCTTATGCTAGGGTCACATTTCCAATCCGGGGCCCGGCCGGGCTGTCTTTGGGAACGAAAAGTATGATATAAAAAGACAACCAAAACACAAAACGTGCGCAAAATTATCTAAGAGCATAGCTTGTGCAAATTTATTGACATACGCTTTGATTTTTCGTTTCCGCAAACAGCCCGGCCGGGCCCCGGTTAGGAAATGTGACCCTAGCATTAGTGGGGTTCAATCCTGCTCAAACTGATCGGTTAAAAGTGCTATCAGGGTCACTAGTAATGCTTAGGTCACAATTGGAAAAAGGGGCCCTGACGGGTAGTTCCTGGGCCGCTTTTTGGCACTTCCGGGCGTGACCCCTACGTGGCCCCTTGGGGCACCCCGCGGCTACCGGGCTATTTTTGGGCCCGGCGGGGACCCGAGAAAAATTTAGTTCTGACTTAAATTCTACCCGGGCCCCGCGGACACAACGACGCCGTGACCTCAACGTGAGAACACCGCGAGGTACCCCTTCGGTTGCCGGCAGTCCACCGGGACAAGTTATAATTTGTCTGTGTTTTTTTTATTCATTTGCACAACAAGAAAATTTATAATACATAATACGATAAACAATAGATAATAACAGGTTCAGGAGGAGAAAAAAGCGTTTATAGCTTATACTTGGCCCTCCTCGTCTATGCTTATCAAACGAGACTATAACTTATAAATGATACAGCAAAGTAATACATATGATAACGATAGACGATGATAATCAAATAATGGTATAAATCAGATAAGTTAGATAATAACTGGACATGTGACTCTACTACAGGGGGGCTATGATAGGTTTTCAGGTCACCTTTAAAATCAAGAAAAAGGGTGATTGTTTGTATATTTGTCTGAAGACAGTTCCATATTGTGATATATTTGCACTTAACGAGAACTCTGCTAATGATGTACGAAAGAGAGGAATAAGGATTTCTTTGCCTGGTATAATAGTTGTGAACAAGTGTGAAGAAGGGTTTGGGAAAATATAAAATATATTGGGGAAATTGTTAGAATGGAAATTAAACGAAATTTATTGATATCGTGGATGTCTAGTATTTCTGAAATAGAGGAGCCATGTGTGAGCGAAACTCAGAAGCAGTTGCTAGCCTTGCGAATTTCTTTTGGAGAGTTATATGCGGATGTAGAGTTGTCTGGCAGGTACATCCCCAAACAATGTTACAGTAGGTCAAATATGAGTATATAAGGCTGTTGCATATAGTTGTGAGAATCTTTTCAGGGATGATGTATTTGTTTTTCACAATAACACCAATTGTTTAAGCATTCGTCTTTTACTTATAGCAGAGACTGGGCTTTCGAGTTTAAATTTTCATCTACTATTACCCCCAAAATGTTGGTCTGTTTCTCTTGTATATTAGGAACATTTTGGACTTATTGATTTCCTAACTTTTATTTTTACTACAGAAAATAAGGCAATTTGTAGTTCTGGAAATTTTGGTAACTTGTTTGCTTCAAACCATGTACTTTACACATATCTTGGTTAGCCAGTTGTATCAGAGAGTCAACGTTTTTGTGGAAAAGGAATATGTTGGTGTTATCGCCAAAGATTATAGAATAAGGTATTGTTATGTTATGATACGGATCAAGTGCACAGACTAAATGTGTGTACTTCGTAAGACTGGGTCAAGTGTGTGACGTTACAGATCAGGTGAGCAGAACTAAAGCGTGAACTTCGTATATCGTGTTTCTTTTTGAGCTCCAGTGCAGTTTTATATACCCCCGAGATATGACGAGTGCCCACCAGGAGCCTGCCTGATGGCCGACCGTCGTTCGCGGGGCATTCGGGAGGGACCCTACAACTGCCCCACCTGGATGTGATTAGCACGCGGTACCCTGTCGGACCCCACAGGGGTCACTACAAGACACCGTCAGAGCAACTGACGGGTACCTGCCGGAGACCGACAATGAAGATTCTACAAAAATGCCACCGATTACCTGCCGGAGCACCCCGGGACCCCTGCAGGGCAGCGTGAAGGAAACTTTTAATTGTGACCACGAAAGCCGGTGCCCCTCAGACGTCAGAGCCCGGCCGGGGCTACATCCCCGACGGGCACCGGCGCAATTGTGACCTAAGCATAAGAGTGATGTAAACAAAATGCCTACCCTGCTTCTCCTTTTACGTAGTCCGTTAAACCGGACTTAAGATAAAAAAAATCGTAAAAAGATGGCAAAAACTCTGGGAAATATCTACACAAAATGACTCAAACTAACATGTTTACATTTTTGTAGGGATATATCCCAGTTGAAATCTAAGAGTCTTTGCAACCAGGCAGAGGTCGGAAATTTGTACGTGTGATAGGAATGTGGAAGTATGAACTGCCACGTAATTACCCCCCCCCCCCCAGCTTTTCTAATTTTACTAATAGTTGAAGATGAAGCATTGAAGTTAAGGGGGTATACTTGAGGGTTACCAGAACCAAGGAAAGAAGAATTTTCATATTTCTAAATTTCAGTCATTTCTAAGGGGCTTTTTTCTCTCACAACCGACAATTTTGATGAATGGTTTACTGTTGCAGGAAAGAGGAACATCTACTGATTCAAAAACAAGCGTCGTCTATTAAATGGGGCCACACATAATGAGACCGCGACTGGGGGTGTTTATGGGGGTTTCTTGCGTCGCTTAACTTCCGAACAGGCACGCGTCGGTTCGCTACCGGTGACGGTTGTGTTTAGACCTACTACGGGCGGAAGCGCAGTGCGCCACCCGTGGCATAGGATATAAGCTTCCGGGTCGGAGTTGAAATCTGGTCATGACCCGGTAACTTACGATCTGCTGGAAGTGCGTGGTCGTCACTCTGATTTCTGGCCCCTATTGATTGGCGGTCGTTTTAGCTGTGCATAGATTTTTTGTATCTCCTGAAAAGCCCGTGAGTTGTAGTATTTTTGGGCCTGGTGAAGTTGGTTCGCCATCGAAGGCTTGTTTGTATTAGTCCGCGCCAACGGTGATGCAGTTTTTTCGCCTGATGACCCTGTTTTTAATGCATTTTCACCGAATTTGCGTCATCGGAGATTGCGAAAAAGTTATCACATGACTTTTTCATTTTTTTTTCATTTTTCAGAGCTAAGCTTTCTCAGCATATATGCCGTGACCCCAGGAAAAGTCGTTTTTTCCGAGCAGGTTCGTGTAAAAAGTGTAAAAAAATGATAATTTTCGGGTCCAATATTTACATTTTACCATGGTTTCTGCCCAAAATAAAGGGACAACGGACAATACCGATAATATAAATACATCGGAAAGCAGCAGAAAACCGCTTTTCGCCCATGTGATTACATTTTCCGTCCTACTTTTCTTGGCGGAATTGTAGTCCGTCGACTCTGAGGGTGTCGGCCTACATACGAAATCGTAAAAAAACTCCGGTCCGAAACCTTAGTCGAGCGCGATTCAAAATGGCAAGAGTATATGGAAATGATCCATTTGAATGGTATATACGAGAAGTCATAATTCAGTCACGAGATACCAAATCAGGCCGTGAAATGTGTTCCCGTAATGCCGACAAGTCAGAACACCACCCGAGGTTCACAAAACAACTTTAGCTTGAACTACAGTCAAGATTCACAACGTCAAAGTTGAGCCTTCCTCAGATTTTTGGGTTAGGGGAGCAAGTTAAAGTGATCTAAAAAAGGAAAGTGATCTCGAACTAGCCTGGAATCCCGACCTATTTATAGCTGCCGGGTCTCTTCTCTCCCTCCGCAAATTTGCGGAGGGAGAGAAGAGACCCGGCAGCTATAAATAGGTCGGGATTCCAGGCTAATCTCGAACCAGTTTAGCTCAAATGAACTCAATGAACAGATGAGCTACTCTTCCACTGGTCGTGACAGAGGAGACAGACGCTATGTACAGTATTTACAGGTTCATTGTACCGGGGAAATTCCCCTAGCTCTTTTCGACAAGCACAATGAACAGTGGACCACGGCTTAACGTCCCGTCCTAAGGACTGCGATCTTTGACGGTAGCGTGCATGTCGGGTGAGCGACACAGCCAGGATCGAACCCGGGGCTTCTAGTTCCAGAGGCAAGATCGCTAACCACTGGACTACGCACGCTACCTCATGGTAGTTAAGTTCCCATTTATGTAGATTAGACCTACATATAAATAATAATTGATAAGTAATAAGTAATACATTGGACGTACATATGCTACTGCAAGTACTGCAAGTAAAGTAACCATTGAGAAATAAATGACGCTCCATACTAGAGAAAGAAGAAGAAAAACAGGAGAACATAGATGATAAAAGAAGAAAGCAGAATATAGGAGAATACAGGACAACACATGAAAAACCAGAGGAATATAGGAGAATGCAGTAGAACACAGGAGAAACAAGGAGAATGCAGGAGAAAGCAGGAGAACATAGGAGAAAGCAGGAGAATATAGGATAAGTAGAACAATGCAGGAGAAAGCGGGAGAATGTAGGAGAATGCAGGAGAAGATAGAAACCAGGAGAATATAGGAGAATATAGGAGAGAGCACCGAATGCAGGAGAATATAGGAGAAAGCAGGGGAATATTCGAGAAAGCAGGAGAATACAGGAGAAAGCAGGAGAAAGCAGGAGAAACCAGGAGAGAGCAGAAAAACATATAATAGGAGAAAGCAGGAGAATATAGGAGAACGCATGAGAATATAGGAGAAAGTAGTAGAATGCAGGAAAATATTGGAGAAAGCAGGAGAATGCAGGAGAATATAGGAGAAAGCAGGAGAATGCAGGAGAATATAGAAGAAAGCAGGAGAATATAGAAGAAAGCAGGAGAATATAGCAGAAAGAAGGAGAACGAAGGTAAAAATGGGAGGAAACCATCTTTCGTCATCCTTTAGGGTTTCCTGTGCTAGTATGTTTAAAGCGCATGACAACAGTCAATGAACAAATTCACAATGCTACAAAATGAGGAAGAAAGAGAAACGAATTTAGAGCAAACCATCGTGTCCGATTACAGCGCGCATACTCGATAAGGCGGGTAAGCACTACTAGACTAGCAGCTGTGTCATGTTACGTCAAGTCTTCTGAGTACTCAGATGTGTCATCTACCGAGCCACTTCTGGAGCAGTGAAACAAGCGGAGAGAAATCGGGTACTTGGTTTCAGCTTCTGAGATACTGGAGGGTACTCATTTCCTTTACTTGTAGAATCTGGCAGGCATAGCCGCACCCCTTTACAGAAGAAGTTTATTGCAAGTTCATGCCCGTGGGCTAATTGCAAATACATGGTAAAACATAGAGAAAAACATACATGCGTCAGTAAACTGTGTCTGACTTTGTTGTAACAATAGGCTACTGGTACTAAATACAATTGTTGGCTAAATCTAAACTAGCTGGGTTTAGAGATAGATTATGTGAATATTGTAATAACTCACGTATTAAAGACAGATTGCGTATTGTATTGAAACCAGCGTCAGTCTCTGTTCAAATCAATTCAGCTTGACATGAGATGTAAGACAATAACAAAGCAGAATATTTTTAAGACATCATCATCAGTCGACGTGCTTTCGCGACGACGGGGGTTATACCGCCCTTTGCGGGGTGACATACCCTTTCGCTGTTCGCTGGCTGTCATTACTTGATGTCATACACACATGTTTATGTATGGACATGTGTGTTATTATATCGCCATGTGTTTTAAAGAGAGAGAGGCCACTAGAACTTAGATGTACGGTAGTACATTTGTATAGTGTATAGTTGTTAACGTTATTATCATTATTTCATTCTCTAACATCCATCACACCATGTACGGTCTAATATGCATTTATTCCCCTGGGAAAATGAATATGCAATAAATTCTATTATTATTATTATTCATATACAGTTGTGACCAACCTGTCTGTAAGAGGCCACAGATCACAGTGATCTCCGCTATGACGTGAGATGATTGTTTTATGGGTGATTGATACATCATCATCTGGTCGTGAAGGTCTCACGGATGTTAATGGACCTTCTCCTTCATCCATCTTGAGTGATACAAACATACCCTAAGTTGTCTATCAATGTCATCAATAAAACATACCTTACAACATGTATATACAGGCTTTATTTGCTTAACCCCATCTTGATAGACATGAAGCGTTCTCTTACCATACAAGCGGCATACGAGTCATCCAGAGCGAGGAACAGACCCAGCGCACCAACCAGCAGAAACTGCAGGCATATAGAAGGAACAAACATGCACGACCTTTAGTTAACATTTCTCAATTTCAGAAAGAATCGCTGACAGGTGACAACATAAAGCAAACAAACACTGTGCATTGGCATTTACTGATGGGAAACGACACAACAAGAACAACAAAGACAACAATCAAAGTAAACGGGCCAACATTTTGAATAACGTCACACTGACAGTTCAAAATTCGATGCCACTGCAGAAATCACAGGCGGTAGGCAAAGGTATTGTCGTTGAATAGCTGCTGAAGTTCCGATCGTGACGAAGTACTCGGCGCGGGGATCACCCGTGCCGAGCTTCCGATCCCGAGCGAAACCCGAAGTGATGCCGAAGGCACGAGCGGGGAGTTCGACGGGAGAAACCGTCACCGCTAATGAGGGGGGGGGGGGCATTTCCGGAGTGAGCGACGGGAGAAACCGTCTTCGGGAGCTAGCATGTTTGCTAAAATATGTACCGCGGCGGGTCCCCAACATAAATGCCGTAGCCTAAAGCCCGTGCAGAAATCTGGCGCTTTGATGACTGTTCAGAAAGGCCCTGGAGATAAAGTACACTCTGGTTTCTGTGCTAATAACCGCCACTGTGGTCATCCAGGTGAAGAGTCAATAATTAGATGAAGACCTCAGTGTTGGTCCGATTTATAAATAGTTCCACGACCTCATACCTTCGCCAAATGATTTTAACCTTTAGGACTGATGTATCATGAGACTTTCTCATTGATTATTCAAATAAGGTCCTCATTTGCATAATCTATATTCAACGATGTTCACCTTTACGCAACTTCCAAATATGTATGAACTTATGAAATTGCCATCGTTCACCTGTATAGTATCATAGTAGTTTCTCATTGGTTATGCAAATTTGGTCTTAATTTGCATATTTTTCATCTATCAGCATTCTCCTCTTCCTCAGTTACAAATGTCTTATGTTTGAATGGTCCTATCATAGATTCTGGCAAAATCTAATTATACCAAGCTATCTACATACCAAAAAATCATGATGATTCGTCAATCCCCTCTTGAGTTATAGTATTTTCTCATTGATTATGCAAATAAGGTCATTATTTGCATGATAGATATCTATATATATTTCTCTCTTTCTGCAGGTACATATGTCACATGTTCGAGAGCCCTATCATGAAATACAGTGGACGTTTAAACTTTCCTCGTTGATTATGCAATTTATATTCTGATTTGCATATTAAGCATCTAATTACGTACATCATCATTCAATCTATCTACATTCCAAAAATCATTACCATCAGTCACACCCTTCTTGAGTTATTCCCTTTCAAAGTCTGAAACAAATCTTGCTCCTGCATTTAAAAAAAGCCGCTAGGGGGCCAAAACCTACACCACTTATTTTCTGCCTAAAGAGCTATCTACCACTCAAAAATCATGACATGTCCAGAACACGAGATATCAAAACAGGAAGTTCCGCTGCAGTACCGTAACAAGCGGCTAGGGGGCTCAAAATCTAATCATTTCCAAGTTTCATCAAGACCTACGCACATACCAAATATCAATACAATCCATCCAGGTCTTCTTGAGTTATGCTGCTAATCCATATACACACATACAAACGCTACCCAAAATATGACCTTCTTGGCGAAAGTAATAAATGTGTCCCCGTTGCGCTGGTTTAGAATAGACTAGTTTAGTACCCATTGTATTAATTGCCTTGTCATTCTTGCCATACATTGTGCCATGTACAATTGTCGAGCAATAAAGTTCATTGTATACATACGCCTGACACATCTGGTTGACAGATGTGGTTGCGTGTCTATGTTTTCTAGGACGAATGCCCCCCCCCCCCCCCTGCATAACCCACTGTCTATCCTTTGTACTGCTGAATAACATTACAAACATTCTTATGATGCCTGTGGACAAATTCTCGGACAATTCCTAGACTTTTTGCAAACTGCATACAATACTATACCATTAGGCTCGCTCCCTGAGAGCGTCGCCAAAAACGTGCTAAGTTAGGCACATTGCCTGGCGTAGCACTAAATCAGAAGGTACATTGGTGCTAGTTGCAGCATCAGCTATAACGTCAGCAATGCAAACCTGACAGACTAACGTATTCAGAACACTGTCTGAAAAGCTTCGATATCCATGCATTCAAAGATGACGACGTCAAAAACTCTCCGTACCTTATTGAAACAGTCTGAGGGCGTCGTGGGAGATTAACACTACGTGGTTGTTTGCTGGTTTATAAGACAAATATCACATCCGCTTCCTGCTTAACACAATTATTTCCAAGACAACTTTAATATTAGAATCTCTTTTGCTAACCTGCAAATGGACTCCAAGTGTGACCAATCACCAATAACGCTTGATTGCTGCAAGGATTGATTGCTGCGACCTATGGCTACGGCACTTCGGTGTATTTTCCCGCCGCCATACCCAAAATCCTGTTATTCAGCAGACGACAAAGGTTTGTGAGGAATACTTTTATGTCTAAATGTCATGTGTGATAGTGGACTGAGGGCGATATTTTCCTCAACGTTTGCTCCTAGCACAACCAGAAACACATGGACATAGCAGTACTAGTATTACCATTGCTACGACATCCAGCTAACATCCCGATGAATAAATGTACAAGTTGCCATAAGGGTGGGGATCGACTTTGAGTGACGTTCTACCGATTCAACAAACGGGTTGTTACCGAAGGCCTGATGTGTGCGGAACGACCGTTTTGTCGTATGTTTTTTTTTTGCTTGGATACGTTTATATGGCCTTAGAACTCTCTTGGAGCCAAGGTGGGAACAATAGCTGCTATATAAAAGCTAATTAGCTTCAAGATACTAATGACGAATCTTCTCTCCCGGGAAAATGTTAGCACCTGTCCGAGAGCACCGTCATTCTGCGTGCGACGGACGGTAGTTTCAAATTACAATATCATAGTACCAGCACGACTAGAGAGAAAATATAACATATATAGCATTAGTGCAATGGTAACCCATGATATTGACGGAATAACAGAAAAAAGGATGGTTTATTGTTCTGCCAGATTGGTTTCCATTAACTCGAAAAAATCCCGGTTTTACGTAAACCTAGCCTCTGGGAAAATAGTAGAAATCGACCAAATAGAGTGGATAGTATGCCAAGGGTAGTCCTCTACGTGAACCAACGTTAACTCATGTATATTTGAGTCTTGATGTCATTTGTTCTTGTGGACCGCCTGTGTGAACAAGCCTCTCCATATTTTTCTCAGGAAACCTGTCGGCTCAGTCATTGATGTTAACGCAATTGATATTTCCGGGTGCGGAATTTCCTAACATCATAGGGAATAGCTTATTTGTTTTTGTAATGTTAGTTTAGTTTTTTAAGCTCAGCAAAAGCAGAAAGTGATACTAACCATGATTCCGCACCCAATGGGAAGAGTGCTGACGCCAGGGTATGGTGTCCATGCCGTCAGTATCTCCAACGTGCCGAGCCACACTGCCACCACCCCGCACACTGCCTGACACGCGCCCAGACCCCGCAGCAGCAGCAAGGAACACATTTTGTCTGCCTACTCCTGTGGGCAGGGCTCTAGACTCTACCACGTTCGGCAGATGTGAAGATCTGGACACGGTGCGATTTCCTCCCGTCGCAATATCAGCAGGGGCCGCAACTGTGGTGGTGATTAGCAGGCGGGGATTGAGCAAAGAAAACACCGTCCATTCACCTTACATCAAGAGCTCGTTACTCTAGCAACCATATTCAACAGCACATTGTCGACCACGAGTATTTCGGGAAGAGGATGAAAAGGCTTCTTGTGCTGAATAGGTCCGTCGGCCAGTGTGTGTTTTACCAAGGAGGATATTGTGCAGCGGTGAGGTGAGCCGTGATTTTCTGGACGAGGCGGCCTCAAAGGCAGTGTTGACCAACGACTTTAGCAATTAGAAAACCCATTCCTGCGCCATTGTTGCCCTGTCAGTAAAAGCCCGTGTGCTTGCACAAGTGCGAGGTCGCTTTTTTTAAAAGATTTAATACATACAAGACTGCATCTAGACGGGCAAAACAATATTGTAGGCCATTTCTAAATCATACATCTCCGTGGTTTCCTGACAAGAAACATTGTAAGAAGACAGAAATACAGACGATGACATGTGCACTTATTTGTACAGTAAAGTTGATCTTTCCTCCCGAGGCCAGTCAACGCCCGTCGTCTAGAAGTTGTTATAACGAAAAATCTTTTCAAATCTGTTCTAGTGCTACAGTGAATAGACTCGTGGATCTCTCGGACCTCTTTAAGGCCAGCCTTATTCATTAACCGTTAAAGTGGCCATGCACCACTACTTACACCCAAAGGTTCCATACCTCAAGTGCTCCCAATTTTCCCCCTGGCTTCAGACGCGCGTCGTACCGCCTTCCTTGCCTCTTTTGTTGCAAGCTCTTGGCGACAAATCAGCGCGAATCAGTGTGTACACAAGTATATTGACATTGCCACATAATTGTCATTAAGAACACAGCTGATATGTGCCTATTGACCTCACCTGTCTGTAAGATTGGTCCATTTTGCAAGGAGGGGGTGTTCGGAAACAGGCGTTCCGCCAGGGCCCAGACTAAGTCCGTCATAGTTCTGGGATTTTTCACAGTTTGCAACTTATGCCGTGCTGACGCCTTCTCGCCTGATAATTGAATTATATGACGTCAGTGTTCTAAAATTTAATCATCAGGTGAAAAATTTGAAACACTGACGTCATATAATTCAATTATCAGGCGAGAAGGCGTCAGCACGGCATAAGTTGCAAACTGTGGAAAATCCCAGAACTATGACGGACTTATGTGAAACAACTTGAAGTAGAATTTGACTTTGGAATATATTAAGCATAGCATAGAAGGATTTTCAATGTTTTGTGTAGCTTTCCTTTAAAACATCATTTGGGCACATAGCCTTTTTTCGGCAATATACGTTTTTGGCATCAAACAGCAAAATCGGACGCGTTTATAAATACAAAACCACCATCTTTTCAACACTAAACACTGGATGTACGGATTCGATTAAGAATAGCTTCTTGCAATCTTACAGCAATTGTCTGTCGCATCCAGTCTTTAAAACACAACACATTCGCACTACATTATCAGTCGTACAGGAGGTTGACGTTTTCGCTTAGTTTGTGTGTTTGTTATCTCCATGAAAAATGGAGATATTGTTTTGGGTGTGTCTGTGTGTCTGTTTGTTTGTCTGTCTGTTTGTCTGTCTGTCTGTTTGTGTTTCCGGACTACTGGAGTCAGCATAACTCAAGGACCTCTCGATGGATTATGATGATATTTGGTATGTGAGCAGGTGTTGTGAAGCCGAAAGTCAAGGTCGATTTTGGGCCCCCTGGTATGTGACCTTGGTACTGCAGCAGAACTTCAATTTTTGTATCTTTTGACCTGGACGTGCTATGGTCTTGATTTTTTGGTGACAGATAGCTTGTGATGTAACAAAGAAGTGTTGTAGGTTTGGACCCCCTAGCAGCTTCCTCTGGATCTGCAGGGGTGTTTTTGTGAAAATCTTCTAAGGAGAATAACTGAACAAAGGGAAAACGGATTTCCATGATATTTAGTATACAGGCAGCTTAGGTAGAGGTATACACGATGAAGTGCAAATTATGCCAATTGGGACTTAATTTGCATAGCTAATGAGGAGAATCAATATTTGCAGTGTTTTCCATTATCAGACTCAAATACATGTAACGTCACTATGCAGTTTATGGAAAGTGGAGCATCAACAGATAGCAATTATGCAAATAATTTCCTAATTTGCATAAGTTATGCACAAACATCATAATTCATTTAATTGGAAAATTATAGGACTGTCAATATTGCAACATGTATAAGTTAGATAAAGATGTTTATGACCAAGCATAGATTATGCAAATGTATAAGTCATTTGCATGAACAGAATTGTTCATGGAGATACAAGGTCGCGGAACTCTTGTATGGTCCTATTTAAGGTACTACACATCCTCAGTGGCGCAAAACAGGCGTGCTACTTTCAGGACTTCTTTTGTTCAGGTGAAAGAAAAAGTATAACTTATCATCTCCATGAAAAATGAAGATATTGTTTTGGGTGTGTCTGTGTGTCTGCCTGTCTGTTTGTTTGTCTGTTTGTCTGTCTGTTTGTGCTTCCGGACTACTGTAGTCAGCATAACTCAAGAAACTCTTGATGGATTACAATGATATTTGGTATGTGGGCGGGTGTTGTGAAGCCGAAATTCAAGGTCGATTTTGGGCCCCCTGGTATGTGACCTTGGTACTGCAGCAGAAATTCCATTTTTGTATCTTTTGACCTGGACGTGCTGTCGTCTTGATTTTTTAGTGTTAGATAGCTTGTGGTGTAATGAAGACGTGGTGTGGGTTTGGGTCCTCTAGCAGCTT
The DNA here is from genome assembly GCF_035083965.1 of Branchiostoma lanceolatum. NCBI lineage: Eukaryota > Metazoa > Chordata > Leptocardii > Amphioxiformes > Branchiostomatidae > Branchiostoma > Branchiostoma lanceolatum. The sequence continues at coordinate 19,427,732 of NC_089731.1, forward strand.
TCTCTGGAACTGCAGGTGCGTTATCGTGAAAATCTTCTAATGAGAATAACCGAACAAAGGAACGATGGATTTCCATGATATTTAGTATACAGGTAGCTTAGACAGAGATGTACACAATGAAGTGCAAATTATGCTAATTAGGACTTAATTTGCATAACTAATGAGGAAAATCTATATTTGCAGTGTTTTCCATTATCAGACTCAAATATACGTAACGTATGTAGTTTATGGAAAGTGGATCATCAACAGGTACCAATTATGCAAATAAATTCCTAATTTGCATAATTAATGCAAAACACCATATCTCATCTGATTGGAAAATTATAGGGCTGTCAATATGATACTTAGTATGCAGGTAGCTTAGACAGGTTTGACTGTTTATCGGTATACTCCACCAAAATCAGCGATCCTTTGGCAAATGCTCCATTGTTCAGTATCGACTTCATTCAGAAGTTTTCACAGAAAACACGGACGTGGAAAGTGACGTCGCTCGGCACAAAAATATGGGAATTTTAGCAAAATTATCAAGGAAAATAAGCAAGAAATGTTGTAAATGTGGAAACCAGTATAATAGATATGAGGTAGCGGTTAACTGGTTTGAATACTTGTTTGACATTTGGTAGTCATAATAATACATTTTAGATAGAATCTTGCCACAGGCATAGCTGTTATGAACTTCTATTTCACTTAATTACCAGTGCTGATGATTCAATGGTGCTTTTTCAAATTGTATATTTTACTGCGTGTTATGTACATAATTGCCTTCCGAGGCTGACGAGCTCCATCTACCCGTGCTATTTACCCATAGCAGGGGGTCTGGTTCATGGGCATCAGGGCGTGTCCACACGCCGGTGGGCCATGCATGCCGCATGTCTGGGGGCCAGACCTCCTCCGAGCTCCCTGCAGTTTAGCCTGGGGCCTTACGGTGCCCAGTTACCATCTGTAGCCACGAGGAGGCACTGCATAGGACTTGCTGTGGAGAGGCTATGTACTGGCAGGAGAGACTTACGCGCTCGGCTCTCTTTTCGCGGTGCTGAAGGCAGCTCCGCTAGCCAGCGGTGAAGGCTGAAAGCGAGAGGTGGCAAGCACACTAACGCTACGCCTACACACTAGACGCATCACACAGCCGTTTACAGATAAACGGACTGCCTCGGAAGGCAGTCCGTCTAGGGGAAGGAAAACCCTGATTCCAAACCCCCAACTATGGGTTAAATAGTCTCACTGCCTTGTGTGTGCTAGGGATAGTGTAAGGCTAAGGGAAACAACCCTGACAGAAAACTCGGAGTGGAGCCCCGTAGGCGGTTAGGCATGGCTGTTAGCCAGTCTCTCCGACAACTCCTGCAACCAAACCGGTGCCAGACGTACTGCCTAGCTTTCCTCTGGACCACACCGGTGCGGTCGAGAGGGGGGCCTTGTCGCTCGGGCAACCCAGGGCCTCCATAAACCCGCCCAGGCTTTCGCGCCACCATGGAGAGGTCACTCCATCTTTGGGAATTACAGTACCAAAGTCACAACACGGGAGTTAGCAGATACGGGTTATAAGTCCTATCTCAATTGGCGTAGAGTCGGACGCCACGGGCTGACTTCGTCGGTGGGAGGAGTCTTCGCGCTCCACCGATCAACTACCGCCCGCCTTAAGCTGGGCAGCCCCCAGCCAATTAGGTGTTGATCCGTCACGGCCTGCTGCTTCTTGGGGTGTAAGGAGCTTAGAGTGCAACGCCCGCACTTGAAAAGCGGACTGTTAAATGGCATACCCGACAACACAAGCAAAAAGAAGTCTCCAGCACTTCGCATTGCAAGCTGGAATGTTAGGACCATGTTGTCTGGTCTATCTGATGACCTACAACAGATTGATGATAAACGTAAAACAGCTGTCATAGATGCTGAACTTGCAAGGCTAAATGTAGATGTTGCTGCTCTCCAAGAGACCAGACTTGCAGAAAGCGGTTCATTGCAAGAGAGCCAGTACACCTTCTTTTGGAAAGGGAAAGACAAAGAGGACAGACGGGAACATGGAGTTGGGTTTGCAGTTAGGACATCACTTCTACCTTCGGTAGTACCACCCACAGGTGGAAACGAACGGTTGCTTTGCCTTCGCCTAAACCTCACCAATGGTCCAGTAAACCTTGTGTCCGTCTATGCCCCTACGCTTAGCTCCTCAAAGGAGTCCAAGGACTGGTTCTACAGTGAGCTGGATGAACTTATCACTCAAATACCTCAAACAGAGGATGTATATCTTCTTGGGGACTTTAATGCCAGGGTTGGTGCAGAGCATGATGTTTGGCCAGCCTGCATCGGTCATCATGGCATAGGCAAAATAAATGAAAATGGCCAAAGACTCCTAGAGCTATGCTGTGCAAGAAACTTATGTATCACCAACACCTACTTCCCAAATAAGAAAAAGCATAGAGTCTCCTGGATGCATCCCCGATCACATAAATGGCATCAACTTGACTTAGTTTTAACAAAAAGAAAATGCCTTCAAACTGTGCACAACACACGTAGCTACCACAGTGCTGACTGTGATTCTGATCACTCACTTGTTATCAGCAAGATAGTGCTCCAAGGTAGGAGGATATACCACCATGCGAGGCCAAGGGGTCTCCCAAGGATTAACACTGCCCGTGCGACAGACCCAGCTTGCACAAGCAAGTTTAACTCCCTTATTGGCAACCTTCACTCCGCAGAAGATGGTGTCTCTGCTGAATCACGCTGGCGGCAACTTAGCACCGCCATCCATAAGTCAGCAATCACTGCCTACGGGAGAAAGGAAAGGCGTAATGTAGACTGGTATGAAGCCAACCTCCAGCTCATGGAGCCTGCAACCCAGTCCAAACGAGAAGCACTTATCAGGTGGAAGGAGGACCCCACCCAGCAAAACCTACTCTCTCTTAGGACGTGCAGGGCGAAATGCCAAGAGCTAGCCAGGAGGTGTGCAAACAATTTCTGGCTACAACTGTGTTCTTCAATCGAATGGGCATCTCAGACCGGAAATGTCAGAGCAATGTACGAAGGTATCAAACAGGCCACTGGCCCAAACCTGAAGAAAACAGCTCCATTGAAAACCAAGTGTGGCACAACCATCACTGACCCTCAAAAGCAAATGGAGAGATGGGTCGAGCATTACCTGGAACTGTATTCTACTGAGAATACAGTGTCAGAGGAGGCCATAAACAGTATCCCAGCACTGTCAGTCCTGGAAGAGTTAGACACAGAACCTACTGTAGCAGAGCTAGAGAAGGCTATCGATGCCCTCGCTTGTGGAAAAGCCCCAGGAAACGATGCCATCCCACCAGAGGTAATCAAACAAGGGAAACCAGCACTCCTCCCACATCTCCAAGAACTTCTTTGCTTATGTTGGAAGGAGGGTTCGGTACCTCAGGACATGAGGGATGCTAAAATAGTAACACTTTTCAAAAACAAGGGCGACAGGAGCGTCTGTGACAACTATCGCGGTATCTCCCTCCTCAGTATTGTTGGCAAGGTTTTCGCTCGCGTGGTTCTGTCCAGACTGCAGGTGTTAGCCGACCGTGTTTATCCAGAAACACAGTGCGGATTCAGAGCCGGGCGTTCTACCATCGACATGGTTTTCTCAGTGAGGCAACTGCAGGAAAAGTGCCGGGAGCAAAATCAACCCCTCTACCTGGCTTTTGTGGATCTCACCAAAGCTTTTGACCTGGTTAGTCGCAGTGGTCTGTTTAGGCTTCTCGAAAGGATTGGGTGTCCTCCAAAGCTACTGAATATAATCAGGTCATTCCATGACAACATGAGGAGTACGGTCAGCTTTGAGGGAAATACGTCAGAGTCGTTCCCAGTCCTCAGTGGAGTCAAACAGGGCTGCGTGCTCGCTCCAACGCTCTTTGGCATCTTCTTTTCTCTACTTCTGAGCTATGCTTTCCGGTCCTCAGATGACGGTGTCTACATCCATACCCGTCACGATGGCAAGCTATTCAACCTGGCTCGCCTACGTGCAAAAACCAAGACAATCCGTGTCCTACTTAGGGAGCTCCTTTTCGCTGACGACGCAGCACTAGCTAGTCACTCAGAACAAGGCCTTCAGCGCCTCCTAGATTGCTTTTCAAGTGCATGCCATGAGTTCTCATTAACCATCAGTATAAAGAAAACTGTGGTTATGGCTCAAAATGCACCACGCCCCCCTCTCATAACAGTCAACGGCTCCAGGCTTGTTGTAGTCGACAAGTTTACCTACCTTGGATCGACAGTAACCCACAACCTGTCCCTTGACACAGAAATCAACACCAGAATCGGCAGAGCAGCTTCTGTAATGTCCAAACTCAAACTCAGAGTCTGGGAAAACAAAAATCTGTCCGTACAAACAAAGCTCAGGGTGTACGAGGCCTGTGTCCTTGGCACTCTTCTGTATGGAAGCGAGACCTGGACAACTTACGCGGCACAAGAAGCCAAACTCAACGCTTTCCACATGAGGTGCCTACGAAGGATCCTGGGCATTACCTGGATGGACAGGGTCACAAACTCCGAAGTCCTCAGGAGGTCAAGATCCAGGAGTATGTACGCAACTCTCAGTGAGCGTCGCCTGAGATGGCTAGGCCATGTACGCCGCATGGACCGTGACCGCATACCAAAGGACCTACTGTATGGTCAACTTGAGTGTGGAACCCGGAAGAAGGGCCGCCCTCACCTGCGATACAAGGACGCCTGCAAGAGGGACTTTAGGGCAGCATACATTGACATTGAGTCCTGGGAGAGCATCGCCCTAAGCCGCACCTTGTGGAGATCCACTGTTAAAACGGGGGTGAAAAGGGCCGATGAGGATCGTGACAGACTACAAAAGGAAAAGAGAGAAAAACAAAAGACACAAACAGCTCAACACGCTACAACGTTTATCTGTGAGGGCTGCAGCAGGGACTGCCACTCGCGGATCGGACTGCACAGCCACCGGAGAACCTGTTCCAGGAGAGGGCGCGTGCCATCGTCTGTTCAGACGGAAGGAGGCCGATGATGATGTACATAATTACATTGATATCTTTTATCATGAACTTATTGTACATTTTAAAATGAAATAAAGTACAAGTTCTGGGTTATTCGTTATTCTGGGAAATTATATCGTTCCAAACATGACGTTAGTGATCCGACACATGCATACACTTGCACTCAAGTAAATTTATACCCGAAGACACCCAAACAAACCGCAAATCAGTTAACCGATATTTGTTTCCTTCTTGTGTAACAATAGTCAGCATATTTTACTTGCTTTTTGTTATAGTTTTATTATGATAAACTAGCAAATGCTAAGAACTGCTGAATGCTGTTAAGCGTCTTAAGTAGGATTATTTGTTGGTCATAATGTCTAGATGTCAACTACATTGTACTCTAAGGACAAGTTTGCTCTGAATGTCTTTTGTGAGATTGAAGTTACCTTGAATAAAAGGTTGCATATTTTGTTATGTTGAGCCCAATATACTGTTGGGCGCAACATACTGTATTCGTAATGTTTCTTTCTCCTGTCAAATCTTCCAATCGACACAGCTCGGTCGTCCCTAGACCAACTGACACTATGGTGAACCCTGACATTTCCTCGCTATGTACACGAATTTTCTACCCCTGTGTCACCAAGATTGGACACCAGTGCGCACAATAGTGCACACAAAGTGTCCAAAGTTTCCCACCTTAGGAAACATCCCGTGTCGGGACGTTGACAATAACATAAACAATAACAATAGAGAGTTGTGAAGTGCGTAAAATTTACCTTGAGCAAGGAGGCCCTTGCTTTGAGTAATTGTTTAAAGTTTTTGGCTAAAAATGACGTAAACCTAAGAATTTTCAACCTCCATGCGTAAACCCTTGCGTTACATGTCTACACTATCGGGCCGCGGGGAAGTCTTGAATATCGGCGCTGATCGATAGCCCATTAAACAAAATGAGTGGAGTAGCGTTGTACTAAAAAAAATAGTATTTTCATCGCAACCACTGGCACTTGTTTAAAAAAGCCGAATATTTCTCCACACACAATCGTCTGCAACTTGTTTTGTTTGTGGTACCAGATAGTCCGCTTGATGGCGAAGTTTTGTTGGTCGCCTTTTTGCATATATCAACAGTGTCATGCCAGCGCCATATTGCATTATCGGTCCTACATTTACTTGAAGTAAACATAATTTACTCTTTTAATACGAAACCAACTAGGATAAATATCAAGTAGTTCCCTCTTCCAAACATTGTCGTATGAGTTGGAGTCGTTGATTAAGGTAATAAGGAGAACTCCAGCATTGCCTACTTGGTGTTTTTCATAGCGACCATTGAGGCGTCTCTTGGTGCGATTTTGACTCACATTTGTCACGCTGTAAACAAAGACAACATGGCGTACCATGCCGTTGAAAGTACTGAAGTTACTGTACTAAAATCAACAGTAGCTAATTGAACTATTGGCACAAAACTTTGTCTTGAATTAATCTTCTTTTAAAGACTACTTCAAGACATCCTAAATTGTCTTAACCTCATTAACATACCTATTCAGAGTTTTGGTATAAAAACTGGTGTTCTCAGTCCTATCGTTAGTCACTGACGAAAGACAGTGGATGCTGTCTGAAACGTCTGACTGTTTCAAAACGTTATCCAGTTGCTTGAGTAATTATTTTTGGCGCATATATACATGTAGTTACAACCTCCTTGAAGACTGGTAGCTTTGCATGGCATTCAACTGCAGTAAGGTTTGAACGAGTGCACACTGACTGAGGTGTTTTGTTGAACTGGCGAAGTGTCGATGGTATTAGTTGGTAAAGCTACGTCCACGGCGGTGCAAACACGGTCAAAAATATGTGCAACGTGCTGGCGGCGGGCGTGCTGAAAATGCGTAAAATAGCTTGAGTAGGGCCTACATAGCGTACCAGTATAAACGAACAATACGTCAGCGACTGTACAACACTCAAAACAATGGTAATTTGGCTGAAGATACGCGGCGACTGTCTGTTACTTCTCAAGTAGAAGCTCGAACATTTACAAACGAACAACACGACCTTAAGGCTGGCGCGTAATTATTGAACGGGGGGACATTTGGAGGGAGATGGTTGTGTATCCTTTCTTCAGCAATTTTTTTTTAAATGGTGGTATGTGTCAGTGTTACAGTACAGGTCACGAAATACGGACCAGAAATTTGCGGTACATTTAGCAGAAATTTGTGAAACTTTTGCAAAACCTAAGTTGGTTCGAAGAACTGTTCGCTGCGTAATGAAAAATCGTCTGGACTCTCGGATTGCGGAAATTCTTCCACAGAAGAAATCTACATCTTCAGCAAGATTCTAGTTTTGGTTTACATTCTGAAATTTGCATGACATGTGTTGGTCCACACACCACTGGAAGAGTCCATCATTGTATGAGGGGGACATTTAAAAAATTCAATTTTGGGCTTGGTTGATTATCAAAAAGGTCCAGTTTTTTTGGTGAAGGTGGTTTTTAATGGTCCAGTATGAATACGTGTGCCTAGAAGAGCCCATCCATGCATAGGGTTTCAAATTGGGAGAGATCCATTTCTGACTGGTCTTCAATTCAATTATTCATTCAAATACCAACATTGCAGACATACAACAAACGTTAGCCTCTATGCCAAGGTCGCTTTTTGCATGGGGAGGGAAATGGGCGAAACATGTTGCATTTGCTCCCGCAAATGTTGCCTTTCTAGTTACATCTTCGTTTCTTTTGCACGTTAGTGTGCACCGAGAATTATCATATCATTCTAATATACAATTTGAACGTAATTTGTAGGACTCACAGACACCTTTACTTGTGTCTCGCTCTCCAAATTATGATGTACTGCTATACTACTATAATCAGGTACAGGTCCGGACCCCTAATGGTTACGCATCGGGAGTGAAACGTATGATGCAGAAAAAAGACACGACTTTCAAGGGTGTGGTCATCTTGAAATCAACTGTCACTCATGAAAATTTGAACAAATTGAGATTTGTCAGTCTCAAGAAGATATGTCTTTAAAATTGTGCCAAATTTCAACTCATTTGATGAAATACGATCCTGTTATGAAACCAGTTACATTACTTCTTGACTGCCCCTCGCACTACCATGTGTGTGGGACTACCGTCCTGCACCTCCCAGAGGCGTCGTGCTGGCAGAACGGTTTGGATGTCAGACCCACAATCCTGAGGTCCAAATCCCTTACAGGACGATAGTCCCACACATATGGTAGTGCGAGGGGCAGTCAAAAACATGCCCTTGGTGTTGTGCCCTCGGGAAAGGCACTTAACAGGACTATCCTCACTAGCACTCCACCCTGATAATGTTGTTTCCTCATTTGGTGATGGTACAGTAGTTACTGTACTGCAGGCCTGCTCTCGCGTCCGACTTACCAGAAGTGTCTGACACGATGACGTCTTCATCAGTTCATGTGAGTGAAATACCCTTGCTACTGTTTTGTATCCTAAATTACTAGCCAGTTTGAAGCAGAGCTCCTGCTTGTCGGTGGACTTCGGCCTTTCGCTGGTGTTCTGGGTTGAATGGGGGCAAATCACGAGAGGCCTGACTGCAGGACTCCTTCCAAGCTAACACATGTCTGACCATCTGGTACAGTACACATAGGATGCTTGCAGTTTTAGTACATTGTATATCAACTTCTGAATCGAAATGACTATCAATAGGCCCCACCAATATAATATCTCGGTTTCTGGATTCTTATGAAATGGAGTAGGCTGGAGAAAATATAAACACTACAGGCAATGTTTGATGGACCTAAATGCTACCACAGGGGCCATAAAACTAAGAACCAAGGCTGGTTATAATTTCAAATAGAATAAATACATTCTTCACCAGGAGCATTTTGGGTTGATTCAAATCCCGAATGGTAATGACATGGTCCAGAGTTTCTTTTGAAATCAGAAAAAAACCGCAGTGATTTTGAGAACAAATATAACTGGAGTATTCTCATCCAATGGCTGTCAAGTTAACTTCTCTTCCCATAGCTTGAAAGTTCATCTGTGTTGGTAGAAATCGTTCTTAAACAAGTTTTAACTGTAATTTCCAACACAAGAATTGGACTTACCCACGTTACTTACGATCCACTACTCACGGAGTCACGTGTGCTATCTGCATAACGTGACGTCATCCCAGCGGTGGATGGATCACTCCTTGACAAAGACCGATGTCGTACGGTCGAAAATTTGGGTAAGTCCAATTCTTGTGTTGGAAATTACAGTTAAAACTTGTTTAAAAATTCTCTTCCCATGTCTGCACTTCTGTGTTGTAGCCACTGAGGACTATTCAGCCAATCACTTTTTGCCTACATACCAAGACGGGCTCCCCACTTCTAAATTGAGTAACATCCTCATTCAAAGACGACCTGGCTTTTATTGAACATGTCAAATTACACAATACAAATACCCTCCAGTTATACATCATCTCACAATCCAGTCCTCCAGTAAAATTGGCTTTTTCGTAAATAAGGTCATTTCTTCAAAACACTGATGAAAAAAATCATCACTGATTACAGACATATTTTCCATGCTTTGTATTTTCTTTTTTTAAATACACGTTATTAATGATAATAAGGAGTCAAAGGTGAACAGAAGAGGAATGGTGCATACATCTTCAAAACGCAAAGATGCTCCTTAAACAGGACTTTCCACAGGCACATATACAAAATATCCTACATGCGACATATACAATAGATCTGCAAGAATCCATATTCTTTTACGACTCTACTTAAGCCGGTAGTATACATCCATTAGGAATTAGAGTAGTAATTGTAATCACAGAAAAGGGAGATTTGTCATGCTATCTACTGCTTTTAGATGCACAAATCGAATCCTCAGGAATGAATAAACTACTACAAGCCAAATACACTCTAGACAGTATATACCAAATTCTTGAGATTGGTGTGGAAATTGGTGTTTTCCTTGCTGATTAATTATCTTTTTCTGCCTTTCATACACAGAGCAGTGTCTACTGGAATGGCAGTTCATGGTACAAGCAAAGTAAAAAGGAAATTTTCGATTAGCTTGAGTGGAAAAAAACTTATTCTGTACACCAGACACATGCACGGACTGTAGCATTGCCACAGACACGAGTTGTAGCTTACTCACACTGGCTTGGGAAACCATGGGTTCACAAACAATTGTGGAGAGAAGTTACACAATAAATAGTTCAAGTTCCTCCCTCTGATGCAGTGCAGTTGTTAAGTGCAAAATCTCCACAGTAACATGGACAACCCTTTTGTCCTCCATCGAAATCCATTAGAGTTCAGTAAAAGCTATACGTATAGTAATTAAACCAGGGCACAGGAACTAACGTTAATGGATTTTTCTCTCTTGGCATGGCAATGCATTACTTTACACCTTTGTACTGGATACAATTGTCTCCATCATATTGGCATCAGATGCACTTTTGGATGCAATTCAGCTAAATACAAATTTTCTCCTGCCATTTCTATTACACATTCCAACGGGTACATCCTGCAATTCTGGAAAAAGCTTCTTACAACCTAGCCTTGGTCCCAAACGAAATCAAAGTCCTTACATGTGGGAACACACATCTGACATTCAGGGGAAGGGGAGGGAGACACTTTTGAGTCTTGCACACTTGCGCGCTACATACATGCTAACGACAACAGATAAGGACAGGTCCCTCTCTACTATGCTACGGTCTCAAGGACTTGTTTGGCTGGCTTTCCACCAAGAAAGTTGTGATTTGGCCAACTCTAGAGGCTCTCAACAGACTCTTGGCGGATATGGAAATCTCAAGGCAGGGATTTGAAGAGGGGGGGTAGCATGGTGACTCCCTAGTTCCAGATTTTCAGGAAGCTGTCCCAGGAACCAGTCGCTACTGCCATTCCATCGTCTGTCACGCCCAAGCAGCTCACACGGTTGTCGTGCCCAGCCAGAACACCTGATTGAAGAAAACAGAGATATTTATTGTCCCACAGAACAGTGCTTTTCTTACATAGGTATGCAGCTTTTCTCTTCTGCAACTTCCGTGATTTCCAAAGATTCAGCCCTTCTCTCTATACGTGTAGTTCATTTTGTTTTTCAGAGAAATTCTGGCTGCTGTAGTTCCATGTCTTTAAACAGTCTGTATTTCCAACACTGGCAGCAATTCTGACAGACCAGATCAGACCAGACAGGATACCCTATGCTTCTACCTCACAACAGAAAAATCTTAGCGTTATCAAGTTCACTATGAGTAAGACTTGGTTTTGCTTCATTGATGACAACGTTGTTGTCAATGACACAAAACCAGTTTTATTCGTCGCAATAATGCAAAACCAGTCTTACTGGTTGGCCCTCTGATTTTCCCCCAGAAAAAAATATGGAGCAAAAGGACAGGGAAAAACATGGAGCAAAAGGACAGGGAAAAACACTGGTACCACCATCTAAAGCCCTTGATGAAGGAAGGTTTCAAAAATCATGTTGATGCAAGCCAATAACCTAATGTGCTGACTGAGTCTTCAGGCACTCTTATGTTAATTAGAATTAGATAGATCAGGTAGTAAATGTTGGGCATCTGGTGTGCTAAAAGCTTTAGAGGAATGCGGTTATGCTTTTGTTTGGCAGTCTCCCCATTCAATTGCCTCAAAAATGCTTCCAACCATTCCCTCTATTCAACAACGTTTAAAGGACATTTACTTCCAGACATTCCTACGCGAACTTCATAATGACAACAAGAGTAATCACGCAAAGAACAAACTGCGCTCATATAGACCTATTCAAATACACTTAAAACGAAGAAAAATACCTCAAAATCCCAAACGAACGACAGAGAACCACCATCACAAAACTACGAATCAGCTGTCACAAACTGCATATCGAATCAGGAAGGCACAATCAGACACCTCTGGAGCAAACAATTTGTCAATTTTGTAACTTAAATAAGGTAGAAGATGAAGTCCACTTTATTGTAGATTGCAATTTATATAGCAACAATAGAAATGTTTTGTTTGATTATATCATCAATAACAGGATGCAATGACACAGCATCTTGTTATGGGCAGGCATTTATTTACTCAACAGAAAGAAAATTTGTTGAAATCATTTACATTTTTCACAAATTCTGCCTGACTTGGTCAGGCCTTCAGTCTATTTTGGTAGGCTATAACTTAAAGGGACGTATTGTAATCAGAACATAAAACAAAATTCACTGTTCTTTGTTATTTTTCTACATCATAAGTTGAATCTACCTTACTACACTGCACAGCAATATTCATCACATATGTGCCAGGCATTCTCAAAGTGCGTGCAAACCAGCACACAGTCTAGTGAGATACCCATCAGCTCAGGGGTCAGTGGCTCAAACTTTTCCTATCAATTGCATGTTGATAATATAGAGTGAAAGAAAATAGAAATGAAGCTTGAGTGAATGCAAACTTTAGAGTATAACTCCTGCAAAAAATGGACCAATCTCAGTTCCTCAGAAGTTGTAAGACATATGTACACAAACAAACTCATGGAAGGAACTTTTTTTCTCTGATGGAAAATGTTGATACAGCACACATTAATACACGCCCGGGGTTCAAACGGATGAGGGTTAAGGTTTCCTCCCTGGCTAAATTGGCGTTTTGACTTTCCATTGTTTTCTCACTAATGAATTAAGAAAGAACTGTTGTAGTACTGAATATAGATAGCTGGTCTCTAAATCTGATTTTTGGACCATATGGATGACGTCATCAAATTCTATTGCCCTTAATATGATTTTTTTCAAAGCTAAAATACAGCACTTTGGTACATAACGCTGCAATGAAACTGTGTTTTCCATGTGCATTATGATCAAAGCTACAAACACCATTTTGCACAAATTGATATCTATGAAGTGGCCATAGTTATTAGAAAATGATTTTTTTTTAATTAGGTAAAAACTATTATTTTTAATAACTACAGATGATAAGGAGATATCAATTTGTGCAAAACTATGTTTGTAGCTTTGATCATTATGCACATGAAAAAGTTTCATCGCAGTGTTATGTACCAAAGTGCTGTATTTTAGCTTTGAAAAAAATCATACCAAGGGCAATAGAATATATTGACGTCATCCATTTGGTCCAAAAAATCAGATTTAGAATTCTTTATGACCAGCTGTCAATATTCAGTTCAGCTACAGTTCTTTCTTAATCTGTTAATGAGAAAACAAGATTGCAGAAGAAAAATTAAACAATCTGCAATTTTGCAGAATGAAATTTTGTCTTTTCCGAGGGCCGTGGCTGTGATTTTTGTCACAGGTTGTGCGATCGAATTACGCATCAGAACACTTATGCCCCGCAATGATATAATGTCCTTGTTCCTCCTTATCAGGCAGGTTGTTGAATTTTTTAAACATATTGAAATCAAAAAAAGCTATTTGATGTGATCTTGCCATTTCAATGAAGTAAATTTGCTTTTCATTTGAATCATTTTTTACACACATATTTTTCCTGTTCAAACTTTGTAAAAATTAAAGATAGAGTGTGAGAGAATAAAGAATTACAGCAATGTTGCAAAACTAGATATGTAAATATAGGCATTATTAGATTGAGAAGGTTGTAGTATGGAGGCTTGTGTATTTGCAGAAAATATTTTCAAATTGCAGAGCAAAAATTTGACATTCTGCAATATTGCAGAACTCTGGAAAAAAGTATTTCTACCACTGTAATGTGATTTGTGTTGGACTCCAACTTGACAAAGTCTTATTGTATCTACTGTATTGGTTTCCATTAAAAAAAAGTGATTTTGCACTGAAAAAATATTTTTTTCCTTTCCCAATTTTGATCTGGAATTATCATTTTTCTTTCATTTTGAACAACAATTTTGAAATGCCGTGCTCCCATTGGCTGTCACAAAAAAGTCAATAAAACCACTTTAAAGGTCTACATCCAAAAAATGAAAAAAATGCCTAGGGGTATTTGCCCATACTACCTTGTGCCAAATTTCAGGTCATTGGGTAAAAAAATGACAGAGATGAATCGATTTGAAGATTTGACAGGAAGAAGGTGGAGGAGAAGAAACATGAGTAAAAACAATTTGTTGAGCCATACTAGGTATGATCTATGAAAAAGCACGATAGCTAATAAATACATTTGGCAGGTATTAAGACCACTGTTTCCGCCAGAGGGCCGTCTTCCCGTCAAATGAGGCCGTCCACCCTGAAAAATTCCGTCACACATTTTGCCAAGAAGTCGGTAGAAAAATGAAAAATTCAGATTGGCAATTTGTGTTTTCCACTGAAGCTACGGGTGTAAGGATGGCGTCCAGCGTCAGAAAATAGCATTCCTTTGATAGGTATTGTTATGCTAGAAAGCAATAGATGTCGCACCTTTCACATATATTGATCTCATTAAAAACTCGTTTTTCAAGATTCATGTCGGTCTTTCGAAGTTTATACAAGCGTCATTCTGTCATATTCATTCTACATGGTGTACATCAACCATTCGTGTCCTGCGGACGCCGACAGAGCACAATTGAAAGCTGACAACCTCAGAAGAATTTGTATCGAAGGATCAGCCATCTAACAGTTCCATTTCTACCGGGATATCAAAAGATGAACTTGAGAACGAAACGTTGGCCATCAGTCTGGCGGAAACACTGATAAGGACTTTTTGTGCCAATGTATGAAGTTTCGCCGTTGTACGATTAAGGCAAGTCAGAATTTCAGTATATTCTGAGTGGTCAATACTGGGTGTGAGTTCGATTTTATATACAGTAGATTACCACGACTGAATAGTTGCACTTGTTAACCTTGTTGGTTTGTACTGATTTTCTACTTTAATGACCCAAACCACCCTTTATAGTTTCAATGTAATGGATAAAATGGTACAATTTCCTTTTTCAAAGAGGCAATGGGGGAGGGGGGTGCCAGGATTTGTACATTATTGCTCCTAGCTACAGTGTGGAATAGTACCAGTCAGTATTGCCCTGAGGAAGGTGACAGGTGGTCACTGATTGTATATGTATATAGCTCCTGGTTGTGAATAAAAAACCTTGTTATCCAGTGATTTTCCAACCTGATGAAATTATTCATGGCTGTAAGAAAGCCTTGTGTGAATGCATTAGTCTCACTATACAACAGCAGTGAACTTCTTGCTTTCCAACATTTTCTTGAGACACAAGAATACTTACTAATACAATAGTAGACTGTAACAGATGGTTGAGAGTGGTAGCTGGGTGACTGGTATTACCACTTAGGGAATGTGTGAATAGTAGAAGGCTTTCTTAACATGTCAAGTTCAGCTCTTTCCTTCTATTATTCTCTTTGTTTGGTTGAGTCTTATCCTCACAAGACTGGGGACAACAGATGATGAACCTACTGGGAGGAGTTTTAGACATGGGTTGGCATCTAACTTGTTTTAAGTTACACTCCAGTGTAACAACCAAGAGCCAGTGGAGATTGTTCCTTGAATTGAAACCTATACCCTGGACAAAAGCAACACAAGATTAATTTTATAGAAGACTGTTCTGATCCCAAATCATGAAAAAAAATAAGATGGCATGTATGGCAAGATTGGCACAGGATTGTAATCTGTTGAGGAACATCGTCCAAAACGGTGACCAATAGAACAGAGACACTGCTGGACCCATGATGCCTGAATGTTATGACAACCAGCAAGCCTTTTGGTGCATTTCTATTACAACAACCCATACAAAGGTGTTTCATGAACATTCCTTATCAACTTTATGTTATCTCTGGAACTCCTCCAAATATACAATCCACAAAACATTACAAAAATCAGTTCCACCTCCTTCAAACCTGTATCTGCAATCCTACTGTCACCAGAGGTGATGTCTTATGCCGTGCAACTTTACAAAACGCATGCTAGTGTTTCAAATCTTAAGCTTTGAGTCGCAAGCAGTACATACACAGATGTCATCTAGAAAATCAAACTAGTGTGGCCTCAGCCTAAGAAAATGACGTCTTGAAAAAAAATTTTCTTCAAAGATACTCGCATTTGACCTGGGCACACAGCTCATCCTCATCATCCTCATCATCCTCCTCCTCATCATCCTCATCATCATCATCATCATGCTCATCATCATCCTCATCATTAAATGACAGAGGTTCTTCCAAATCTTCCAGAGGAAGCGGTACAATAAAGTTAAGTTATTGAGAAGTGATGCATCATCAATTCAAGGGCATACGACACTTCAAGACTACATGATCATACTGTAATATGTAACAGTTGAAGTATCATTCAGAAACCCTACATATTTACAAAATATAGATTCGGTTCTCCCAATACATAATTTGAACGTCCCGCAACTGAAAAATTTACTTCCTTCTTGATTCCTGCCCACCCATCAGGTAATCAAATTACCTGGCAGACGTCCCGGGTGTAACGTCATAGTAAACACGGTAGCCGGTCTGGAACCTAGCACTGCGTCTCACACACACAAACAAAAGTTCTTTTGAGAAGCAGAGAAGCACACATTATTGAAACTTGCGACATACTGGTTACTTAACAGAAGAATATTTTGTTGGGAGTCAGAGTAAATTTTTCAGTCGCGGGGCGTTTAAATTGTGTATATAATGGGAGGACCGTGTCTATATTTCGTAAAATGATACCACAACCGTTACGTTAAGTAAGATCATGTTGTCTTGAAGTGTCGTATGCACTGTAAGTTAGATCATTAACTTTTCATGATTTCTTTCTAGTGTCACTAAGTTATCTGAACATGTTCTGTTTTGGTTTCTTATTTGAATAAGTGTATTCAATAGTTGTAGCAGTCACAAATCTTTGTTTATGTTTCCTCCAGCTCCATCTAACAATTAGTTGTCACTTACCTTGAATGCTGCTGAACAAATTACTCATTTTATTTTTGTACATTGCATACTAATGCATAGTTGCAGGCGACGGAAAAAATATATTTTGAGCCCAATATGCTAATATGGGGGTGGATTTGGGGACTAACCTGCTCGTTCTCCCTTCATGGAGTCCCACACATTGCAGTTGAAGTCATCATAGCCAGCCAGCAGCAACCGGCCGCTCTTGGAGAAGGCCACAGAGGTGATTCCACAGATGATGTTGTCATGTGAGTACAGCATCAACTCCTGGTCTGCTCTGATGTCGAACAGGCGGCAAGTTGCATCATCCGAGCCAGTAGCAAAAGCATTGCCATTTGGAAAGAACTGAAACAGAAGATTGTGTTACCTCTTTTGCCCACAAACTAATCATTCCATGGCACTGCCACTACACAGAGGAAACCCTTTACTCCCTTAAGTCATTATCGGCTGGCATTTCTCTGTTGTTTTGTTTTCAACATTTTCAAGTATCGTGCAATATGGTGCCACTGGTCTCTTTTACCTATTTCTTGTCTGACAATGAAAGTTCAGTACATTGTGTTTAACATGAGTTTTTGTATTGGCCATAAATTACTAATGAAGTAGATACATACATGTACCAATGTCATGTTTATCCATTAAAAGAGCTGACAGTACTCACAGTGACAGCATTGATGTCTGACTCATGGCCGGTAAAAGTCTGCTTGCACATTCCATCACGGATATCCCACAATTTTGCGCTGGCATCGCAGGCTCCTGACACAAACGTCCTGTGGTCCTCTGAAAGTGATAGGCTCATAACGTCGCCTGTGTGGCCTGTGAATGATGTCATCTGTTGTCCAGTTTCTATGTCCCACAGGGCACTATAGCAACAACATTGGATACATGCTCAGATATGGCAGGTAGTGAAGCAATACCAATTTTTAAAATGAATTTGCAAAGGATGTCCTGACTCCTGAGTTGAAGAAATTGTCCCCTACTATATATTCCACTACCTATATTACATGCGTAGGAAGTATTTTCATATGCAAACTGATTACAATCTGGCAGATTAGACTTAACATAGGCAGATGGTGGTCATTCATAATAATCTTATTGGGTGGGTCGACTACTCTCTTCGCAGCCAGGGGCTAATGCTTGTAGAAATGGGGTCATTTCACAGAGAGAAAGCCACTTGTCTGATAGTGATAGCTTCATTACCAATGAAAGGCTCACTAGAAATAGGATTGCCATATATTTTCTTTTCAATCAAATATATTTCATTGATATGTTGCTGGCATCTGTGGTTGCCTGGGCAAAGGAGCTTCACAAGCTCAGTGTATGTTTAGCCTATAGGCCACAGCAAGTAAATTTTATGGATGACATCCTCTGCAGACTCCAAATTTAGTGCGCCCAGGCGAAAAAAAAGGCGGGCAAAAAAAAAAACATCCACATTTTCAAACGTGAATGCCATAGAGCATGTAAGAAGACTAGAAGCGATAAAACATGGTATTACAACAAGTCTTTTATCCATGTACTCAATAAAACATTAACTAACAATGATGTCATTAAATTATAGAATTATATCTGGATTTGCATAGCACATCAAGACAGCAGAGACAAGGTTTCCGTCAACTTGGCACGAGAGTCTCCTGAGTCGTGAGGCAGACTGACGGTGAATACATATTGCTGGCTCTGCTCACTTTTTCTCAACTGAGTTCTCTAGCTCTCTGCCATTGCTGTACTGACAGTCTGACTGAATTGCCGTGCCTTAGAAATCACCTGTCTTTTCGCTCTGTCTGCAAAAGCTAGACAGCTAGACAACGGTCCCTCAAACCACATGACATTAGTTACTTCATCTGACCCTGTTATCGAATTTGTTACCAGTTCACTTCATTCAAGGACAGCACATCAGATTACACGTTGTTGATAATAATGGCACAGCAATTACAGACTACTAGTATATCGTATTACAAGTATGGTATGGGGGCTGCACTGTGTCTTCCTGTAAGTTGGTGAGGAGAAATCTTGTTCAGGGTGCAAAATACCCAGTTGCGCAGCGCAACAATATTTCGGTTGGCGTAAGTTAATTCCAAACCCAGGTAGCGCAGTGCGCAACCTTATATTTTGAGCCAAAGAACTCAATCTGAACCCTGGAAGCTCACAAAAACACAGTGTCACTCTCATCAAATTTGGTAAATCTTCAATTGAAACAAAGAAATCAACACTTTTTCGATTCAAACCACCCAAAACCCTTAATAAATCATGGAATTTGAGCTGAAAAAGACGAAAACACACTGCTCTTGGCAAAACAACATGGCCACCATCAGTCATCACCATATATGGAACATGGAAATGCCTGTAAATGAGGGGGTGAAATTACTGCCCTCTAGCGACCTTTAGTTGCACTGCAGGTTCATAATAGGTTGATAATGATTCCAACACTATGTTTCAATCATAGCAAGGAGTTTTTTTTTCATAGTTTATCTGTAGGGGCAAACTTAAGTAATTTCCTTTATTGTTGTTGTTACATTAGAAATTCTACTATTATTAGAACTGAATTATTTCTTCAATCTTTTTAAAAAGTCGTTTGATATACTATACTGCTTTTGTGTTTACTACTGAGCTTTTTTGCTTACTACTGACTATAATTTACCATGAATATTTTTGAAATTATATTCCAGGATGTTAGTATTGATTAATAGGAGTATTACTTGGTATGGCCTAAAGGATTGCTTGTGCTCCCGCCTTTTTTATAGCGGTGTGCCTACATTTTTGCTGGTGTGCCCAATGTTGTTAGGTCAATGGGAACACAATACCATCTTATTTATATTTTGAAATATTAGTAGTATTATGTACAAGCTATGTACAAGCTTAATTTGAAGAAATCGGTGAATGTTGCTGGAGCTAGCCTGGAATCCATCCTATTTAGCTTCCGGCCGCTACCCAAGCTCCGCTGTGCTACCCAAGCTCCGCTGCCGGCAGCGGAGCTTGGGTAGCGCAGCGGAGCTTGGGTAGCGGCCGGAAGCTAAATAGGATGGATTCCAGGCTAGCTGGAGCAACCTGAAATTTTTTGTGTGCAACCTAGCTTTTGCCCTAGGTTGCAATGTGGGCAACCTGGCTCAAAAAAGTATTTCGCATCCTGATGTTACAGCTTGCATACACAATAATTGTACAACTCATTTGAACAGATTTTTCATCACTCTTACATGTGCAAATGCCTTTTTACGGCATCTAGAACCTTTTTGCGACAGAACCGACAGTAGTTTGCGGCAAATTGTACTTTTTTTGGTATGCTGACCATTTATCATGGGCAGGTCCTGGCCCTACCTGACACAAGTTGCAGAGGTGGGTGCTTACAATCAAGCCTCCCTACCTGGTTTGTGTAGGCTGTGATTTTGGAAGTGTCTTGGTCAACTTGTAAATCATCCTTTCCCATTTCTAATCTTAAAGAAATTATGGTTTGAGATGATTTGGTTGACAAAAATACTTTTGTAGATGGAAAAATGTCTTACCAGGTCATGTCTCCAGAGCTTGTGACAATCTGGTTATCATCAAGAAAGCGACAGCATGAAAGATAACCTGTGAAGAAAAAATGATGTCAGTCTTCAGGACCAGGCACTTTTTCATCAAAGCCACCTTCCACTAAAGCTTCCTGGCTATTGACAATGCTAAATTCATCTAAATGTGGCACAAAGTTTGGACACTAAAGCTCATTAAATCATATCTCTGTTGTTTTGTAATCATTAGCTTGTGTTGGATGTGCATGAAAAGCCTGTTCCTTTTTATCTAAGATGACATCCCACTTATAATGTCGGCACAGAATTTTTTTCTGTATGCCTGCACCAGTGTTCGTAACATTTAAAACTACCCACACCAGACAGGCTTTACCTGCACCACTCACTACCCACAAACATGAAAAAAAGGAGATATAGTTTTTGACCTGTCTGTGTGTGTGTGTGTCTGTGTGTCATTTGCATAATCTATGATGGAATGTGAACATGGTATTCTGCCATGGTATTTAAGGACGTAACTACAAATAATACAGGAGAATCTACTTAATTGCACAACAGATTAAAGCACACTCCATTTAATTGCACCGAATCCGAAGATCCCAAACCGGTTCCTATTCTCTCCTTTGTTGATGACTTCGCATATCTGCACAGCGCATTGTCACTAATACCGGATATCTGCACCAATTTTTGTCAAACATTGTAGACCAATTAAGTAAAAAGTTGCCCTAAACTCGACAAAGGCGGTACAAATGAGCCAATAACTGCCTGTGTAGAGGCACAATGCCGCCAATATGTTTAAGATTGTTTTGAGAAACAAAAGAACGTGTTCTCCATTGACAATCAAGTTAATAGCGATCATATGGGAGGTCACGGGCGGGGCACGGAGTATCGGCATCATAAAGAGACATAAGCCTGCCAAAGGTGAGTTACGCTTTGGCAGACAGCTTGCTGTACTCAATAAAAATCGGTCTCTACCTGTACACAGTCTTATTACTGTGAATCATTTAAGTTTGCGGGGATTTGATTTCGGGTTAAGGATGAACTGAGGGTGTTTTCAGCGGTTTTAGGTTCGCGGCAGCGCTATATTTACGTACTGCTGCAATAATAAAAGAGTGGCATCTTTACTTACATCTAGTCAGAAACCACACAGCGACTCGGCAAAGGCTACAGACATGTAGACGGACACAGCAGTCATTTTTGGCGGTGCGGTGCTAACGTGATCATCTGGCACATTCTTTTATGGCAGAGATGAATCCGCATCCTAGAAACTTCCTACATTCACCCGAAGGATGTATACTCTCATCTCCCAAATAAATGTACCGGTACGTTTATTTTTTTTCAGCCTCAAAATCCACCGAGTACGTTCTTATTTTCTACGTTTATTATTTTTTTGGAAAATGGGGGCTTAGCTAATCAGGGATCCCGAAAAATTAAAAGTCGAGGTTTTTCTGCCCGTATTTCCATGGAATTTTGGCTCACAATTCGCTATTTTTCGGCCGAGGGGCGTGGATTTCTCCGCCGCTCACGACCCAGCGTTTGTGAAAACCTGGCGGTACAGTGTACTCGTAATATTTGGTCGATCTCGCTATGCCACGACAAAGTAAACGTTGTTATTGGGGGTAAATACGACGCCACACGGACATTTCAAAATACAATTTTCATATTAACAACTTTAACAGTCTCTGTTTACATAGTAAACCAAAGCACGCTGATCAGAAAACAACATGCCATCGGTGTACTGGGAAGAATTCCCGAGCATGTAGTTCTATATTTCAAGTACGCTATCGGCAGTGCAGCGGAAGAATAATTCGTTCACAGAAGAAACGTTGGACGTAAAAACAACAAGTATAACTTTGCTTTCCTTGTGATGTGAGTTTTGAGGCCGCAAAATCTCTAAATTGGCAGGAAACGAGCCGTAAACAAGAGCATGTTTCGCCCTCGAAACATGGCCGCCATTTAATATAACGGATCATGCGTGGTGACAGTAAAACTAGCAGCATATTGCATAACATGGATTACGATCTTTAAAATGCTACCGTAAACGGGTGAAAAATATAAAATTTTGGGGCGACGGTAGACATAAAAATCCCAGACTGTCTCAACCTAGAAACAATGACTGGAGAAGATTAGCATAATACTGGTGAACGAGATTCAAATATTTTTTTCTACTGGTTTTCAAAGTAACAGAATGACGCAGAATGATTGTAACAAAGTTACATAATCAAAACAACTTTCAGTTTTTAGAAAATCAACCTTGGGTCCAAATACAAACGTTCAAATCAGCCTGTCAAAGTTGTTTCAAAGTGTAAATGTACCTATATTTGCAACTTGGAAATGCCCTCCTCGCAGTTGAATTCAAATGTTTTGTAGTTGTATGTCTGGAAATATGACTTGTAGCTGTGGTGTCTATATGGTATTCTAAAAGCCAGTTATATAGACAGGACATCTGTAGAACTTGTAAGGTAGAACTGCACATGAACTGCCAGACAATGTATTTACTTATACTACCAAACAACACGGTCCCCCGAAAGTGCGAAATGGAAGGAAATGGAACGAACATTGTAACATTATGAAAGGAAGCGAATTATAAGGAGTAGACAGGAACAGGTAGCATTTTAAATACAGAAGTGAGTGGTAAATACACAATATAACGTGTTTTATTTCTTGAATCTATGTGATAATATTAAATACAACGTTTTTGTCGCATTTGTGTGGTCCCCCGAAAGTGCGAAAACATGCGAAGTGCGAACTAAAACATATGTAACATTATGAAATGAAATACCAGTAGATAGCGAAATATAAGGAACGTTGTAACATTCACAGTAGACGGGAACAGGAAGCAAATACATAATATAAAGTAACGTGTTTTATTTCTTGAATCTGTTTGATAATAGTAAATACAACGTTTTGCCGCGTTTGTTTGGCTAGATTCTTCCCTGAAAATGGGAGCGCCGCGTGCAAAGAGATCCTCCGCTCTTCCTTTGTGTTTACCAACTATCTGCAAATGAACTGCTGAAAATAGCAGGGAAAACAAGCAAACGGAACTGAGTATCGAAGTAAGGACTAGATTATACAGAAGTTGATGGTAACATTGCATCTCATAATTCACTAAGACGGCATTAGGCAAGCGTAATTTTATCATTTATACAGCGTGTTTATTTATACATCTCTGAACCCTAGTCCTCTTTGCCTTTCACTCCTTCAAAAACAGTTCTAAAAACATTCCTAGCGGTCCCACATCTCAAATAGTAATATGTCATACCTAGGCCGTGATAACGTTGTAATTGGTATTACCGGCTTCTACCCACTATATCAGCTGTATGGGAAGTGCAGATGAATGGACGGAATGTTACTTACCAGTATGTCCAGGAAGTTCTCTGCTAACACGCACATTGCCCTCCCGTGTCTTCAAACTGTAGATGGAACAAATATTATCCAGCCCTCCACAGGCCACGTAGCTTCCTGATGGTGCATAGGCACAAGTCATAACCCAGCTTGACCGCAGCGGGATGGCATGAACCTGTCAAAGTCAGGAAGAATGCAAACATGAATACAAGTTGGGAATCAGGAATCATATATTGTGGAAAACAAGTATATCAAGAACTAATATCTTTCCCAAATAACTTCAGTCTGAAGTTTATAGCTTCACATTCATACCCAGAAACAGAAACGTTCCACTTTTGCAAACAAATTTTTACATCAACCTTTCTGAATCAGTTCCCTTTCAAACTACCCCATATATCAGCAACCCTCCAGAATACACCCAATTTATGCTAAAACTGATGCCTATTCCAAACTTAAAGCTGCCAATGAAATCATTTTTTAGCATTCCATGCTTATACAGAATGCTTCTGATACCCGATCTACTCAGAATAAATGTTTCTGGAGTTGAGTTCCCCTTTGATAGTATGGTGTGGTAATCACCATAAGAAATCGCTATGTCAAATAGTTGTTTTGTGATGTTAACAAACAGAAACATGTGGCCCAACACTAGCCTCTACCAGGCTCCGCAGGATGGCTGGAAAAATAGTAGAAATTGGCCGTAATAGAGTGAATAGTGTGCCAAGGGAGTTAGCTACGGAGGGAGTACATTCTGCCATCAGAATGTACTCCCTCCGTAGCTAACTCCCTTGGCACACTATTCACTCTATTACGGCCAATTTCTACTATTTTTCCAGCCATCCGGCGGAGCCTGGTAGAGGCTAGCCCAACACAATGTGACATGCCCATGATAAACATTACCTTATTAGTTGTGTAGGAGTCCCAGACAATTAGTTTACCATCCTGTGAAGCAGATACAAGATTTCTGCAAGACAGAAAGGATAACATTACTGTCAGTTATCAATGGAAAAACAAGAATAATTTTTGAATTCATGACATGGCATGACATAACATATCCCAGCTGCTATTGTTGGTGTTTTCTAAAAGCAAATAGCTGTACCTGTCTGTAAATCAGCATTTCCGCCAGACCACGGTGGAGAGGCCGTCCAGTTGGGAAGGGCCGTACCGCGCAAACTAGGTGATGCTAGTGAATTTTCCAACCACAAATATGCGATTTATTTATTTAAAAAAACCTGAAAGCTGCCTTCAGAAGAGGCTTCAGTACATTTTTATTGTTATCGTTATGAAGGCCGCACATGGATTGTTTTCAAGCATAACAAAACAAAGGCTGTTCAGGCCGTCCCAAGTTAGATGTGGTCGTCATTTGACGGGAGGACACCCTGCTGGCGGAAAGGCTGCTGTACATGTCATACATATATATCACAGCACTTTTTACATGAAAAAAATATTGATGTTTATCTGCACTTGGCAGTAGTTTGGATCTGTGCAAATCATGCTGTCTGGAACCATTTCAAGTGACAACATTTCTAGTTTTTCATGGCAATCTTTTTTAACAAAAATATTTCCTGTCAGAAAACTAGTCCCTGGCGTATCAACATATCAAGAAACCATATTTACTTCAATACCTAATGCCTTTTCTTGAGAACCACGTTTCATACCAATGGAAAGCCTTTACACAATACCAATGTTTTATAACAATAGGGAAATCAGAATTAACATAATGAAAACGGTATCAACATATTTGAGATATCAGGATTTGTTCAAGTTCAAACTAAATACAACAGATAACGACAAAATCATCATCTTTAAAACATACTATCTACATGAGGATGGGGCAAAGTGAAGATGATTCCTACCGAGAGTCGGAGCCCCAATGCATGGCATAAATTTTTGCCAAGTGGCCTCTGAGAGTTCGCCGTGTCCTC
This sequence comes from Branchiostoma lanceolatum, assembly GCF_035083965.1. Lineage (NCBI taxonomy): Eukaryota > Metazoa > Chordata > Leptocardii > Amphioxiformes > Branchiostomatidae > Branchiostoma > Branchiostoma lanceolatum. The sequence goes on from NC_089731.1 coordinate 19,453,212, forward strand.
ATTTGAATGCGGCCTACTGCCTCCATGTTGGCCGTCACCTACAGTGAAATAGAAAGTTTTTGTGAACACCACATATAGGACGCCAAAGTCGGGTACCTAAGTTAGAGGGAGTCCTGCCCTAGAAAAGAGGAGCCAACAGAACACCCTCACATGGAGTTTGGAATAATACGGCAGTCCTCAACCATGGTGTACATCAAATAACGACATATTGCATACACACCTACTCCTTGCAGAGGAAGGGAAGCAGGGTACAATTACCACTTACTGTATGTTTGTCTGTACTTGTGGGTCAGCCGTTACCAGCGAAAGCTGCCTAGGCTGACCCAGTGTAATGACTTGTCTTTCATTGTCAATAAATACAAATACCACTTAGGCCCACTTTACACTTGCGTTGCATAACAGGCACAGAACGCTTCGCTGCCGGTGACGGTTGTCTTTAGACCTACAGGCGGAAGCGCAAGCCACCAGTGGCGCAGGATATAACAGTCCCACGCGATTCAAATGACAGCCGCTTATTTTCGTCTCGCAGTAGTTAATATTACTTATGTTTGCGTTTTCCTGAATATGAGATGCCACGTACACGCTCAACAAAAAAGGCGCAACTGTAATATGCTGAGGATGAGACGCATGTACAGGGACGGGAAGACTCAGGCTAAAACCCGGCGTTCGTCCTCGCCAAGCTGGCGGTACTGCAAGCCGGGCCCGTTGATCGGGGCATAGGAGAACACCAAAGAAGCAGCCACTGTTTTTCGCGCGTCTGCGTGTCAAATGACGTGTTCGCAGAGGTCGTTGACCTGCATTTTACTGGACGTGCCCAGGTGAGTGAAAAACAGGAGGAAAACGGTGCTTTTGGGTCTTTTTACCACAATTAAATGCCAATTTCACTACTACTACCCCAGCAACATGATTTTTAAGGCACCTTCGTGGCAAAACTGTATATAGATGGGCACAAAAAAGAAGGCTGTTGCGAGGTTTTCCGCCTGAACTTGCCACCAATGGGCGGCATAAGGCAGGACATGTTGCGTAGGGCAGGGAGGGTCCATAGGAGATGGTATCCCTAAAAATCTTGAAAAAAATTCACCAAAAATCAATTTGAAGAGATATCTTAAAAAGAGCCCGTCAATTGAACTAAATCACTATCATATATCCTTCCTAAAAATATTAGCATTGTATATTGAATCGTTAGGGAGGGGGAACCACTTTTGTAAAAAAGGGCGTGGCCTGTAATTTTTGATTACGTCATCTTGACGTCATAAAATTTTGCATAAATTATTGTATTGTACAAAGGTACTTTGAGGAAAAAAATCAAGAGCCATACATAACATAAACTAGTATTTTTAAGTCACCCAAAAAGTGCTGCCACCGACCAGGACCATACCTTAAGCGACACACGCCGGTTAACTGACTCAGGTTGGTTAAAATGGCGCAAGTGTAAAGTGGGCCTAACTGCCCCACTTTGTTCAAGTAAAATTGGAGGGGGGCCCATAATTTCTATTTTTCATATAAGTGAAGAGCTGCATAATATATGGGATACTGGTCCTTGTGTTATAGAATTAAATCACTTGTATGTTATCAATAGTCTCCATCCTGCTTCCTATCACTATAACCAGCGCAAAGTGCGAAAGGCTTACGTTGAGTGGTAAAGGATAATATCATTATTTGGACCGTCGGGAAGTAATTATATTGTCACCTCTTGGTAAGGTTTGTGTTGCGGACGAAAAATGTGTTGGTGCAAGTAATTTTTGCCATGCGTATCAAAACAACTAAGCTGAAAAATGTATCTCGAGCCGTGAGCAAAGTCTTTTAAAGTCCAACTTTTGAAAGAAGATGCGAAAGAACAAAAACAAATTTCTTGTGTGCTTAAGATCATATTTGGTGTGTTCAGTCATTTGTTCAACCTTCCTGAGTTATTTCCTCAAAGTTTCCAACCAAAGTGCCCACTGCAGCTCTATAAAAGCCACCAGAGGGCTACTGAAGACAGAAGAACACTGACCTGTATCAATGTGGTGTCCTGACATGCTTTGCGAGCATCCCTGATGTGGTTCTTTAGGGCCTCACATTCTTGCCTTAGCTGCTCCAGCTCCGCACTCATCATGGACACTGGACCAAAACCCACAAAATACTCCAAAAGGTCTGGCTCCTGAAACAATTAAGACAATATTGAATTCCCGATAAAAACAACCTTACTGATTACATTGTGTAACATTCTGCGATGCAAATAAGGCTGACGTAACCCCATACCCGCGATACCCGACGCCAGAGGCGCCGTCCCAAATATCACGTGGAACCGGAAGTGACTTTCGCAGCTCCCGGGGCACTTTTCGAGAGCCATCTCTCGTATTAGGGAAGCAAGGCATTTTTAATGACTCATGTTCATTACAATACGTAAACGTTCAAGGTAAACTAAACATTGTTTTAGCACATCGTTTAAATTGTCAAATATCAAATTACATTGTAACATTTGCAAGTCCTGCCTACTGCCTACGTGCTCAGGCCAGAAACTGGCCCCTTGCTTTGCAAGTAGACAAACGTTTTTCTATGTGGGCCCACAGAAGAAAGTGTACGTCCTGTCTGGCAGGTATAAATGTCCAAACATGCATGCGCCCGCCCGGGCAGTCTAATACCGGGCGTTATGTCATACCTTATTATTATTGCCTTCGTCAAGAAGGCTACGTTTTAATGCTTGTCTGTGTGTCTGTTAGTGAACACGATAAGTCGAGAACGCCTGGATGGATTGTTGTCGTTTTTGGTGTGTTGGTGGCCATGTGGGAAATCTAAAAATGATTAGATTTTTGGGCGAAGTACTTTGCATAATTAATGAGAAAAGTTTTAAAATGTGTTATATTGTATGATCAGTATGTATACCAGCTGGGATGTGTTAGCGGTGTAGTATAGAGGGGTCATGGATAAGTTCAAGGGCACCCCCATGAAATTCCCTATGGGCCACACACGGAAATATGGGCCGTACCCGGTAAAAATATGGGCCGTACCCGGTAAAACTATGGGCCGTACCCAGTAAAAATATGGGCCGTACCCAGTAAAAGTATGGGCCGTACCCGGAAAAACGGGCCGTACCTTGCGTCTAGATACCCTGTACCGCAACGATACACAATCACACATAGCCTATGCTCTGGCAAACATTCCTGGCCACCTCTCTGCCCAGTGGCGTTGTACAAATCCCCCCCAAATTCGAGAACACTCACACAAGCCGTGGCGAGATGCTGTCTGTAGTGCTCATATGCATATTTTTACTGGGTACGGCCCATAGTTTTACCGGGTACGGCCCATATTTTTACCGGGTACGGCCCATATTTTTACCTGGTACGGCCCATCTTTTTACCGGGTACGGCTCATATTTCCGGGTACGGCCCATAGGGAGTTTCATGGGTGAAGGGGTGCTTAGTTGTTGTGGGTGTAGTAGCTGGGAGGCCTGAAACGTAGTTGCTGGTATAAATTGGCTTGTCACTCAGCTGTACGCAGTGTGACTACATAATGATGCATGGCCTTGGAAAAAAACAAGCAGATGTGGGATGCTCTATAAGGAAGGAACTTATATATAAGGATGTCCTATTGCAGGTATAGGTAGCTTTATGAAAGGTGAATACACCTGATTGTGTATTATGCTAATGATGACCTTATTGGCATAAAGTATGCCGAAATTTTATATTCCCTTTGGGTACATGCTACAGATGTCATATTGGAGGTGTATGTAGCTGTAGGAAAGGTGAATACAAAGGCATGTGCATTATGCTAATGAGGATCTCATTTGTATAATTTATACAGAAAGTTATTTTCCATTACAATAAATGCTGCGGACGTCAAATTGGAGGTATGGGTATTTTGGGTAAAGTTGAATACAACGAAACATACCTTATGCTAATGAAGAGCTCATTTGCATATTCTATGCAGAAACTTATGTTTGCTTTACGCTTAATGCTACGGATGTCATGTTAGAGGTGTAGGTAGCTTCAGGAAAGGTGAATGTACCTGAATGTGCATTATGATGAGGACCTAATTTATATAATTTATGCAGCAATTTCATATTTTCCTTACGGCTTATGCTACAGATGTCATATTGGAGGTGTAGGTAGCTTCAGGAAAGGTGAATACAACAGGTTGTGTGTCATGCTAGTGAAGGCCCCGTTTGCATAATTTATGCAGAGACTTCATATTTCCATTACGGCATATGCCATAGATGTCATATTGGAGGTGTAGGTTGCTTCAGGATAGGTGAAAATAACGGAATGTGGATCATGCTAATGAGGACCTCATTTGCATATTTTATACAGAAACTTATCTTCTATTTCCCTTATGCTAAATGCTATGGAGGTCAGATTTGAGGTGTAGGTACCTTTAGGAAAGGTGAATACACCTGAATGTTCATTATGTTATTTCGGACCTCATCTGCATAATTTATGCAGACATTTCATATTTCTGTAAAGGTGCATGCTGCTAGAGACGTCATATTGGAGGTGTAGGTAGCTTTATGAATAGAGCTGTGTACTGGTACACAGTACTGGACATGACTCGGGATGGCCACTTTGACAGATAAAATTACTATGAAATTACAATGGCAGTGCTCTAAAGCAACTCTAAAGCACAGAAAACACATTTGCATGGCTGGTGTCAAATTTTCATCTGTGTTTTCATAAAAATAATACCTAGCACAATCAAATACAGTAGAAACCAGTTAACTGCAATACGCTTTGTTGCAAAAACCGGCGAACTGCAAAGGATTGTGAAATCCCAAACCGTTTCCCATTGTTTATCAAAATATACGCAAAGCCTAAGATCAAAAAAATCGGCTAATCGGCAAAAAAATTGTCAAGTTGCAGCACATATTGAACCGAAAATATGCCAAAGAAATCACCAAAAACGGCTGGAAAAAACCAACAACGGCAGTTTTGAGTCGCGAAGGACAGCGGTTTCTTGTGAAGTTTACGTTGAAAGAGCGGCTCGGCAGATCGGCCGCACGTCGGCACTGCATACAGAGAGGCGCGTGTAGGTTCACAGCCGTCAAAGGCGGCAGCTTATGCCTTTGTGTATTTTTGTCATGTTTCTTCAAAGAACATTTAATTTCTCAGACAACAAATTTTTACTCAATAAAAACATGTCTCTACCTGTGTTCTCCCTCATTATTCTTGCGTTTGTTTCGACCGTGCGACACGTTTGTTATCGCCATGTGTCTAAACCAGGAAGTGAATATGCAGCTACTGACCTACCGCATTAAATGATGGGATACAGCCACCCACGCCGTTCGCCATCTTTTTTTACCGAGAACAATTTTGTGAAATATGCTCGTCGAATGTTGCAAAATTTCCATGTTATCTATGGACATCATAAGCTAAAATCTCGTAGACATGGCAATCAACAGTTTATTGTTGCATGAGTTATGATCATTTCCATGTGGTAGCTACTTTTTGTGAAAATGAAGACAACAAGGTGATCCTTTGTCTATGTGTTTCCGACGATTTTCATGTCTACAAGCGTGTACATGTATTGTACCCAACTTTATTTTTGTTTTAATTCTGTAGTGAAAGAATATCTATAGGTTGACAATTGTACATTTATCTGTAGCTTGTGTTGTGCGCAGAAAGCAGTGTTTATTTCTTTGTTTTGTCCGAGAAGAGTTAGAGTCGATAGCTCAAATATTAAGTGCATCGAGTCGGTAGAAAAAAACGATCTACGTTGGGAAATCCAAGCAAGGACAGTTGGGAAATCGGACCCACAACAACGCTATTGTTACAAATCATAAATGTTACAAGTAAATGTACTGATCTAAATAAAGTTCACTGTTATTAATGGTTAAATATGGCCGTGTTTGTATTTTTTGTGTCATTGCGTTCGATTTACTGTCCCGTAGATTCAAATTTCAATCGGGTCAGTTTGAGCTAATACCTCATTATCAGCAAAGCCGGGTAATCAGGAAAATTGTGCTGACAAATAGGCATTGCAAATAAGCGGTTTCTACTGTATTATGTTTTTACCAGTTCAAACATGCCTTTGTCCTTATTGAAAATCTAGCATTTTCCGAACAAGTAGTTAAGGTACAGGTCAACTTCTGGCGCATTCCGCATTGAAATGTGTCTCCGGCGGGTCGGATCGCCCTCCTAGCGATCCTACCCACGGTCGGGCTGGTACTTCAGGTGATTTTATATATACCATATGACCTGCGGGCACATGGCAAAAAAGAATTCAAGCTATAGATTTTGGGCCGCAAATGACAGCAAATTGTGGCAAATCACAGCATAGGGCAATCTTGTATTTTCGCTGACCGGGCGAACGTCGGCACTGCCATAAAGAGAGGTGCCTGTAGGTTCACAGCCGTCAAAGGTGGCAGCTTATGCCTTTGTGTTCTTTTGTCAAGTTTCTTCGAAGAATGTTTAATTTCTCAGATAACAAATTTTAACAAATAAAAACACGTCTCTACCGGTGTGATGTCTCATTATTCTTGCGTTTGGTTCGACCGTGCTACACATGTTATCAATGGACATCGTAAGCTAAAAACTCGTAAAAATGGCAACAGTTTATAGATGCATGACAGTGTTCTCGCCAGCGCCCATCCTCCCGTCATTTGACGGGGTTTTGTCGCTCATGACGGACAAAATTTTTGCCCAACCCGTCATTTTTAATGGACAAAAATCGGTGTGTAAAGAGGGAACGGGTTTTCTGCGCGTGAAAAATTTGCGCGTGGAAATTTGCGCGTGAAGAATTTGCGCGTGAAAAAATAAATTTCTTTAAAATGTGTCAGAAAATGTGCAGTAAAATTTTCTCACACAAGAAAATGTGATCCCGTGATACAATTTTGACACCTGAATTTATGGTTTGAAAACTTTTGATTTTTTAGTCCCTTGGGAATAGGTCCCTTGGGAATAGTTAAACTTTTGGGGGCTTGAAACCTAAACATTTGAAAATCACTTAAATCTTAAAGAAATACATAGTCAACTTACTTATATAAGGTTTTGTATCGCAAAATATAACTATTTGAAGCTTTTCTCCATTCTCTTAGCCTTATTTCATCTTTTCTCAAGCAGACTCTGTCACGCGCAAATTTCAAACTTTTTTGCGCGTGAAAACTTAACATTTGGAAATCACTTAAAAATCATTTGAAGATTGAAAGAACAACATTTTGAACTGTAGAATGCAACAATAAGATACTTAATTCCATTGTGGGTCATCTTATTTCAAGTTTTAAGCTTAAAACCTCCAAAAAGGTTTTAAATCCCTTGGGAGTCAGCTTAGATATTCCCAAGGGACCTAAAATTCGAACACAAAATTCAGGAAACAGATACAAAATCATATCATGGGGTAGCATTTTTCTGACTAAGAATTTTGTAGAGCACATTTTCTGACACATTTCTTGAACTTTATTTTTTCACGCGCAAATTTTTCACGCGCAAATTTTTCACACGCAAATTTCTCACACGCACAAAACCCCAACTCTGTAAAGATAGTAAGACAGAGTTTAGAATTTTGCAAAAAACTCCAGAGGATCACCGGAAGTTCCCGACAAGGGCGATCTAGATCATTTCTAATGCCCGCTGGCGACAACTCCAGCCACACACAAAGAGCGCTGTGGTGGATATTTGGTGGCCGCTGAAAACTCGGCGTCATGCGCCGCACTCCCCACAGTTTTGGCTGGTCGCATCGGGCTGACGTTCATTTCTGTTTTGTCCCTCTCGGTTCACCATCAGTTATTGTTATCAAAGAAGCCTAAAAATTAAGAAATATTCAGGCTTTCTGTAATCTGTAAAACATTATTAAAGTTTCAAGCCGCGGCGGCTGAGTTGCATGCGCTTTCTTCCCGTAAGAAATGGTAAACAGGCACCAGATATTCTATTCCACCAATCACAGTGCTCGTCTCCGCCGCCTCAAGAAAAAACGACCAATGACATGCGAGTCTCGCTACTCGCGTGATTTCAGCTAAGCGTGAATTTGCGAGATGTTAGGGGATTGGCGGGGATCGCAAGGATCGCAGGACGAAGTAGCTGTTGGAAGGCTTGAATCGACAACTTTTGAAGACGCATTCAGTGCAGTTACCGGAAAAATTAACCGTGGAAAACATGGGAGAAAAAAATGGACGTCTTTATGGCGTTCTTTCTCAAAGTAGGGTGTCAAATTCCTCATTATGTTCAATAATTACAGGGAGCATACGGGACAAGTGTTGAAAATTTTTATTTTTGCCGACTTATTCTGTGTATTTTTTGTAGGACGTAGATACGTAATAAAGTTTTGTTGTGCTTGATTTTATTTTCTTTGCTGATTGTATACAACATTGAAATGTAGTTTGTGTGTGAACATACGATCTTACCACGATGACGGCACGCCTCCCCCCAAAATTAAGCCTGAAACCCTTGTGTAATTTTTCACCGAAAGAGATGTCATTAAACTAAGCTTATTCTACCAGGAAATTTGCCCCTCAAAATGCAGGAAATAGCGTTTCAGAGGGTCTAGATTCCAAAAACCCCGGACCCCCCTAGGATGGTCACGCCTCTGGCGCGACGCCTCGCGCCGAATCGATATGTTCTTCCCTCAAACAAAATTGAAATGACGGGTAAAAATTTCAGGCTGGCGTGAACACTGATGCATGAGTTACGATCATAAATTTAGTAAGACACAAATTTTTGTTGTATATACAAGATATGGATAGAAATCTCTATGAAATCTGACTTTCTGACGACATGCACCACGTAATCGTCTTGAAAAGTTCAAACCGAACCAGAAGCTTGCGGTATTCTATATAAGATCGATGGGCACAACAACATTGATGCTAGGAAGTATTTTGTCCTCTTTAGGCCACAGCAAGTAAATTTTATGGATGACATCACTGCGCTCATTAATTTTCGGCTTTTTTTTTACCCTTCGGCAATGGTCAACATACCGAAAATAATACAATTTGTAGCAAACTACGGTCAGTTCTATCGCAAAAACGGTCTAGATGCCATAAAAAGGCATTTGAAAATGTAAGAATTGTGAAAACTCCGTACAAGTGCATGTACAATTATTGTGTATGCAAGTTATAACAAGATTGCTTGTCGTCAGCAACTTACAGGAAGACACTGTGCAGCCCTCATGCCAAACTTGTAATATAGTGTGTAATTTCTGTATCATTATTATCAACAACGTGTGAGCCAATGTGCTGTTCTTGAATGAAGTGAACTACTAACAAAATCGAAATTTCATTATCTGACAAAGGCTCTGTGTTGTGCAATTGTTTGATATGATCCAGCAACGTTGAGGCTCAATTGCTCGCATTTGATGGCATGTGTTGACACAGTGTTCCATATGAATACCCAGTTGAATATAGTTGCTGCCCAGGAGTTCCATTGCATATGAATGCCCATGATGGTATGACATGTTTACAGTTGAATATCAAGGTGGTCTTATATTATATATGAAACGTCATTGGTTGAATACAGGAACAAAAGACCTGTTGGTCGTGATATCATATTTTGCTGCCGCAAGTCTTGTGATTCATGATCTCAATTTGAAAATATAGGAATCTTTTTTTTTTTTACCCGCCTTGTTTTTTCTTCGCCCTATCTCATTAATTTTGGAGTCTGCGGAGGATGTCATCCATAAAATTTACTTGCTGTGGCCTTAGTATAATTCACAAACCTTATCATTTACAATGTTTACAGTGTGAACATTTTATTAATACATTTTATTGATAAATCGATGCCATACCATAGATTTTTGTCTGTCAAGGTCTTAAAAAACATTTCCGTCATAGACAGCAAAATACGATGTCATCACATGCTAGAAAACGGTCGTCATGGACAGGGATTGGGCTCTGTGCGGTCCCAATTCGTGGCAGTCGCGTTGGACGGGTGGTCGCCTTCGGCAGGCCGCTTAATGCTTGTGCCTATGGGGAAAATTTTCGGGACCGAGAAAAAACAGTTGCCATGGCCGGGTGGTCGCGTTGAAGAGGTGGTCACCTAGGCAGGTTTGATTGTAGTATTTGTACATCAAATAAAGTACAACGAAAGGTTATATTGCTTTTTCTGATACATTTCAAGAATATTCTGTATGCTAATGTACAAGAGAACCGTTACCCTATACTGTATACAGTGTTCTCGCCAGGCCTTTTCAGCATAGGGGCCCCCTGTGATCTGGACCCTCGATGCTGTGTTTCAATGAGCATAGGGGTGTTTCTTTCTGGGAAGAACCTTCATAAATCTTATAAAAAGTTCATATTTGGCTTTAGAATGAGGATGTGACAGAGGAAAAACTTAACAGCACAAAATTTCTCACTCAAAATGCAGGAAATAGTGTCTTATTTGGTTATGAATTTCAAAATTTTGAGCGGGAAGATGCCAGACTCCCAACTGTTGTATCATGTCTTTAGCACTCCGCGAGTGACTTGCGCCTCGCAAAGTTGGCCTTCGGTACCTGACCCCTATGCTGTGAAAAAATCCTGGTGAGAACACTGCTATAGAGTACAAAAATATCTAGGTGCACCAGTGCACCCACAGTCAAAAATTAGGAGCACATCACATGCACCTACTATTTCGAGCCCTATACTGAGACCCCATTCAAGGAAAAGGAGGACTGAGACCCCATTCACAATAAACAAGAGCTTCTAAAAAAAGCTGGCCATGCAACCTCATTATGGTGGGGATTAAATAGTTGAAGTATAGCTTGTGAAATGAGTGCAAGAGCTGTCAGTCTGCACTGGTACAGTATGGTTGTGTGCAGGTTAACAGTTTGGGACAATGGTACTAGTCATCAGTTGAGTTGAAGTGCTATGTTGAATTTGACACTGGTCAAGCTTGCCTCGGTCTTAACTTGAAGTGCAAGAGACGTCCCTTTGTCTTCTACACTTGATAGCCCAACTCAGGTAATTAGAAAAGCAAAGACTAATTTCCACCGAAAAGACTAATTTCCACCAAGCTGTGAAGATAGACAAGTTGGCCTCGGGAGAGAGAGAGACCCTCATTTTTTTCAATCGCGAAACTTTTGCGTTCACACCGCTTTTTGACAAGTGGATTAAAGTACGCCATGATCCGATCGCGATTGAAGCAAACCCGTGCTACGCCATACTATCAGCGATCATCTGGTAAATGTCTCCTTTCAGTGACATTTCCTAGTCTCTACCAGACTAACTAAACGGCCGAAATGTGATCTTCACTGTGGACTGACTCTACTGGCTAATTATTCCTTTCTTTCTGCCGAATTCTACGATTCATACGTCCGTAAGAGGGCCTGGTGGAGGCTAGACATTTCCCCATTTTGGCCTGCACCTCCTCTTTCCCCCAGATTGCGATGAGGACCCTCGTCTCCTCATCGCGCCACCTGCCACGAGCTGAAGTTGCTGACGGAGTTTTATCCTTCTTCTTGGGCATTGTTGACGATGAAAAGTTGTTGTTGTAAGAGAGCAATCTGAGGTGTGTGGCTTGGGTTTGTTTTCCCACGCAATGCGACCTATGACCCTACATACCCGGATGTATGACCTCCCACCCCGGAACCAGCCGAAATCCCCGCCGATCGCGATGGAATGAATCGTAGTTGCATTCACACTCAAAATTTGATAGGATTGGATTGGATTGAACTACCTCCGGAGGTGGTTCAGAAACAATCGCGATCGGATCGATCCAATCGCGATCAGGAGCGTTCACACTGAAAAAATCAATCGCGATCGGATCGATTCAATCGCAATTATACTTCAATGGCGATTGAAAAAAATGAGTGTGAACGGGGTCAGAGAGAGAGAGAGAGAGGTCAGGCTGTGTCCCTTCTGCTGGTTATCTTTGCTTCATCAATGTCAAATCTACAAAGACCATTGTCCTAATTTTTATACCAAGCTGTGTCTCTGGTAGTGGAGAAGTCTAGCAGTTCAGTTAGACCCGATACACACTGGTAAAATTTTCTGGACATGCGACATTGACGTACCATAACGCTGTACGTCACTCCCCCGCTGTCTCAGCGCAGGAGAAAACATTCCACCTTCTCCTTGCTCACAAGGCGGTGCTCTAGAGCAATCTTAGTTCTAAACTCCGTCATTGTCATCTGGGCTTGCAGTGGCCACCTTCTCTTCACTTCTGTCATCACACCCATGCCGTGAGTTCGGTCTCTGAAGAAATCGCATCAGCAAACGCTTGCTGCGACATATTTACACCAGAAACATTCAGAATTGTTTCCCCGACTTTCGCTGACCCTGAGATTGTGACTGCGGAGATAAGCGAGGTAAAGACGGAAATGCACGAATTTGAATTTGAAACTGTCTCAAGATTCATCCCTGAGGTTATCACTGAAAGAGCCGGAAACCCAGAACTCGGTGTGAGGCTATGTCTGCATGCTCCGAAACGCCGTCAGGTTCGCGCGGCAGTTTTCAGTATATTTACAGCGCCGCTAGTTTGCTAAATTCAGAACCATTGCATCCAGAGCCTGATTTTTTCATTCAGCAAAATTACAGGTTGTTAAATTTTTTCTGCAATCTTGAAAATCTTTTAACAGATTGCAGATGGTTATTTCAAACACTGTACATTGCCGCCATCGAAATCAAATTCATTTCTGTACCCAATGTAAAGAACTGGGGTGGGATGGTAGAAAATTTTAGTATGATTAGTTAGATTTTTCCTTCTGGTTAAATTTCTTGAGTTATGAATGGTAGCCGTAAAAAAATCTTTTCATATTTTCAGTTGTTTACCTTGGTATTTCATAGATGTTTAACATCCATAAAGCCGACAAAAATCCACATAGGTTGCTGGTAGGGACTAGAAATACACAGCTCTAGTTTTATCTGTACACCTGGCTGCATATGCAGGTGGTATTTTCAGCTTTGGACAGGAAGTACATATCTGCATTTTCTGCGGCATACAAATTACAACATCAAACACAGCAAGGCTAGAATAACATTCCCTATGCTGTGACCTAGCCTACTGACCAAAATTATGCAACTTAAGACTGCAAAAGACTCAAGCCAAGCTATTGGTGGTCATCAATAAATAAAAACTCACCAAGTTTAAAAATGACCTGGTAATAAGACTTGACATAACATTACTTTTCACATCATTAACGTTATCTCAATAATACATGTTTGTCATCATATTGCTCTCCAAAACAATTAAACCAACCTACGGGTGTTTTTTTATGTCAAAGCTTGTAAATTTATGTCAGTATCATGTACTCACGGACTAAATATGACAATGCCAAAATCGTGAAAACAAAACATAAGACTAAAGAGGCACAAGATTTTGTTATATAGATTCATAAAGCTTTCAGGTACAACCCTGAAAATAATCCATGCATTTCAAAGATATATCCTCAAGAGTCAAGGTATAAACAATCTTTTCAGCTCTGAGGCTGCAACATAGTGGGCGGGATGTCACCAGCAGTGCATAATTTGTCATGGCTTGTTTTGGTAGTAAATTTGCACTCATGAGTAAGACAAGGACTGAAACTGCTTCCGATCACAGCGAGAACCTGGTTGTTCTATCAACACCATTCGGGATTTCTATCCAGGTCCAAGATGTATGTGCCGAAATTCCTTGCAAAAGTTCAAAATATGTTTAATTAACGGTGTAACATACAACTTAAACACGAATTCGCGCAGACAGCAACGTGACATTTGTCGGGATTACAGCAACCATAACAGTACTTCCTACACGGTATCTAAAACGCTTTAAAAAGAACACAAAATTCTTCGAGAAATGTTGTTAACCCTCCCGGTTGTGACAAACAAGAAGCAGACGCAAATCATGGAAACTCAGATTTCAACGTCAGACGCCGCCATTTTGATTTGAAAACGTTCGCCAGCCCATTATTTAATACCTTCTGGTCTTGCCTCTCGAATACACCACTCAAAATCGGAATTTACAAAAAAATACGACAAAACTTTGCAAACTACAATCACCGATTCCAACTGCGGTGGCAGAGAATAAGTACGACCAACAACAGTCTTACAATAATCCTCTTGTTTTCGCCGGAAAAATAGCAGGGCTAGTTTTGGCAAGATGGCAGCCACCCTACATGCATCGATTTCTCATAATAGTGCCTGTCATGCACCTCACTGTCACAAATGCACCCGCCTCATGCATCTATGCAAGTACCACCGTCAAATGTGGAGTAAAAATGATATCTCGGACGGAAGATGGCTTTATGTTCTCTGTAAAGATTAGTGGGTGCCCACCCTTACCTAAATACACAAACCAGTATCGGTACAGGTACAGAGACTTCAACTTCGTCGTGCCGAAAAAGAGGCAGGTTAAACAAAACGCGTACCGATTTCATATTTTCTGATAAATTGACTTACCTCACTATGCACTGAAGATGTTAAAATCTTCACTTAGGCTGAAATAATCCAAAATCTCCTGGAGAAAATGCAGTAATTTGTGGGTTGTTCTGCTGTTCTGCAGGTCAGGCTGATTTTGGGTGCGGTGCCCCTGCGCTCACAGACCAGCAGCCCCGACAGCACAGCACAGACACATCTGCGCACGCGCCAATTAGAACAGCTTTTATCCTAATCACCAGCAAAAATGTTCCAAATCCACCGAGTTTATCCCAAAGATGAGATAAATCTACAGTGTCTAGATTTTTACTTTAAAAAATTACTTTCTGTAAGAAACCACGACAAGACAGATGTTTTGCCTTAGATATTGACCAATCAGGGCAAACACACTGGCTGCGTTTGTGGCTTTTACAATATTCATCATGGCTCCGATCTGTAGAACAAAATATAAGAAAAAGTATTCATAAAAAGATATAAGAAAGAACATTCAGATTTTCTAAGATGACAAAATTACATCGGATTACTAAGATGAATGAAGTATGTCAGTTACAAATGTTTATTTCATAAATCTAGCACACAAGAAATGAATATTAGAGGGGTGATCGATGTAAACTAGAATAGCCGCACGTCCCTAACAGGGTATATGCAGACGACAAAAAAAAGAACGCTGGCAAAGATGGCGGCAAGACAAGAATCGTCCACTCTAGCTGGACTATTTTGCGTCGTATTCCTTCTTTTGTGCCGAGTATCATCAGGCAGTAGTAGCCAGGAAGGTAAGAATATTTCTCTTCAAGTAAGTTTCAGTCTAAAACCAGGTAGATATTCGGCCCGGAAAGGACATGCATATAATATTCCGTGCGGCGTCTGTGTGTTGAACCCGGTCAAACCGCATCGACGATGACGCTAAAACTTAACTTCCAAGTAATGTTGGAAACACCAGGTAGCAATGCGCCCGGGCGTGGCGCAGGCACGGACAGCTTTGGTAGGATCCCTTTATTTGTCAGTTTGTAATACAAAATAAGAATCGGCACAGGAGAGAGAAAAGTCCATCTCAGCTCAACTGTCTAGACATAAACTTCCGCCTCCTTTCATTCAGTTCCAGACAGCAACAAACTTTCTGTACTGGGTACATGAGAATAAGTTAAAACTACTAGCAAGTTCTAGTGTCCAAAGATCAGGGTTTTGGAAAGTCTCGTAACCAACGGCTTACAAGTTTCTTGATGTAACACTAGAGGTCCTGACTTGTTACTCTGCGATCTGCGAAGTTATAAACACATCAAGACCGTTATGTTGAGGAGATTAATTTCAGGAAAATCATCTGTTATAATTCTAGGACGTTTTGATATCGTGTATTTCAAGGTTTCCCCTCTAACAATGTACTCTAACTCATAGAATTGCCAGCCCCAGTCTACACATGTATGCATGCACGTCAAGACAAGCGGTCTGGAACAGATTAACATGACATCCTGGGATCATGGAACGTTCCCGAACTGGTCACGTAGGCAGCTCCTCAGCATGGTGCCAGGGAATTATCAATACACCTTTCTCACGCGGTGGACATGATAGAATGAAGACGAGGCCAATGAGGCAAAGAAGCAAAAATAATTTACAGATTTAGTTTTCCTCCTAAATCACATTAAGTTTTAAAATATGATATCAAAGTACAGACGAAGCCACTTAATTGCACCTCGGATAAACGCACACTCCATTTAATTGCACCGAATCCCAAACCGGTTCCCATTCACTGCATATCTGCACCGCGCATGGTCACCAATGCCGGATAACTGCACCAAATTTTTTTTAAATCCTCGACAAGTTAACTAAAAAGGTGCTCTAAAAATCTGCAAACGTCGTACAAATGAGCCGATACCTGCCGGTGTAAAGGCGCAATACCGCCAATATGTTTAGGCTGTTTTAGTAAGAAAAGACGGCGGTCTCCATTGACAGTTATGTTGATAGGAATCATATGGGAGGTCCCGGGCGGGTCACGGGGTGGGTCGGTATTAAGACGCGCACGCCTACCAAAGGCGACATTACGCTTTGGCAGGCAGCATGCTGTACTCAATAAAGATTGGTCTCTACCTGTACACTGTCTAATTAATGTAAATGCATTCAAGTTCACGGGAATTTGATTTCGCATCGCGGCATCGCTATTGTCACATACTGCTGCAATGATAAAAGACCGGCGTCTTTACGTCACATTCAGTCGGAAACCAAACAGCGACTCGGCAATGGCTATAGACGCGTAGGTGGACATAGCAATCGCTTTTGATGGTGCGGTGCTGACGTGATGGCAGAGCTGAATCCGCGTCGTAGAAACTTCCTGCATTCGCCGGAACGAGGTGTACGCGGGTTCGGCTCTGCTATAAGGAGAATGATCCGTCACTGATCAAACTGGAACTGTGAACTCAATATTTTGCTGGTTCTATGAGGTATGGTAGTGCAAGAACTGTTACAGAAGAACTTTACATTAGCTACTAAGGTCAAGTTTAAGTCTCGAAAAAAACATGGCGGTGCGGTCCAGCTGGGAATTTCGCATAATTGCACCAGCCGGATAATTGCACCAAAACCGCTGACAAATGGGTGGTGCAGTTAAGCGGATTCTACTGTATCAATATTACAACTAATGTAATGTACAAAAAAAGATGCAGCAATTTAGAGTTTCGTTGACCGATCCCATTGTCTCTGCCCTCCTCTGTCAAAACATCGAAATGCAAAATAAAAACATAGAAATGCAAATATTTAACGGTCATGCAGCCACTTCCTCATTGGTCGATTCTCTAATTATCAGGTAATCATTGGCTAAACTGATAATTGTGATTGACAGTTACGATCGGCCTAATGTTTGCCACAAGGGCCTCGTTTTCATTCTATCATGTCCGCCGCGTGAGAAAGGTCTATTCACCTTATTTACACTTCCCAGAACTCCCGGTGACCTTTGACATTTCGGTCCCAGAATGCATTGTCTGGTCCAGAAAATTACGTAGTACAGTTTCTCTCCAGGCAGCAACAGTTTCTCTCAGTGGTGAAACAAAGGAGTAAACAGCTAAAACCTTGAGTAGAAGGATGGTAAAACATAGGAACTAACTTGAAAGGCCGTCATTTGCTCCTGAGCAAATACAGCATGTTTCGCCCATACTCTTCCCCATGCATAAATTGACTGTTCCAAAATCACCCTTGTGCAAAAAATTCTTTCTACAACTAAGCTCTGTGAGAAGAAACACCTCAATTTTCGCATGTTCAAAACGCACATGCTGCCACACACCGGTTTGTTTACCGAAGTTTTGTAAAACATTCGAGTTGAAATGTTACTTCTCCGACTTGAGCGCAGCTACTTAGTGCTCTCATTCCCCACTACTTGAAGTTCATAAATTTTTATGCATTATTTGGGATTGTACAAACTTTCATTTTTCGTCACATGCTTTTTCAAAGTTACTGATTTGAAATACGTGACCTATATGAAAATTAGGAGACCCGATTATATAACGATAATTTCTGCCTGAAATTGAAAACAATGTGGAATAGTAAAATAGGCAAGGCTGCATCGAAAATGTTAACAGAAGCTCGAGATGGGGGAACCTCCTTGATTCATGTAAGAAAATTACATGTTTTTCTGACTATAGTTGGAATTGCAGCGGCTTTTATTTGCCGGTATAATCTGTAACAGTGTTTCCGCCAGAGGGCCGTCTTCCCGTCAAATGACGGCCTTATGTCGCTTTGGACGTCCTGAACTCACACAGAGGCTGTCCTCTTTTTAAAAAAAAGACAAACTTAATGCCGAGAAATTGGGAAAAAATACGAGAGGTCTGCATAATATCTTTGTTTTTCTTTGTTACTGCAGGCGGGGGGACCCTCTATATCGTTGGACATTCACACTCTTTTGTTTGTTGCTATTGTTATACTCGCGAAGAATTGATGTCGGTGCCTGTGGCATACGGTGATCTCATTAAAAACTCGTTTTTCAAGACTCAAAGTGAAGAAAGGCATCGAAGAAAACATGGAAAAAAATGTGACACCCCTATGTTTGAGTGGATGATTCAAGAGTATACATTTTTGGTTAAGAAATAAAAATGGCGCTCTAATCCTACTCTAATCCCTGCGCCATCCCAGCGGTTTTCAAAGTTAGGGTATTTTTCCCCATATTTTCCCTGGTGATAATATTTTACCAAAAATGAACAGCTCTCTGAGGTAAAACAATTTCCACAGTGTTAGCATCTTTATCTTACAAGTTATTGAGGTAGAGAATAGTGGTGCGTACCTGAACCCGAGTTTAGGTTTAGGTTCGGACTCGAGTCCAGAGGTTTAGGTTCAGGTTCGGACTTGAAAGTCCGGAATTGAACCAATGGCATATGTGTGCTACGAATATTTTTTCCTGTTTCATGTAAATTAACATATTGGCATATATTTTACATGCAATTTGAAAACTGTAATATGCGGAATTATCTACAGTCAGTAATTAATGCAATGTTTTCATATTTTTCCAGTGCAAATTTCACGATCTAAAGAAGCTTTAAGATGGTTTAAATCAAAAAGGAGTGTAAAAGCGAGAGATTTTTTTTCAAGTCCGGACTTGTTTCCAGATGTTTAGGTTTTTTTTTTTACTTGAACCTAAAGGTTAGGAACAGGTCCGGGGTTCCGGTAGCACCACTAGTAGAGAATGATGGAAAGAATTAATTTCTATATAGCATTAGCAGTCACCATTTTCCACATTTTTCTTTCAGAAAGGAAGTTTGTTACTTTCACTGTCGCAACTGATGAAACTGATGGCTTCAAGAGGTTCATGAGATCAGCTGATAGGTATAATATTCAAGTCCAGGTAAGAAGATGTTCCTTGATTTCACAACGTATGTTTACCATGAAATGACAAATGGTGTTGATGTTGTCAATGACAAAAACATGCTATTTTTTGGTAAAGTCAATTCCATGTCACCGAGAGGGTTTTCAGATGATATTGCTAGTAAGTTTGAGCAATTTTAGAGAAAAGACTATTTCAGTCAAAATAATTCCAGACCGTTCAAACAATTAGAAATGAAAGTTTGAACATGTTTGAACTCATCTATATATTTTGGAAATATTATGAAAGTATTTACACAAATATCTCTTTATTTAGAACAATTTTCAAACATCTGTGTGATTGTTCTACTGTTGGAACATGTTCCAACATTTTGCATCATTCTCAAAATGGTAGATTTGGGTTATTGCCCCCATAAAAGTAGGTGCTAATCACGCTCTATTGTCTGCCTCTGTATATTTTTAGATTTCACGTCTGGACACTGGCAACCTTTTTGTCTTGAGGTGTCTATGCATGGCACCTAGGCCTAATCCCCTTTACTTTGAAGGGATGTGTGAATTGCCCTGTTCCCAGCCCACTGACCCAGTTATATCATATTTATAGAATGTTGGAACATGTTCAAACAAATGATCAATCTATGTTGCAACAGTTTAGAAACTAATACAAATAATGTGTTCAATGTTGGAAATTTGTTTAACCTGTTGGAACACAGCAGATAGTATTTAGAACATCAAATAAATGTTGGAAATTGTTCTTAACAGTTACTTATCTCACATGGATTGTTACAAAGGTTTTGTAAATGTTAGAACAAAAAGCAACAAACACCCTCTCGGTAATGTGGAATTGACTCTAGTCCGAGTCACAGTTATGATGGCCTGCATTTGGGGGCCCGATACTGCTCTTCGCTAAATTCGGAGGGCCTGCTACGTATTAATTAATTAAGGGAGCCTCTCTACTAGGGTTGGGTACCGGTACAAAACCGGTATTTCTCGCTGGACTGGTCCGTGCTATTTGAGTCGATGAAGGCTAGCTGCATAGGGGGCAATCAGAATTACCAAAAATCAGGATTTTCAAATTTGAGAAAACCGGAACATGGTATTTTTACTATCACTATTAGGCCACAGCAAGTAGATTTTATGGATGACATCAGCGTGCGTATTGATTTTCGCCTGATTTTGAAATTAAAAAAAAAATTTTTCTACCCTTCGGCAATGGTCAATATACCGAAAATGGTATCATTTCTCATGACTTGAATGTCAAAAATATGTTGTGCACCCCATGTTTTGTGTGTGTGCACCTAAATGTTTAGTGTGTGTGCACCTACAGTGAAATGTATTTCGAGCCCTTCTGTACAATGTACAATGCAAAAACTCATGCAAGGGGTTCCATTTTTTAAAGCTCACAAACAATTTCCCAATACTTGGCATTTTAAGATCTTTACATACAATATGCATTTTTATATTTGCTTTCCGTATTTGCCCCTCAGGTGTTGGGAATGCACCAAGAATGGCTGGGGGGAGATGTCCAGAATACTATTGGAGGGGGACAGAAAGTTTTGCTGCTGAAGGAGGCCCTGAAGAAGTACAAAGATGAGAAGGATCTCGTCATCATGTTTTCTGACAGGTTGGTGGTTTAGAATAAGGCTTCGTTTGGAAAGCCAGGTTGATTTTTTGGCATACAAAGTGATCCCTTCACAAATGAATCTGCCAGTACTCTCATCTCCCGAATAAACGCACCGGTACGTTAATTTTTTTGAGCCTCAAAATCCACCCAGTGCGTTCTTATTTTGGACAGTTTGTTTATTGATTTTTCTAAAATGGGGGCTTAGCTAACCAGGGATTCCCCCCCAAAATTAAAAGTCAAGGTTTTTCTGCCCATATTTCCCCGGTATTTTGGCTTGCAATTCGCTATTTTTCGGCCGAGAGGCGTGGATTTCTCCGCCGCTCACGACCAAGCGTTGTGAAATCCTGGCTGTACTCGTTACGGTGAACATTCAGTTGATCTCGCTATGCCACAACAAAGTAAACGTTGTTATTGGGGGTAAATACGACACCACACGGACATTTCAATTAACAACCTGACAGTCTCTGTTTACATCGTAAACCAAAGCACGCTGGTCAGAAAACAACATGCCATCGGTGTACTTGGAAGTACTCGAGAAGTACTCGACCATGTGGTTCTATATTTCAAGTACGCTATCGGCAGTGCAGCGGAAGAATAATTCGTTTACAGAAGAAATGTTGGACGTAAAAAAACAAGTATAACTTTGCTTCCCTTGTGATGTGAGTTTTGAGGCCGCAAAATCTCTAAAACGGCAGGAAACAAGCCGTAAACAATCTCTAGCAAGTTTCGCCCTCAAAACATGGCCGCCATCACGGATCATGCGGGTGGTGACAGTAAAACAAGCAGCATATTGCATAACTCGGATTACGATCTTTAGAATGCTACCGTAAGTGCGTGAAAAATATAAATTTTTGGGGCGACGATAGACATAGAAGGTAGTTTTATATTTTTGGAGGGTTCAATTTCAATAATAACCCAGTGATTTTCCCAGTGAAGCGTTTTCTACTGTCAACATGTGATCTGTAACTTCTTAGTATGTGCGGTCTGAGAAGTTGAGCTACAGTACAGATCTCTTTTTAACTTCCGATCTAGACGCGGAGGAAACGCGGGGGATTCTCGGTGGAAACGCGGGGGATTCTCTGTGGAAACGCGGTGGAAAGCCGTGTAAAAGGCGTTGTGATATGCGTGTGTCTCGTGCGATTATGCATGCAAGCTGGAGCTGGGCGCGGACTTGAATTGTTCAAGACACGCCCGCGGCCTGAAAGGCCGACGGCCTCCTTTATTCGTGTATAAAAATACCGACGGCCTTTCTTATACCAAGGAGGTTTAATCTTGATTAAACCTCTTTGCTTATACAATAAATACAATTCCTTACAATAAGATTTGAAGCATTTCCAAGCAAGAAACCTCAACAAAATAAAGGAGGTAAAGTGGCAAGACCGCGACGTTATTTTCACCCTCTCATACTTAAACCCCAACGTGTTGATACAAGGCGCTGCACGCCGCGTTAGAAATATATCGGCATCATAAAGATCACTGTTTACTTTACCCACTCGTACTACATGTACATGAATACGGTATGTCCCAACAGAATTGATTCTGTACAGAAGATTTCTTATTTACAATCGGCAATCTTTCATTCCTTGTGTATTTTGTTTGGATGCTTTCGTGAAACAGCTGGGAGACTTTTAAATTCGTCTATCCTCGTTTCATGTTCGCTTATTCTTGTTGTCCATCGTCAGCAAATGAGAATGTTCCGTGTGCTCACGGGATATCACGATTTTTGTCGGCAAAGATCAGTGTCAAGCTGCATAATTGCTTACAAGGAGGAAAGACGACAGGAACATATATGGTGAAAAGTAACATGATTGTTGGGAAAACATCACGTAATTTACTATATTTTTTTTTTTTAATTCACTATATGCCACTCAGTCGGTAGATAAAGTGCTCTTTAGAAAATTTGATTCCAGAAATAAAGTCGAATCAATGCTTTTGTAAATGTTCATATCAGTATTATATTATTAGTTTATCCAGACATTGGTTATGCACAACACGGGAGATCATTTCTCCTCAGGCGCGCCACTCCTGTCAAAATTGATTGATGATCTCTCTTTGTCGCCGGCCTGACATATGATCAAAGGCGTGGTGGACGGTGCGCAGGGGAACTTTTGAAGCGAACTTGTTCCACAAGAATTCTCATGCTGAAGACACCTGCCAATTGTAACTGGCGAATGAAATGTGCTACCTAGGAGGGTTTTTTTTCTTAACTTGCTTGGTGCTATGATGTTTGGTCGAAAGGCTAAGAAAAGACATGTTATGTACATGTATGCGGGGAAGTGTGCTCAGCCAGCTAACTTCTACCACTTCTATATAAAACCTCCTTGATTCTACTAGCTAAATTTCGCCGCCAAATTATTCCCTTTTGGCCTGGGGTCCGTTGGTGATTGGCAAACTCACTCATGTTGGAAAACAAGAGTTCCACGACCTCATATCTCCATGAACAAGTCTATTCATGCAAATGACTTACACATTTGCATAATATTTGCTTGGTCATAAACACCTTTATCTAACTTACACATGTTGCAATATTGACAGTCCTATAATTTTCCAATTAGATGAGTTATGGTGTTTTTGCATTGATTATGCAAATTAGGAATTTATTGATGCTCCACTTTCCATAAGGTTCCGGGTCGGAGTTCAATTGTGACCAGGGGTTGGGTCATGACCCTGTAATCTGCCGGAAGTGCGTGGTCGTCACCCTGATTTCTGCCCGAGATTGCTTGATGATGGTTTTAGCTGTGCATAAATGTTTTGAATCTTCTGAAAAGCCTGTGACTTGTAGTATTTTTGGGCGCAGTGCAGTTGGTTCGCTATCAAAGCCTTTTTTGTATTAGTCCGCGGCAACGGTGATGCGGTTTTCTCGCCTGATGACCGAAATAGCATTGTTACCTTCGCGGAGAAGGTTATGCAGAGGGTAGCGTTTGTATGTGTGTATGTGTGTATGTAAAGAAGCAGAATAACTGGAGAAGGTTTGGATGGATTGTCCTGATATTTGGTAGGTGGGTAGGTCTTGATGAGACTAGGAAATGATTAGATTTTGGGTCCCCTAGCGGCTCATTATGGTACTGCAGCGGAACTTCCTGTTTTTATATCTTGTGTTCTGGACAAGCTATGGAACTGATTTTTGAGTGGTAGATAGCTCTTTGGACAGAGAGTAAGTGGTATAGGTTTTGGCCCCCTAGCGGCTTGTTTGGAATCAGACTGGTTTACAATTACAACAGATATGTAAAAAAAATAAGCCGTTTTTCTCAGTATGTTACACAAGTCAGGAAGGGGAATAGTTACCCACATTGTGTAGCGATTTCTGGAAATTTTTGACGGCACGTGTGCAGGCGAGAAATGAATACATGCAAGAATACCTGCAAGCCGCTGGGCTATGTGACACCGGTCGAGGTTCGGGGAATGTCATTCTAACAGTTTCTACCCGGTATTCTTAACGGACGTGAATATTTACATAGACAGTTTGTTGGTAAAATCCCCCCTATGACGACATCATTATAAACTCCCTGGCACGTTTGACCAATCGCTGACGTCACATATCCGCAATGACACGTGTCAATAAAGTCACGTGTCCGTAACTCTCGCGAGTTTACGTTCGGCAGTGATTGGTCATTATTGATGCTTAAGAAGGCGACAGTGGTCGTCGAAAATTCGATCCGTGAATACCTTGGTGTTGGAAGAAAGTTTAGCATTGTATTATGATTACTACCAACACAGATGAACTTTCATTATTATGACGACATCAGTTTGTGTCATTCAAATTTTTATTGATTTCTTGCTTGTTAGCTGTAAAGGGGCGGGGGGGAATCATGTGTATCATCACCAAATTTGCAGGGAGTGATGTTCATGTGAATCTAGATAATTCCTGTAATTTTTGTATCGTTATGACGTAATATCACGCAATTGTGACGTCATTGATGTGATTTTTGGGGCTAAAACCTTATTTCAGTAATTCCTAAAGGTATTGACCAATAACTTAACAAACTAGAGTTCCACGACCTCATATCTTCGCCAAATGATTTTAACCTTTATGATTGACGTATTATGGGTGTTTCTCATTGATTATAAATCATTTAAGTTGATCATTTTAATAACAGAAGCTGTCCAAAGTATTAGCTTAAAACAAAGAAGGTTGTGCTAACGTTAATCATCTTGCAAAGTGCACACAATACTATACCATAAGGCTCACCCCTGAGGTGTCGCCAAAAAGAATCAAAACAAATTCAGTAATCTTTTTTTTTATACAAGTCACAGACCTGACAGCATGTCCTAGAGACAAGGCTGTTCAATTACACTATAATAAACATTGATAATTATGAAAAGCAGTTCGTCAGACACAGATTAGTGAAAAGGTCTGCTCAAGGTTTTTCTATTTTGTAGCACCCAACAGCAAGGCAAGTAATTTTATAAATGTACTCCAGTAGACCTTAATGACTTTGAACATGAAACTTTCGATCCCTCCGTCATCATTGCGCAACAAAGCAAGGACGAAAAACTCTGGTATCATAATCAATAACACGTGCTGTGTGTGCCTATGAATATTAACTAAGAAAGTATGGGCAAGTATCATGCATGATCTTGAATATTCATAAGAGCGGTATCCCCCAGAAATACAACTTGTGGCTTACTTAAAAGGGATTTAGCAGTATGGAAAAAAAAACCCGCACCAATAACTTGGACCTATCGGACTTGGATGAAATGGATTCTGCGTTGACGACACCTGCAAGCTCAGAATCTGGTATTTGGTTGCTAACGTTACTGTTGCTTTTGGTGGCGGCGTCCTTGGGCCTACTAGCATCACTCCCCCCCCCCCCTTCCTGGGCACGCCGAAGAAGGAAAAAAGTTGACCGTTAGGCCATGAGTCAACAGACGTCACGGCATGGTGCTTATTCCTTTGTTTCATGCAAACCACGAGAACGCTCGAACAGTGTCGGAAACACACGGGAAGGCTCAAATATTGGCGGTTTTCCTTGAAATCACGAAACCTTCCCAATAGCGATATCTACCGAGTGAAAATACCCGAAGTTCAACACACGACGTGTGCTGATTGGTGACACGTTTGTAGGGGTTTCCCGTGAGCTGCAGCGAACCTGGAAGTATGTCGCAATGACGGAGTGTTATTTCACTGGTTTCGGGTTAGTGTAGTAACACAGCTTACACTGGATCCAGTTCCTCTATGACAGGGACTAACTCAGAATTTTCTGATTGTCCCGAAAGGTAAATTGAATTGTCCCAAACTCAAATTCTACTGTCCTGTGGACATCGGCACAATGTTCATTTCGAGGCCTGTAACTTAGTGTTGGCTACCACATGAATTTTGATATCAGTCTTAGTTTGACTTCAACATTAAAGACTAGAAAATTGCCTGCAAGCTGACATCTGAATTGATTTGTTTGTTTTCCAGTTATGATATGATCATCAAACATTTTTTGGACTAGAAAATTGCCTGCAAGCTGACATCTGAATTGATTTGTTTGTTTTCCAGTTATGATGTGATCATCACTGCAGATAAGAAGGAGATCTTAAGGAAGTTTGATGACTTCAATGCCAGAGTGGTGTTCGGAGCAGAGGGCTTTTGCTGGCCTGATAGAACCCTTGCAGTAAGTAACTATAACTACATTTAAATGTATTATTACTACGAGCTGTTCACATTACCCAATATTGAGTTAATGATTTTAAACTTTATGACTGACGTATTATGAGTGTTTCTCATTGATTATGCAAATAAAGCCTCATTTGCTTAAATTATATCAGTTGATCATCTTCTCCAGCCAAATAACAGAAGTTGTCCAAAGTATGACAGTCTTATCTTAACAAAGAAGGATATTCTAGCATTTTATCACGAATCATGCAAACTAGGTCCTCATTAGGGGTGGATACCGGTTCGGCTTAATAAGGTCCAAGTCCAAGTTTAGGTCCAGAGATATAGGTTCAGGTCCGGACCTGAACCTGGACCTGATCCTGTCCAGTTGATCTTCTGTTTTATTAGACCAATATTAAGCATAGAGAATCAATACTGACATGCACGACTATAAAAGTTTCTTGGTGAGAAAACTTTCAAGATAAACCAGTGTTTAATATTTGAATGTTGCACTTATTCTAAATGCCTTTTTTGTCAGAGGGGAGACTCAAAACACTTTTCATCAAACAAAATAGAAAAATATATTTGTACTTTGTTCAGGTTTTTTTGGACTCAGGTTTTGGCTTTCAGTTTTTTTGGACTCGGTTCTTGGATATTATAAAGGTCCGAATCAGGTCCAGCAAACCGGTATCCACCCCTAGTCCTCATTAGCATAATTCATATTCAACGATGTCCTGAAATGCAGCAGACGTATAAACTCACGAATTATGCAAATTAGATACAGATTTGCATAATTAGTATCTGATTATGTAAATCATCACTCAAGATATCTACATACCAAAATTATGAAGATATATCAACCCCTCCTTGAGTTACAGTCGCATTCAAAAGTATCCACTCCCCTCACATTATGGACATTTTGGCAATATGAACTAGAGTTCCACGACCTCATACCTTCGCCAAATGATTTTAACCTATATGGCTGACGTATTAGGAGTGTTTCTCATCAATTACAAATCATACCAGTTGATCGTCTAACAGAAGTTGTCCAAAATATGAGCTTAAAAAGGTTATGCAAACATATGTAATCAATTATGCAAATGAGGTCCTTATTAGCATAATTTGATTCAACGATGTTCACATTCACATAACTTCCAAATGCCAGAAGTATGAAATTGCCATCATTTACCTGTATGGAATTCTAGTAGTTTCTCATTAATTTTGCAAATTAGGCCTACAATTGCATATTTTCTGTCTATCAACCTTCCTCTCTTCCTCAGTTACAAATGTCACATATTTGAATAGTCATATCATGGAACACAGCATCTTTTTAAAATTGTCTCATTAATTATGCAAATTAGAATCTGATTTGCATGATTATCGTCCAATCATACAAAGTATCACCTAAGCTATCTACATACCAAAAATCATGAACATCCATCAAGCCCATCTTGAGTTATAGTATTTTCTCATTTATTATGCAAATGAGGTCCTCATTTGCATAGTTGATATCTATTAATATTTCTCTCTTCCTCAGTTACATATGTCACATGTTTGAGAGTCCTATCATGGAATTTGGCGGCTGTATAAACTTTCCTCATTAATTATGCAAATTACTGATTTGCATAAAAAGTATCTAATCATGTACATTATCACTCAAGCTATCTACTTACCAAAAATCATGACCATCCATCAAGCCCTTCTTGAGCTATTCCCTTTCAAAGTCTGAAGCAAAACCTGCTCCTGCAGTTCCAAAAAAAGCCGCTAGGGGGCCCAAACCTTTACCACTTACTCACTCTCCAAAGAGCTATGTACCACTCAAAAATCAAGACCATAGCATGTCCAGAACAGGAGATATCAAAACAGGAAGTTCCGCTGCAGTACCGTAACAAGCCGCTAGGAGACCCAAAATCTAATCATTTCCATGTCTCATCAAGACCCACCCACCTACCAAATATCAAGACAATCCGTCCAAGCCTTCTCGAGTTATACTGTACGTTACAAACAAACAAACAAACAAACAAACACACACACAAACAAACGCTACCCTCTGCATAACCTTCTCGGCGAAGGTAATTACAGCAATGTTGCAAAGCTCTAGACATAATGTAAGTAAGTAGGCATTATTAACTTGAGAAGGTTGTAGTATGGAAAAAAAGCATTTCTACCACTGACTTGTTAAGAGTTACCGTATTTCTTCTAATAAAGTGCGCACCCCAAATAAAGTGCGCACCCCCGATTTGGGCTTCACCGCATGCCCAATCACGCCAGCTGAGATAGTTCACAGAAAAACCTTAATAAAGTGCGCACCCCCGATCTGCCGCCGGTCGCTCGGCGTGTCTCCAAGATGTGGCCACGCCCTGGTATTCGGCACGCTATGAAGTCTTAATCGTTCCATTTTCAAGGAATTTTCGGGAAAATATCACCATTATTTGGGATCAACGCTACTCCGCTCAAATTTCGAGCAAAAGTTTTGAAGTTTAAACGTCACGCTGAGAACCTCGCACCAGGATATCTGACAAACTTCCTTGATATTGAAGGACCAGACGACGATCCGCTTGATTTCTACCGGGCTAGTCAAAGACAAACGTGTAAAACGCATGTTGAGGTAAAATAAAAGTTCGTCTCTCGGCATTTATGCCGCGAAATACAGCGTTGCATTGACAAATCACTTCATTTCGCCGATCGCCCGCCGCCATTGTTTAAATTCTGCTGCCCCAAGATGCATTTCCCGTGTTACGTAATCCTGATCACATGATCGCATTACGCGTCTCTGATTGGTTGCTGCTGCAGCTGAACGCGGGAATTTTGCAGACGCAGTGCATCATGGGGCAGCAGAATTGCGATCCAAGATTTTTCTTTGTCTGAAATGTTACACTTGAAAATGCAATAAAAACGCGGTTTTATCGACTACATAGCAACATTATGGTATAGAAAATGCAAAACCAAAAGATGTTTTCGGGAAAGCATACATTTATTTGCGGATTTATGGTGGCTTTTGCGTAATTTTAGCGACCAATGAACCCGGAAGTGTGCTGAAAGTGGTGTGGGTTTTCGCGTTTTATCCGTCAAAACAAAAACAAAACTCCCGCTGAAGCGAACTTTGGAACATTTCAGATCCTAGCCATTACGTTTTTGATCAAAATATCCACAGATACGCACAATGTGCCCGTATTTGCAGCCGTGTGGGTGGTTAGAAAATTATTGACGTCGCAAGCAGCGTAGTACAAGCGGCATGGGGCACGAAATTATGGCCGACCCGACACACTGAAATAGTCGCGCGGTTGAAAACACCCTGCGTTATTAGGTGTCTCATAATTTGATATTTAATATCACTAAAAGCCTCATCTTGAAGGTTGAAATTTCAAAAAAGTGCGCACTTTATTAGAAGAAATACGGTATATGCTTTGAAATGTGCACCATAGTTTGGTATGAAATGGCTAAGAATAACAAAAATGGGATACTTCATTTATAAGAGTGAGTTAAATGAGGTCTGACCATTCCTTAGGTAACAGGTCAAAAGGCTAAAACCTCCATGAAATGGACCAAAATGGCCTGCCTCCATCCTATGTGAATTTCCTATAGGGGAGAGTAAACAGTTGCAATAAATGCCAGTAATGCATGTAACCCTATGGGGAAGTGAAGGAAAAGAAGTTGTCACTATCTCAGGAATCAAAACAACAGACTACAAAGACTTTCCCTCAAATACTAACCAGTTATGTCAACTGTCATCAGATTCATTCTCCAGATCTCCCTTTAATCAGAGCCCTTGGAGAGGCCCTACTGGCTTCAGACACCTAGTTGAAGACTATCCCACTATACAGGGGGGGGTCGAAAATCAAGAAGGTGGAGACAGACCATTTATTTTAAGTAATTCAGCAACTGCAGAGTCTTTCCTACCACACCACTCCTGCACTGCCCAGATTTCACAAGAAATCCCCCCAAAAAGATTTTCTATGGTTTAAACCCTGTTTTTTTACTTTCCATCATCGAGGAGTCTAGGCACAGGCGCTCACCAATAATGGTAGTAGTGTTAGGTTCATTATGAAACTGTACTTGTAATGATTTTATTTACTATAAGCTTAGTAGCTGTTCAGTGCAGTGTCATGTGAAATTTGGGTTTGGGTCAAGTCATTACTTGTCATGTGTGGCCCGAAAATAAGACGTTGGCGTATGCATTATTATCTGCATGATAAATGGAGATATTGAACGTGTCTGTGTGTGTGTGTGTGTGTGTGTGTGTATGTATGTATGAGTGGGTGTGTTTGTTTTTGTGTGTGTGCACATGTTTGTAGTCTGCAGAACTCAAGTTAGTCTGGGTGGAATGTAATGATATGTCTTACATGTACATGTTTGTGGGGTGGTGTTGGGAGAACAAAGGTCAAGGTCGATTTTGGGTCCTCTGTTATGTGACATTGGTACTGTAGCAGAAGTTTCAGGTAATCCAACTTTTGACTGGAACATGCTATGGCTTTTTTTGGGTGGTAAATAACTTGATGTACGGAAGAAGTGCTGTAGGTTGTGGGCTAGTAGCAGTTTATTCTGAAAGTGCATTGATGGTAGTTTTGGGTGTGACTGTCTGTCTGTGTGTGCGTGTGTTTGTTTCCGCACTACTGTAGTCAGCATAACTCAAGAACCTCTTGATGGATTACAAGGATACAAATGGCATGTGAGCGGGTGTTGTGAAGCCGAAATTCAATGTTGATTTTGGGCCACCTGGTATGTGACTTTGGTACTATAGCAGAAGTTCCGTTTTTGTGTCTTTTGACCTGGACGTGCTATGGTCTTGTTTTTTGGGCGGCAGATAGCTTGTGATGTATTAAAAAGTGGTGTAGGTTTGGGCCCCCTAACAGCATGCTCTGGAACTGCAGGGGCATTATTGTGAAAATCTTCTAAGGAGAATAATTGAATAAAGGAACGACGGATTTCCATGATATTTAGTATGCAGGCACTGTAAGTCTTCTTATGTTCGCGAGCACTTAATTTCGCGAAACTTAGCAAGACAGGAGTTCGCGAGGTCGTTGAGTTCGCGAACAGGTGTTATCAATTTTTTTCGGTTGTGCAAGGTAAAATTTTGATATTTTGAACAGTCTTAAACGCTATTTCCCGCATTGTGAGGGGCTAAATTGTTGAGTAAAGGTACGTAATAATGCGTCCATATCTACGCCGAGGAGCGCTAGCGGAAGTTTACCGCCACGAATATACGATTTATTTACATGTATTTAATTTTGTTTCCATGCTGAGAAAATTAATATTAAGTGACTGTTGCCTTCAGAAGAGGCTTGGCTACATTTTCTCGATATCGTAACAAAGGCCGCGAAAAATTGTTCCAACACGCGTTTTTTAGGGGTAGCTTTTGCTACATGTTACAAACTGTTCTGAGAAACTCGCGCCATCTTGATCATGTTAAACACTGACGCTTTCTTTCAATCCACCAATCAGAGCACAGGTTTTATGAGGTTCGCCAATAGGAGCTCAGAACATGCGGGCATGTTGCATATTCATGACTTCAATATGGCGCCCTCGGCCGCTTGGGTCGGCTTGTTTACTGAAATTACAACGGTGGAAATACGTTTCATTTTACAAGTTTATCTTTTAATATCCCCATAGAAATGGAATTGATCGATGGCTGGTCCTTCGATACAAATTCTTTTGAGGGTTTCGGCTTTTAGTCGTGCTCTGTCCACGTTTGCAGGAAATCGCTTGCCGAAAAACTATGTCATGAGTGACGCTTGTATGAACTTCGAAAGACCGACTTGAACCTTGAAAAACAAGTTTTTAATGAGAACAACATACATTGTATGCGAAAGGTGCCGACGTCGATTGTATTCAAGAATAACAATACCTAACAAAATAAAGGAGTTGGATTTTCTGACGGGGGACAGCGTCCTTTATACGCCCGCAGCGTCATAATAACACACAAAATGCCGGTGTGAATTTTTCTATTTTCTCCGATACGGTCGTAACTCAGGTGTACTTTCTTTTACCGTTTGTTGTAAGAAGTACTAAGTAACTAAATAATGACCCCATGTATCGTTTGTGTGTTGATGAAACTTTTATTTCGTGCTTGAAAGAGTGAACGGTCTGTTATCAGTTAAGTCTTGTCTATCATTAAGTGTTAGTGTTTGGGAGGGAAGGTGTGGGGAGGGGGGCAGCCCAGTAAGACTACAAGTTCGCGAGGAGATGAGTTTGCGAAGAGAAGGTCTCCGCGAATCTCGCGAACTTAAATTCCTCGCGAATATTAATAGACTTACAGTAGCTTAGATAGATGTACACAATGAAGTGCAAATTATGCTAATTGGGACTATGAGGAAACATAACTAATGAGGAACATCTATATTTGCATTTTTTTTCCATTATAAGACTCAAATACATGTAATATATGTAGTTTGTGGCAAGTGGAGCATCAATAGATACAGTCAAACCTGTCTATAGCGGTCACTCAAGGGACTGGCCAAAACTGGCCGCTAAGGACAGGTGGCCGCTATGGAGAAAATGTCGATTAATTGACCACGAGTGACACATATTTTCAGTACCCACTGAGATACATTTATTCACCGTACAGTACACATGTAAACAGTGCATAGGTAAGTCACATTTTAGAAAGTCGATTGTTGTTCTTTTACTTCTAGTTATGGGCTTGAAAAAAGAATTATTGTATCTGCCAACTCCAAAATCCATGGCTTGCTCGGGCTTCATGTCTGTACAGACCAGCATCGCCATACTCTACTCTTGATCCTTCGCGACTGCTTCGCTGCAGGCACACGCGTCACCAACGAGTTTTAATCATATGAAACAAAGTCCTTCGCAGCAAAATGCCACCTAGTTAGTTAAGAACAAAATACATGTTGCTCAGTTGCCACTTACTGTTCGTTTTCGACCGTTTTGAAACATAAAATCGTGGCGATAGTTTTCCTTAGTCTGTTGTTGTTTCGCTTCCCGCATGTCATTATCAGCTTCTACCATTATGCTAATAGGGCACTCAGAAGAAGGTCGCTCTTTTGATGTTTTTTTTTCTTTTTAGAAAATTGCAATAGCCCAAATTTGACATCATATTAATGTTATTCATATTTCTTTTGAAGCTTTTGGTAAAGTAATTATCGTCAGTGATACTTTGCAGCAAAATAAATTTAGCGCATTATACCTCCGAAACAGTGGTGTCTTCCGTTGACCTTTTTGCTGCTGACTATCAGCGCCATTTTGAAAATTGCGCGAAAC